>NW_028317684.1:1524915-1833760 GCF_055824585.1 Amblyomma mixtum
AAGGTGATGCTTGGTATGGTGGAGGTGATGCTTGGTATGGTGGAGGTGATGCTTGCTATGGTGGAGGTGATGCTTGCTATGGTGGAGGTGATGCTTGCTATGGTGGAGGTGATGCTTGCTATGGTGAAGGTGATGCTTGCTATGGTGAAGGTGATGCTTGCTATGGTGAAGGTGATGCTTGGTATGGTGAAGGTGATACTTGCTATGGTGAAGGTGATGCTTGCTATGGTGAAGGTGATGCTTGCTATGGTGAAGGTGATGCTTGGTATTGTGAAGGTGATGCTTGGTATGGTGAAGGTGATGCTTGGTATGGTGAAGGTGATGCTTGGTATGGTGAAGGTGATGCTTGGTATGGTGAAGGTGATGCTTGGTATGGTGAAGGTGTTGCTTGGTATGGTGAAGGTGATGCTTGGTATGGTGAAGGTGATGCTTGCTATGGTGGAGGTGATGCTTGCTATGGTGAAGGTGATGCTTGCTATGGTGAAGGTGATGCTTGCTATGGTGGAGGTGATGCTTGCTATGGTGAAGGTGATGCTTGCTATGGTGAAGGTGATGCTTGGTATGGTGAAGGTGATGCTTGCTACGGTGAAGGTGATGCTTGCTACGGTGAAGGTGATGCTTGCTACGGTGAAGGTGATGCTTGCTACGGTGAAGGTGATGCTTGCTACGGTGAAGGTGATGCTTGCTACGGTGAAGGTGATGCTTGCTACGGTGAAGGTGATGCTTGGTATGGTGAAGGTGTTGCTTGGTATGGTGAAGGTGATGCTTGGTATGGTGAAGGTGATGCTTGCTATGGTGGAGGTGATGCTTGCTATGGTGAAGGTGATGCTTGCTATGGTGAAGGTGATGCTTGCTATGGTGGAGGTGATGCTTGCTATGGTGAAGGTGATGCTTGCTATGGTGAAGGTGATGCTTGCTATGGTGAAGGTGATGCTTGGTATGGTGAAGGTGATGCTTGGTACGGTGAAGGTGATGCTTGCTACGGTGAAGGTGATGCTTGCTACGGTGAAGGTGATGCTTGCTACGGTGAAGGTGATGCTTGCTACGGTGAAGGTGATGCTTGCTACGGTGAAGGTGATGCTTGCTACGGTGAAGGTGATGCTTGGTACGGTGAAGGTGATGCTTGGTACGGTGAAGGTGATGCTTGGTATGGTGAAGGTGATGCTTGCTATGGTGAAGGTGATGCTTGGTATGGTGAAGGTGATGCTTGGTATGATGAAGGTGATGCTTGGTATGGTGAAGGTGATGCTTGGTATGGTGAAGGTGATGCTTGGTATGGTGAAGGTGATGCTTGGTATGGTGAAGGTGTTGCTTGGTATGGTGAAGGTGATGCTTGGTATGGTGAAGGTGATGCTTGGTATGGTGAAGGTGATGCTTGGTATGGTGGAGGTGATGCTTGCTATGGTGGAGGTGATGCTTGCTATGGTGGAGGTGATGCTTGCTATGGTGGAGGTGATGCTTGCTATGGTGGAGGTGATGCTTGCTATGGTCGAGGTGATGCTTGCTATGGTGAAGGTGATGCTTGCTATGGTGAAGGTGATGCTTGCTATGGTGAAGGTGATGCTTGCTATGGTGAAGGTGATGCTTGCTTTGGTGAAGGTGATGCTTGCTTTGGTGAAGGTGATGCTTGCTATGGTGAAGGTGATGCTTGCTTTGGTGAAGGTGATGCTTGCTATGGTGGAGGTGATGCTTGCTATGGTGGAGGTGATGCTTGCTATGGTGGAGGTGAGGCTTGCTATGGTGGAGGTGATGCTTGCTATGGTGAAGGTGATGCTTGCTATGGTGAAGGTGATGCTTGGTATGGTGAAGGTGATGCTTGCTATGGTGAAGGTGATGCTTGGTATGGTGAAGGTGATGCTTGGTATGGTGAAGGTGATACTTGGTACGGTGAAGGTGATACTTGGTACGGTGAAGGTGATACTTGGTACGGTGAAGGTGATAGTTGGTACGGTGAAGGTGATAGTTGGTACGGTGAAGGTGATAGTTGGTACGGTGAAGGTGATAGTTGGTACGGTGAAGGTGATGCTTGGTACGGTGAAGGTGATGCTTGGTACGGTGAAGGTGATGCTTGGTACGGTGAAGGTGATGCTTGGTACGGTGAAGGCGATGCTTGGTACGGTGAAGGCGATGCTTGGTACGGTGAAGGCGATGCTTGGTACGGTGAAGGCGATGCTTGGTATGGTGAAGGCGATGCTTGGTATGGTGAAGGCGATGTTTGGTATGGTGAAGGTGATGCTTGCTATGGTGAAGGTGATGCTTGCTATGGTGAAGGTGATGCTTGCTATGGTGAAGGTGATGCTTGGTATGGTGAAGGTGATGCTTGGTATGGTGAAGGTGATGCTTGCTATGGTGAAGGTGATGCTTGCTATGGTGGAGGTGATGCTTGCTATGGTGGAGGTGATGCTTGCTATGGTGGAGGTGATGCTTGCTATGGTGGAGGTGATGCTTGCTATGGTGGAGGTGATGCTTGCTATGGTGGAGGTGATGCTTGCTATGGTCGAGGTGATGCTTGCTATGGTGAAGGTGATGCTTGCTATGGTGAAGGTGATGCTTGCTATGGTGAAGGTGATGCTTGCTATGGTGAAGGTGATGCTTGCTTTGGTGAAGGTGATGCTTGCTTTGGTGAAGGTGATGCTTGCTATGGTGGAGGTGATGCTTGCTATGGTGGAGGTGATGCTTGCTATGGTGGAAGTGAGGCTTGCTATGGTGGAGGTGATGCTTGCTATGGTGAAGGTGATGCTTGCTATGGTGAAGGTGATGCTTGGTATGGTGAAGGTGATGCTTGCTATGGTGAAGGTGATGCTTGGTATGGTGAAGGTGATGCTTGGTATGGTGAAGGTGATGCTTGGTATGGTGAAGGTGATGCTTGGTATGGTGAAGGTGATGCTTGGTATGGTGAAGGTGATGCTTGGCATGGTGAAGGTGATGCTTGGCATGGTGAAGGTGATGCTTGGCATGGTGAAGGTGATGCTTGGCATGGTGAAGGTGATGCTTGGCATGGTGAAGGTGATGCTTGGCATGGTGAAGGTGATGCTTGGCATGGTGAAGGTGGTGCTTGGTATGGTGAAGGTGATGCTTGCTATGGTGAAGGTGATGCTTGCTTTGGTGAAGGTGATGCTTGCTTTGGTGAAGGTGATGCTTGCTATGGTGGAGGTGATGCTTGCTATGGTGGAGGTGATGCTTGCTATGGTGGAGGTGAGGCTTGCTATGGTGGAGGTGATGCTTGCTATGGTGAAGGTGATGCTTGCTATGGTGAAGGTGATGCTTGGTATGGTGAAGGTGATGCTTGCTATGGTGAAGGTGATGCTTGGTATGGTGAAGGTGATGCTTGGTATGGTGAAGGTGATGCTTGGTATGGTGAAGGTGATGCTTGGTATGGTGAAGGTGATGCTTGGCATGGTGAAGGTGATGCTTGCCATGGTGAAGGTGATGCTTGGCATGGTGAAGGTGGTGCTTGGTATGGTGAAGGTGATGCTTGGTATGGTGAAGGTGATGCTTGGTATGGTGAAGGTGATGCTTGGTATGGTGAAGGTGATGCTTGGTATGGTGAAGGTGATGCTTGGTATGGTGAAGGTGATGCTTGGTATGGTGGAGGTGATGCTTGGTATGGTGGAGGTGATGCTTGCTATGGTGGAGGTGATGCTTGCTATGGTGGAGGTGATGCTTGCTATGGTGGAGGTGATGCTTGCTATGGTGAAGGTGATGCTTGCTATGGTGAAGGTGATGCTTGCTATGGTGAAGGTGATGCTTGGTATGGTGAAGGTGATACTTGCTATGGTGAAGGTGATGCTTGCTATGGTGAAGGTGATGCTTGCTATGGTGAAGGTGATGCTTGGTATTGTGAAGGTGATGCTTGGTATGGTGAAGGTGATGCTTGGTATGGTGAAGGTGATGCTTGGTATGGTGAAGGTGATGCTTGGTATGGTGAAGGTGATGCTTGGTATGGTGAAGGTGTTGCTTGGTATGGTGAAGGTGATGCTTGGTATGGTGAAGGTGATGCTTGCTATGGTGGAGGTGATGCTTGCTATGGTGAAGGTGATGCTTGCTATGGTGAAGGTGATGCTTGCTATGGTGGAGGTGATGCTTGCTATGGTGAAGGTGATGCTTGCTATGGTGAAGGTGATGCTTGCTATGGTGAAGGTGATGCTTGGTATGGTGAAGGTGATGCTTGCTACGGTGAAGGTGATGCTTGCTACGGTGAAGGTGATGCTTGCTACGGTGAAGGTGATGCTTGCTACGGTGAAGGTGATGCTTGCTACGGTGAAGGTGATGCTTGCTACGGTGAAGGTGATGCTTGCTACGGTGAAGGTGATGCTTGGTATGGTGAAGGTGTTGCTTGGTATGGTGAAGGTGATGCTTGGTATGGTGAAGGTGATGCTTGCTATGGTGGAGGTGATGCTTGCTATGGTGAAGGTGATGCTTGCTATGGTGAAGGTGATGCTTGCTATGGTGGAGGTGATGCTTGCTATGGTGAAGGTGATGCTTGCTATGGTGAAGGTGATGCTTGCTATGGTGAAGGTGATGCTTGGTATGGTGAAGGTGATGCTTGGTACGGTGAAGGTGATGCTTGCTACGGTGAAGGTGATGCTTGCTACGGTGAAGGTGATGCTTGCTACGGTGAAGGTGATGCTTGCTACGGTGAAGGTGATGCTTGCTACGGTGAAGGTGATGCTTGCTACGGTGAAGGTGATGCTTGGTACGGTGAAGGTGATGCTTGGTACGGTGAAGGTGATGCTTGGTATGGTGAAGGTGATGCTTGGTATGGTGAAGGTGATGCTTGGTATGGTGAAGGTGATGCTTGGTATGATGAAGGTGATGCTTGGTATGGTGAAGGTGATGCTTGGTATGGTGAAGGTGATGCTTGGTATGGTGAAGGTGATGCTTGGTATGGTGAAGGTGTTGCTTGGTATGGTGAAGGTGATGCTTGGTATGGTGAAGGTGATGCTTGGTATGGTGAAGGTGATGCTTGGTATGGTGGAGGTGATGCTTGCTATGGTGGAGGTGATGCTTGCTATGGTGGAGGTGATGCTTGCTATGGTGGAGGTGATGCTTGCTATGGTCGAGGTGATGCTTGCTATGGTGAAGGTGATGCTTGCTATGGTGAAGGTGATGCTTGCTATGGTGAAGGTGATGCTTGCTATGGTGAAGGTGATGCTTGCTTTGGTGAAGGTGATGCTTGCTTTGGTGAAGGTGATGCTTGCTATGGTGAAGGTGATGCTTGCTTTGGTGAAGGTGATGCTTGCTATGGTGGAGGTGATGCTTGCTATGGTGGAGGTGATGCTTGCTATGGTGGAGGTGAGGCTTGCTATGGTGGAGGTGATGCTTGCTATGGTGAAGGTGATGCTTGCTATGGTGAAGGTGATGCTTGGTATGGTGAAGGTGATGCTTGCTATGGTGAAGGTGATGCTTGGTATGGTGAAGGTGATGCTTGGTATGGTGAAGGTGATACTTGGTACGGTGAAGGTGATACTTGGTACGGTGAAGGTGATACTTGGTACGGTGAAGGTGATAGTTGGTACGGTGAAGGTGATAGTTGGTACGGTGAAGGTGATAGTTGGTACGGTGAAGGTGATAGTTGGTACGGTGAAGGTGATGCTTGGTACGGTGAAGGTGATGCTTGGTACGGTGAAGGTGATGCTTGGTACGGTGAAGGTGATGCTTGGTACGGTGAAGGCGATGCTTGGTACGGTGAAGGCGATGCTTGGTACGGTGAAGGCGATGCTTGGTACGGTGAAGGCGATGCTTGGTATGGTGAAGGCGATGCTTGGTATGGTGAAGGCGATGTTTGGTATGGTGAAGGTGATGCTTGCTATGGTGAAGGTGATGCTTGCTATGGTGAAGGTGATGCTTGCTATGGTGAAGGTGATGCTTGGTATGGTGAAGGTGATGCTTGGTATGGTGAAGGTGATGCTTGCTATGGTGAAGGTGATGCTTGCTATGGTGGAGGTGATGCTTGCTATGGTGGAGGTGATGCTTGCTATGGTGGAGGTGATGCTTGCTATGGTGGAGGTGATGCTTGCTATGGTGGAGGTGATGCTTGCTATGGTGGAGGTGATGCTTGCTATGGTCGAGGTGATGCTTGCTATGGTGAAGGTGATGCTTGCTATGGTGAAGGTGATGCTTGCTATGGTGAAGGTGATGCTTGCTATGGTGAAGGTGATGCTTGCTTTGGTGAAGGTGATGCTTGCTTTGGTGAAGGTGATGCTTGCTATGGTGGAGGTGATGCTTGCTATGGTGGAGGTGATGCTTGCTATGGTGGAAGTGAGGCTTGCTATGGTGGAGGTGATGCTTGCTATGGTGAAGGTGATGCTTGCTATGGTGAAGGTGATGCTTGGTATGGTGAAGGTGATGCTTGCTATGGTGAAGGTGATGCTTGGTATTTTGAAGGTGATGCTTGGTATGGTGAAGGTGATGCTTGGTATGGTGAAGGTGATGCTTGGTATGGTGAAGGTGATGCTTGGTATGGTGAAGGTGATGCTTGGCATGGTGAAGGTGATGCTTGGCATGGTGAAGGTGATGCTTGGCATGGTGAAGGTGATGCTTGGCATGGTGAAGGTGATGCTTGGCATGGTGAAGGTGATGCTTGGCATGGTGAAGGTGATGCTTGGCATGGTGAAGGTGGTGCTTGGTATGGTGAAGGTGATGCTTGGTATGGTGAAGGTGATGCTTGGTATGGTGAAGGTGATGCTTGCTATGGTGAAGGTGATGCTTGCTATGGTGAAGGTGATGCTTGCTATGGTGAAGGTGATGCTTGCTATGGTGGAGGTGATGCTTGCTATGGTGGAGGTGATGCTTGCTATGGTGGAGGTGATGCTTGCTATGGTGGAGGTGACGCTTGCTATGGTGGAGGTGACGCTTGGTACGGTGAAGGTGATGCTTGGTACGGTGAAGGTGATGCTTGGTACGGTGAAGGTGATGCTTGGTACGGTGAAGGTGATGCTTGGTACGGTGAAGGTGATGCTTGTTACGGTGAAAGGTGATGCTTGCTACGGTGAAGGTGATGCTTGCTATGGTGAAGGTGATGCTTGCTATGGTGAAGGTGATGCTTGGTATGGTGAAGGTGTTGCTTGGTATGGTGAAGGTGATGCTTGGTATGGTGAAGGTGATGCTTGGTATGGTGAAGGTGATGCTTGGTATGGTGAAGGTGATGCTTGGTATGGTGAAGGTGATGCTTGGTATGTTGAAGGTGATGCTTGGTATGGTGAAGGTGATACTTGGTATGGTGAAGGCGATACTTGGTATGGTGAAGGTGATACTTGGTATGGTCATCGTGATACTTGGTATGGTGAAGGTGATACTTGGTACGGTGAAGGTGATACTTGGTACGGTGAAGGTGATACTTGGTACGGTGAAGGTGATAGTTGGTACGGTGAAGGTGATAGTTGGTACGGTGAAGGTGATGCTTGGTACGGTGAAGGTGATGCTTGGTACGGTGAAGGTGATAGTTGGTACGGTGAAGGTGATGCTTGGTACGGTGAAGGTGATGCTTGGTACGGTGAAGGTGATGCTTGGTACGGTGATGGTGATGCTTGGTACGGTGAAGGTGATGCTTGGTACGGTGAAGGTGATGCTTGGTACGGTGAAGGTGATGCTTGCTATGGTGAAGGTGATGCTTGCTATGGTGAATGTGATGCTTGCTATGGTGAAGGTGATGCTTGGTATGGTGAAGGTGATGCGCGGTATGGTGAAGGTGATGCTTGGTATGGTGAAGGTGATGCTTGGTATGCTGAAGGTGATGCTTGGTATGGTGAAGGTGATGCTTGGTATGGTGGAGGTGATGATTGCTATGGTGAAGGTGATGCTTGGTATGGTGGAGGTGATGCTTGGTATGGTGAAGGTGATGCTTGCTATGGTGAAGGTGATGCTTGGTATGGTGAAGGTGATGCTTGCTATGGTGGAGGTGATGCTTGGTATGGTGAAGGTGATGCTTGGTATGGTGAAGGTGATGCTTGGTATGGTGAAGGTGATGCTTGGTATGGTGAAGGTGATGCTTGCTATTGTGGAGGTGATGCTTGGTATGGTGGAGGTGATGCTTGCTATGGTGGAGGTGATGCTTGGTATGGTGAAGGTGATGCTTGGTATGGTGAAGGTGATGCTTGCTATGGTGAAGGTGATGCTTGCTATGGTGAAGGTGATGCTTGCTATGGTGAAGGTGATGCTTGCTATGGTGAAGGTGATGCTTGCTATGGTGAAGGTGATGCTTGCTATGGTGGAGGTGATGCTTGCTATGGTGGAGGTGATGCTGGCTATGGTGGAGGTGATGCTTGCTATGGTGGAGGTGATGCTTGCTATGGTGGAGGTGACGCTTGCTATGGTGAAGGTGACGCTTGGTATGGTGAAGGTGACGCTTGGTACGGTGAAGGTGATGCTTGGTACGGTGAAGGTGATGCTTGGTACGGTGAAGGTGATGCTTGCTATGGTGAAGGTGATCCTTGCTATGGTGAAGGTGATGCTTGCTATGGTGAAGGTGATGCTTGGTATGGTGAAGGTGATGCTTGGTATGGTGAAGGTGATGCTTGGTATGGTGAAGGTGATGCTTGGTATGGTGAAGGTGATGCTTGCTATGGTGAAGGTGATGCTTGGTATGGTGAAGGTGATGCTTGGTATGGTGAAGGTGATGCTTGGTATGGTGAAGGTGATGCTTGGTATGGTGAAGGTGTTGCTTGGTATGGTGAAGGTGATGCTTGGTATGGTGAAGGTGTTGCTTGGTATGGTGAAGGTGATGCTTGGTATGGTGAAGGTGATGCTTGGTATGGTGAAGGTGATGCTTGGTATGGTGAAGGTGATGCTTGGTATGGTGAAGGTGATGCTTGGTATGCTGAAGGTGATGCTTGGTATGGTGAAGGTGATACTTGGTATGGTGAAGGTGATACTTGGTATGGTGAAGGTGATACTTGGTATGGTGAAGGTGATACTTGGTACGGTGAAGGTGATAGTTGGTACGGTGAAGGTGATAGTTGGTACGGTGAAGGTGATAGTTGGTACGGTGAAGGTGATAGTTGGTACGGTGAAGGTGATGCTTGGTACGGTGAAGGTGATGCTTGGTACGGTGAAGGTGATGCTTGGTACGGTGAAGGCGATGCTTGGTACGGTGAAGGCGATGCTTGGTACGGTGAAGGCGATGCTTGGTACGGTGAAGGCGATGCTTGGTATGGTGAAGGCGATGTTTGGTATGGTGAAGGTGATGCTTGCTATGGTGAAGGTGATGCTTGCTATGGTGAAGGTGATGCTTGGTATGGTGAAGGTGATGCTTGGTATGGTGAAGGTGATGCTTGGTATGGTGAAGGTGATGCTTGCTATGGTGGAGGTGATGCTTGCTATGGTGAAGGTGATGCTTGCTATGGTGGAGGTGATGCTTGCTATGGTGGAGGTGATGATTGCTATGGTGGAGGTGATGCTTGCTATGGTGGAGGTGATGCTTGCTATGGTGGAGGTGATGCTTGCTATGGTCGAGGTGATGCTTGCTATGGTCGAGGTGATGCTTGCTATTGTGAAGGTGATGCTTGCTATGGTGAAGGTGATGCTTGCTATGGTGGAGGTGATGCTTGCTATGGTGGAGGTGATGCTTGCTATGGTGGAGGTGATGCTTGCTATGGTGGAGGTGACGCTTGCTATGGTGGAGGTGACGCTTGGTACGGTGAAGGTGATGCTTGGTACGGTGAAGGTGATGCTTGGTACGGTGAAGGTGATGCTTGGTACGGTGAAGGTGATGCTTGGTACGGTGAAGGTGATGCTTGTTACGGTGAAGGTGATGCTTGCTACGGTGAAGGTGATGCTTGCTATGGTGAAGGTGATGCTTGCTATGGTGAAGGTGATGCTTGGTATGGTGAAGGTGTTGCTTGGTATGGTGAAGGTGATGCTTGGTATGGTGAAGGTGATGCTTGGTATGGTGAAGGTGATGCTTGGTATGGTGAAGGTGATGCTTGGTATGGTGAAGGTGATGCTTGGTATGTTGAAGGTGATGCTTGGTATGGTGAAGGTGATACTTGGTATGGTGAAGGCGATACTTGGTATGGTGAAGGTGATACTTGGTATGGTCATCGTGATACTTGGTATGGTGAAGGTGATACTTGGTACGGTGAAGGTGATACTTGGTACGGTGAAGGTGATACTTGGTACGGTGAAGGTGATAGTTGGTACGGTGAAGGTGATAGTTGGTACGGTGAAGGTGATGCTTGGTACGGTGAAGGTGATGCTTGGTACGGTGAAGGTGATAGTTGGTACGGTGAAGGTGATGCTTGGTACGGTGAAGGTGATGCTTGGTACGGTGAAGGTGATGCTTGGTACGGTGATGGTGATGCTTGGTACGGTGAAGGTGATGCTTGGTACGGTGAAGGTGATGCTTGGTACGGTGAAGGTGATGCTTGCTATGGTGAAGGTGATGCTTGCTATGGTGAATGTGATGCTTGCTATGGTGAAGGTGATGCTTGGTATGGTGAAGGTGATGCGCGGTATGGTGAAGGTGATGCTTGGTATGGTGAAGGTGATGCTTGGTATGCTGAAGGTGATGCTTGGTATGGTGAAGGTGATGCTTGGTATGGTGGAGGTGATGATTGCTATGGTGAAGGTGATGCTTGGTATGGTGGAGGTGATGCTTGGTATGGTGA
This sequence comes from Amblyomma mixtum, assembly GCF_055824585.1. Lineage (NCBI taxonomy): Eukaryota > Metazoa > Arthropoda > Arachnida > Ixodida > Ixodidae > Amblyomma > Amblyomma mixtum. Next base: position 1,535,523 of record NW_028317684.1, read on the forward strand.
AGGTGATGCTTGCTATGGTGAAGGTGATGCTTGGTATGGTGAAGGTGATGCTTGCTATGGTGGAGGTGATGCTTGGTATGGTGAAGGTGATGCTTGGTATGGTGAAGGTGATGCTTGGTATGGTGAAGGTGATGCTTGGTATGGTGAAGGTGATGCTTGCTATTGTGGAGGTGATGCTTGGTATGGTGGAGGTGATGCTTGCTATGGTGGAGGTGATGCTTGGTATGGTGAAGGTGATGCTTGGTATGGTGAAGGTGATGCTTGCTATGGTGAAGGTGATGCTTGCTATGGTGAAGGTGATGCTTGCTATGGTGAAGGTGATGCTTGCTATGGTGAAGGTGATGCTTGCTATGGTGAAGGTGATGCTTGCTATGGTGGAGGTGATGCTTGCTATGGTGGAGGTGATGCTGGCTATGGTGGAGGTGATGCTTGCTATGGTGGAGGTGATGCTTGCTATGGTGGAGGTGACGCTTGCTATGGTGAAGGTGACGCTTGGTATGGTGAAGGTGACGCTTGGTACGGTGAAGGTGATGCTTGGTACGGTGAAGGTGATGCTTGGTACGGTGAAGGTGATGCTTGCTATGGTGAAGGTGATCCTTGCTATGGTGAAGGTGATGCTTGCTATGGTGAAGGTGATGCTTGGTATGGTGAAGGTGATGCTTGGTATGGTGAAGGTGATGCTTGGTATGGTGAAGGTGATGCTTGGTATGGTGAAGGTGATGCTTGCTATGGTGAAGGTGATGCTTGGTATGGTGAAGGTGATGCTTGGTATGGTGAAGGTGATGCTTGGTATGGTGAAGGTGATGCTTGGTATGGTGAAGGTGTTGCTTGGTATGGTGAAGGTGATGCTTGGTATGGTGAAGGTGTTGCTTGGTATGGTGAAGGTGATGCTTGGTATGGTGAAGGTGATGCTTGGTATGGTGAAGGTGATGCTTGGTATGGTGAAGGTGATGCTTGGTATGGTGAAGGTGATGCTTGGTATGCTGAAGGTGATGCTTGGTATGGTGAAGGTGATACTTGGTATGGTGAAGGTGATACTTGGTACGGTGAAGGTGATAGTTGGTACGGTGAAGGTGATAGTTGGTACGGTGAAGGTGATAGTTGGTACGGTGAAGGTGATAGTTGGTACGGTGAAGGTGATGCTTGGTACGGTGAAGGTGATGCTTGGTACGGTGAAGGTGATGCTTGGTACGGTGAAGGCGATGCTTGGTACGGTGAAGGCGATGCTTGGTACGGTGAAGGCGATGCTTGGTACGGTGAAGGCGATGCTTGGTATGGTGAAGGCGATGTTTGGTATGGTGAAGGTGATGCTTGCTATGGTGAAGGTGATGCTTGCTATGGTGAAGGTGATGCTTGGTATGGTGAAGGTGATGCTTGGTATGGTGAAGGTGATGCTTGGTATGGTGAAGGTGATGCTTGCTATGGTGGAGGTGATGCTTGCTATGGTGAAGGTGATGCTTGCTATGGTGGAGGTGATGCTTGCTATGGTGGAGGTGATGCTTGCTATGGTGGAGGTGATGCTTGCTATGGTGGAGGTGATGCTTGCTATGGTGGAGGTGATGCTTGCTATGGTCGAGGTGATGCTTGCTATGGTCGAGGTGATGCTTGCTATGGTGAAGGTGATGCTTGCTATGGTGAAGGTGATGCTTGCTATGGTGAAGGTGATGCTTGCTATGGTGAAGGTGATGCTTGCTATGGTGAAGGTGATGCTTGCTTTGGTGAAGGTGATGCTTGCTTTGGTGAAGGTGATGCTTGCTATGGTGGAGGTGATGCTTGCTATGGTGGAGGTGATGCTTGCTATGGTGGAGGTGAGGCTTGCTATGGTGGAGGTGATGCTTGCTATGGTGAAGGTGATGCTTGCTATGGTGAAGGTGATGCTTGGTATGGTGAAGGTGATGCTTGCTATGGTGAAGGTGATGCTTGGTATGGTGAAGGTGATGCTTGGTATGGTGAAGGTGATGCTTGGTATGGTGAAGGTGATGCTTGGTATGGTGAAGGTGATGCTTGGCATGGTGAAGGTGATGCTTGCCATGGTGAAGGTGATGCTTGGCATGGTGAAGGTGGTGCTTGGTATGGTGAAGGTGATGCTTGGTATGGTGAAGGTGATGCTTGGTATGGTGAAGGTGATGCTTGGTATGGTGAAGGTGATGCTTGGTATGGTGAAGGTGATGCTTGGTATGGTGAAGGTGATGCTTGGTATGGTGGAGGTGATGCTTGGTATGGTGGAGGTGATGCTTGCTATGGTGGAGGTGATGCTTGCTATGGTGGAGGTGATGCTTGCTATGGTGGAGGTGATGCTTGCTATGGTGAAGGTGATGCTTGCTATGGTGAAGGTGATGCTTGCTATGGTGAAGGTGATGCTTGGTATGGTGAAGGTGATACTTGCTATGGTGAAGGTGATGCTTGCTATGGTGAAGGTGATGCTTGCTATGGTGAAGGTGATGCTTGGTATTGTGAAGGTGATGCTTGGTATGGTGAAGGTGATGCTTGGTATGGTGAAGGTGATGCTTGGTATGGTGAAGGTGATGCTTGGTATGGTGAAGGTGATGCTTGGTATGGTGAAGGTGTTGCTTGGTATGGTGAAGGTGATGCTTGGTATGGTGAAGGTGATGCTTGCTATGGTGGAGGTGATGCTTGCTATGGTGAAGGTGATGCTTGCTATGGTGAAGGTGATGCTTGCTATGGTGGAGGTGATGCTTGCTATGGTGAAGGTGATGCTTGCTATGGTGAAGGTGATGCTTGCTATGGTGAAGGTGATGCTTGGTATGGTGAAGGTGATGCTTGCTACGGTGAAGGTGATGCTTGCTACGGTGAAGGTGATGCTTGCTACGGTGAAGGTGATGCTTGCTACGGTGAAGGTGATGCTTGCTACGGTGAAGGTGATGCTTGCTACGGTGAAGGTGATGCTTGCTACGGTGAAGGTGATGCTTGGTATGGTGAAGGTGTTGCTTGGTATGGTGAAGGTGATGCTTGGTATGGTGAAGGTGATGCTTGCTATGGTGGAGGTGATGCTTGCTATGGTGAAGGTGATGCTTGCTATGGTGAAGGTGATGCTTGCTATGGTGGAGGTGATGCTTGCTATGGTGAAGGTGATGCTTGCTATGGTGAAGGTGATGCTTGCTATGGTGAAGGTGATGCTTGGTATGGTGAAGGTGATGCTTGGTACGGTGAAGGTGATGCTTGCTACGGTGAAGGTGATGCTTGCTACAGTGAAGGTGATGCTTGCTACGGTGAAGGTGATGCTTGCTACGGTGAAGGTGATGCTTGCTACGGTGAAGGTGATGCTTGCTACGGTGAAGGTGATGCTTGGTACGGTGAAGGTGATGCTTGGTACGGTGAAGGTGATGCTTGGTATGGTGAAGGTGATGCTTGGTATGGTGAAGGTGATGCTTGGTATGGTGAAGGTGATGCTTGGTATGATGAAGGTGATGCTTGGTATGGTGAAGGTGATGCTTGGTATGGTGAAGGTGATGCTTGGTATGGTGAAGGTGATGCTTGGTATGGTGAAGGTGTTGCTTGGTATGGTGAAGGTGATGCTTGGTATGGTGAAGGTGATGCTTGGTATGGTGAAGGTGATGCTTGGTATGGTGAAGGTGATGCTTGGTATGGTGAAGGTGATGCTTGGTATGTTGAAGGTGATGCTTGGTATGGTGAAGGTGATACTTGGTATGGTGAAGGTGATACTTGGTATGGTGAAGGTGATACTTGGTATGGTGAAGGTGATACTTGGTATGGTGAACGTGATACTTGGTATGGTGAACGTGATACTTGGTACGGTGAAGGTGATACTTGGTACGGTGAAGGTGATAGTTGGTACGGTGAAGGTGATAGTTGGTACGGTGAAGGTGATAGTTGGTACGGTGAAGGTGATGCTTGGTACTGTGAAGGTGATGCTTGGTACGGTGAAGGTGATGCTTGGTACGGTGAAGGTGATGCTTGCTATGGTGGAGGTGATGCTTGCTATGGTGGAGGTGATGCTTGCTATGGTGGAGGTGATGCTTGCTATGGTGGAGGTGATGCTTGCTATGGTCGAGGTGATGCTTGCTATGGTCGAGGTGATGCTTGCTATGGTCGAGGTGATGCTTGCTATGGTGAAGGTGATGCTTGCTATGGTGAAGGTGATGCTTGCTATGGTGAAGGTGATGCTTGCTATGGTGAAGGTGATGCTTGCTATGGTGAAGGTGATGCTTGCTTTGGTGAAGGTGATGCTTGCTTTGGTGAAGGTGATGCTTGCTATGGTGGAGGTGATGCTTGCTATGGTGGAGGTGATGCTTGCTATGGTGGAAGTGAGGCTTGCTATGGTGGAGGTGATGCTTGCTATGGTGAAGGTGATGCTTGCTATGGTGAAGGTGATGCTTGGTATGGTGAAGGTGATGCTTGCTATGGTGAAGGTGATGCTTGGTATGGTGAAGGTGATGCTTGGTATGGTGAAGGTGATGCTTGGTATGGTGAAGGTGATGCTTGGTATGGTGAAGGTGATGCTTGGCATGGTGAAGGTGATGCTTGGCATGGTGAAGGTGATGCTTGGCATGGTGAAGGTGATGCTTGGCATGGTGAAGGAGATGCTTGGCATGGTGAAGGTGATGCTTGGCATGGTGAAGGTGGTGCTTGGTATGGTGAAGGTGATGCTTGGTATGGTGAAGGTGATGCTTGGTATGGTGAAGGTGATGCTTGCTATGGTGAAGGTGATGCTTGCTATGGTGAAGGTGATGCTTGCTATGGTGAAGGTGATGCTTGCTATGGTGGAGGTGATGCTTGCTATGGTGGAGGTGATGCTTGCTATGGTGGAGGTGATGCTTGCTATGGTGGAGGTGACGCTTGCTATGGTGGAGGTGACGCTTGCTATGGTGGAGGTGACGCTTGGTACGGTGAAGGTGATGCTTGGTACGGTGAAGGTGATGCTTGGTACGGTGAAGGTGATGCTTGGTACGGTGAAGGTGATGCTTGTTACGGTGAAGGTGATGCTTGCTACGGTGAAGGTGATGCTTGCTATGGTGAAGGTGATGCTTGCTATGGTGAAGGTGATGCTTGGTATGGTGAAGGTGTTGCTTGGTATGGTGAAGGTGATGCTTGGTATGGTGAAGGTGATGCTTGGTATGGTGAAGGTGATGCTTGGTATGGTGAAGGTGATGCTTGGTATGGTGAAGGTGATGCTTGGTATGTTGAAGGTGATGCTTGGTATGGTGAAGGTGATACTTGGTATGGTGAAGGCGATACTTGGTATGGTGAAGGTGATACTTGGTATGGTGAACGTGATACTTGGTATGGTGAAGGTGATACTTGGTACGGTGAAGGTGATACTTGGTACGGTGAAGGTGATACTTGGTACGGTGAAGGTGATAGTTGGTACGGTGAAGGTGATAGTTGGTACGGTGAAGGTGATGCTTGGTACGGTGAAGGTGATGCTTGGTACGGTGAAGGTGATAGTTGGTACGGTGAAGGTGATGCTTGGTACGGTGAAGGTGATGCTTGGTACGGTGAAGGTGATGCTTGGTACGGTGATGGTGATGCTTGGTACGGTGAAGGTGATGCTTGGTATGGTGAAGGTGATGCTTGGTACGGTGAAGGTGATGCTTGCTATGGTGAAGGTGATGCTTGCTATGGTGAATGTGATGCTTGCTATGGTGAAGGTGATGCTTGGTATGGTGAAGGTGATGCGCGGTATGGTGAAGGTGATGCTTGGTATGGTGAAGGTGTTGCTTGGTATGGTGAAGGTGATGCTTGGTATGGTGAAGGTGTTGCTTGGTATGGTGAAGGTGATGCTTGGTATGGTGAAGGTGATGCTTGGTATGGTGAAGGTGATGCTTGGTATGGTGAAGGTGATGCTTGGTATGGTGAAGGTGATGCTTGGTATGGTGAAGGTGATGCTTGGTATGGTGAAGGTGATGCTTGGTATGGTGAAGGTGATACTTGGTATGGTGAAGGTGATACTTGGTATGGTGAAGGTGATACTTGGTATGGTGAAGGTGATACTTGGTATGGTGAAGGTGATACTTGGTACGGTGAAGGTGATAGTTGGTACGGTGAAGGTGATAGTTGGTACGGTGAAGGTGATAGTTGGTACGGTGAAGGTGATAGTTGGTACGGTGAAGGTGATGCTTGGTACGGTGAAGGTGATGCTTGGTACGGTGAAGGTGATGCTTGGTACGGTGAAGGCGATGCTTGGTACGGTGAAGGCGATGCTTGGTACGGTGAAGGCGATGCTTGGTACGGTGAAGGCGATGCTTGGTATGGTGAAGGCGATGTTTGGTATGGTGAAGGTGATGCTTGGTATGGTGAAGGTGATGCTTGCTATGGTGAAGGTGATGCTTGGTATGGTGAAGGTGATGCTTGGTATGGTGAAGGTGATGCTTGGTATGGTGAAGGTGATGCTTGGTATGGTGAAGGTGTTGCTTGGTATGGTGAAGGTGATGCTTGGTATGGTGAAGGTGTTGCTTGGTATGGTGAAGGTGATGCTTGGTATGGTGAAGGTGATGCTTGGTATGGTGAAGGTGATGCTTGGTATGGTGAAGGTGATGCTTGGTATGGTGAAGGTGATGCTTGGTATGCTGAAGGTGATGCTTGGTATGGTGAAGGTGATACTTGGTATGGTGAAGGTGATACTTGGTATGGTGAAGGTGATACTTGGTATGGTGAAGGTGATACTTGGTACGGTGAAGGTGATAGTTGGTACGGTGAAGGTGATAGTTGGTACGGTGAAGGTGATAGTTGGTACGGTGAAGGTGATAGTTGGTACGGTGAAGGTGATGCTTGGTACGGTGAAGGTGATGCTTGGTACGGTGAAGGTGATGCTTGGTACGGTGAAGGCGATGCTTGGTACGGTGAAGGCGATGCTTGGTACGGTGAAGGCGATGCTTGGTACGGTGAAGGCGATGCTTGGTATGGTGAAGGCGATGTTTGGTATGGTGAAGGTGATGCTTGCTATGGTGAAGGTGATGCTTGCTATGGTGAAGGTGATGCTTGGTATGGTGAAGGTGATGCTTGGTATGGTGAAGGTGATGCTTGGTATGGTGAAGGTGATGCTTGCTATGGTGGAGGTGATGCTTGCTATGGTGAAGGTGATGCTTGCTATGGTGGAGGTGATGCTTGCTATGGTGGAGGTGATGCTTGCTATGGTGGAGGTGATGCTTGCTATGGTGGAGGTGATGCTTGCTATGGTGGAGGTGATGCTTGCTATGGTCGAGGTGATGCTTGCTATGGTCGAGGTGATGCTTGCTATGGTGAAGGTGATGCTTGCTATGGTGAAGGTGATGCTTGCTATGGTGAAGGTGATGCTTGCTATGGTGAAGGTGATGCTTGCTATGGTGAAGGTGATGCTTGCTTTGGTGAAGGTGATGCTTGCTTTGGTGAAGGTGATGCTTGCTATGGTGGAGGTGATGCTTGCTATGGTGGAGGTGATGCTTGCTATGGTGGAGGTGAGGCTTGCTATGGTGGAGGTGATGCTTGCTATGGTGAAGGTGATGCTTGCTATGGTGAAGGTGATGCTTGGTATGGTGAAGGTGATGCTTGCTATGGTGAAGGTGATGCTTGGTATGGTGAAGGTGATGCTTGGTATGGTGAAGGTGATGCTTGGTATGGTGAAGGTGATGCTTGGTATGGTGAAGGTGATGCTTGGCATGGTGAAGGTGATGCTTGCCATGGTGAAGGTGATGCTTGGCATGGTGAAGGTGGTGCTTGGTATGGTGAAGGTGATGCTTGGTATGGTGAAGGTGATGCTTGGTATGGTGAAGGTGATGCTTGGTATGGTGAAGGTGATGCTTGGTATGGTGAAGGTGATGCTTGGTATGGTGAAGGTGATGCTTGGTATGGTGGAGGTGATGCTTGGTATGGTGGAGGTGATGCTTGCTATGGTGGAGGTGATGCTTGCTATGGTGGAGGTGATGCTTGCTATGGTGGAGGTGATGCTTGCTATGGTGAAGGTGATGCTTGCTATGGTGAAGGTGATGCTTGCTATGGTGAAGGTGATGCTTGGTATGGTGAAGGTGATACTTGCTATGGTGAAGGTGATGCTTGCTATGGTGAAGGTGATGCTTGCTATGGTGAAGGTGATGCTTGGTATTGTGAAGGTGATGCTTGGTATGGTGAAGGTGATGCTTGGTATGGTGAAGGTGATGCTTGGTATGGTGAAGGTGATGCTTGGTATGGTGAAGGTGATGCTTGGTATGGTGAAGGTGTTGCTTGGTATGGTGAAGGTGATGCTTGGTATGGTGAAGGTGATGCTTGCTATGGTGGAGGTGATGCTTGCTATGGTGAAGGTGATGCTTGCTATGGTGAAGGTGATGCTTGCTATGGTGGAGGTGATGCTTGCTATGGTGAAGGTGATGCTTGCTATGGTGAAGGTGATGCTTGCTATGGTGAAGGTGATGCTTGGTATGGTGAAGGTGATGCTTGCTACGCTGAAGGTGATGCTTGCTACGGTGAAGGTGATGCTTGCTACGGTGAAGGTGATGCTTGCTACGGTGAAGGTGATGCTTGCTACGGTGAAGGTGATGCTTGCTACGGTGAAGGTGATGCTTGCTACGGTGAAGGTGATGCTTGCTACGGTGAAGGTGATGCTTGGTATGGTGAAGGTGTTGCTTGGTATGGTGAAGGTGATGCTTGGTATGGTGAAGGTGATGCTTGCTATGGTGGAGGTGATGCTTGCTATGGTGAAGGTGATGCTTGCTATGGTGAAGGTGATGCTTGCTATGGTGGAGGTGATGCTTGCTATGGTGAAGGTGATGCTTGCTATGGTGAAGGTGATGCTTGCTATGGTGAAGGTGATGCTTGGTATGGTGAAGGTGATGCTTGGTACGGTGAAGGTGATGCTTGCTACGGTGAAGGTGATGCTTGCTACGGTGAAGGTGATGCTTGCTACGGTGAAGGTGATGCTTGCTACGGTGAAGGTGATGCTTGCTACGGTGAAGGTGATGCTTGCTACGGTGAAGGTGATGCTTGGTACGGTGAAGGTGATGCTTGGTACGGTGAAGGTGATGCTTGGTATGGTGAAGGTGATGCTTGGTATGGTGAAGGTGATGCTTGGTATGGTGAAGGTGATGCTTGGTATGATGAAGGTGATGCTTGGTATGGTGAAGGTGATGCTTGGTATGGTGAAGGTGATGCTTGGTATGGTGAAGGTGATGCTTGGTATGGTGAAGGTGTTGCTTGGTATGGTGAAGGTGATGCTTGGTATGGTGAAGGTGATGCTTGGTATGGTGAAGGTGATGCTTGGTATGGTGAAGGTGATGCTTGGTATGGTGAAGGTGATGCTTGGTATGTTGAAGGTGATGCTTGGTATGGTGAAGGTGATACTTGGTATGGTGAAGGTGATACTTGGTATGGTGAAGGTGATACTTGGTATGGTGAAGGTGATACTTGGTATGGTGAACGTGATACTTGGTACGGTGAAGGTGATACTTGGTACGGTGAAGGTGATAGTTGGTACGGTGAAGGTGATAGTTGGTACGGTGAAGGTGATAGTTGGTACGGTGAAGGTGATGCTTGGTACTGTGAAGGTGATGCTTGGTACGGTGAAGGTGATGCTTGGTACGGTGAAGGTGATGCTTGCTATGGTGGAGGTGATGCTTGCTATGGTGGAGGTGATGCTTGCTATGGTGGAGGTGATGCTTGCTATGGTGGAGGTGATGCTTGCTATGGTCGAGGTGATGCTTGCTATGGTCGAGGTGATGCTTGCTATGGTCGAGGTGATGCTTGCTATGGTGAAGGTGATGCTTGCTATGGTGAAGGTGATGCTTGCTATGGTGAAGGTGATGCTTGCTATGGTGAAGGTGATGCTTGCTATGGTGAAGGTGATGCTTGCTTTGGTGAAGGTGATGCTTGCTTTGGTGAAGGTGATGCTTGCTATGGTGGAGGTGATGCTTGCTATGGTGGAGGTGATGCTTGCTATGGTGGAAGTGAGGCTTGCTATGGTGGAGGTGATGCTTGCTATGGTGAAGGTGATGCTTGCTATGGTGAAGGTGATGCTTGGTATGGTGAAGGTGATGCTTGCTATGGTGAAGGTGATGCTTGGTATGGTGAAGGTGATGCTTGGTATGGTGAAGGTGATGCTTGGTATGGTGAAGGTGATGCTTGGTATGGTGAAGGTGATGCTTGGCATGGTGAAGGTGATGCTTGGCATGGTGAAGGTGATGCTTGGCATGGTGAAGGTGATGCTTGGCATGGTGAAGGTGATGCTTGGCATGGTGAAGGTGATGCTTGGCATGGTGAAGGTGATGCTTGGCATGGTGAAGGTGGTGCTTGGTATGGTGAAGGTGATGCTTGGTATGGTGAAGGTGATGCTTGGTATGGTGAAGGTGATGCTTGCTATGGTGAAGGTGATGCTTGCTATGGTGAAGGTGATGCTTGCTATGGTGAAGGTGATGCTTGCTATGGTGGAGGTGATGCTTGCTATGGTGGAGGTGATGCTTGCTATGGTGGAGGTGATGCTTGCTATGGTGGAGGTGACGCTTGCTATGGTGGAGGTGACGCTTGCTATGGTGGAGGTGACGCTTGGTACGGTGAAGGTGATGCTTGGTACGGTGAAGGTGATGCTTGGTACGGTGAAGGTGATGCTTGGTACGGTGAAGGTGATGCTTGTTACGGTGAAGGTGATGCTTGCTACGGTGAAGGTGATGCTTGCTATGGTGAAGGTGATGCTTGCTATGGTGAAGGTGATGCTTGGTATGGTGAAGGTGTTGCTTGGTATGGTGAAGGTGATGCTTGGTATGGTGAAGGTGATGCTTGGTATGGTGAAGGTGATGCTTGGTATGGTGAAGGTGATGCTTGGTATGGTGAAGGTGATGCTTGGTATGTTGAAGGTGATGCTTGGTATGGTGAAGGTGATACTTGGTATGGTGAAGGCGATACTTGGTATGGTGAAGGTGATACTTGGTATGGTGAACGTGATACTTGGTATGGTGAAGGTGATACTTGGTACGGTGAAGGTGATACTTGGTACGGTGAAGGTGATACTTGGTACGGTGAAGGTGATAGTTGGTACGGTGAAGGTGATAGTTGGTACGGTGAAGGTGATGCTTGGTACGGTGAAGGTGATGCTTGGTACGGTGAAGGTGATAGTTGGTACGGTGAAGGTGATGCTTGGTACGGTGAAGGTGATGCTTGGTACGGTGAAGGTGATGCTTGGTACGGTGATGGTGATGCTTGGTACGGTGAAGGTGATGCTTGGTATGGTGAAGGTGATGCTTGGTACGGTGAAGGTGATGCTTGCTATGGTGAAGGTGATGCTTGCTATGGTGAATGTGATGCTTGCTATGGTGAAGGTGATGCTTGGTATGGTGAAGGTGATGCGCGGTATGGTGAAGGTGATGCTTGGTATGGTGAAGGTGTTGCTTGGTATGGTGAAGGTGATGCTTGGTATGGTGAAGGTGTTGCTTGGTATGGTGAAGGTGATGCTTGGTATGGTGAAGGTGATGCTTGGTATGGTGAAGGTGATGCTTGGTATGGTGAAGGTGATGCTTGGTATGGTGAAGGTGATGCTTGGTATGGTGAAGGTGATGCTTGGTATGGTGAAGGTGATGCTTGGTATGGTGAAGGTGATACTTGGTATGGTGAAGGTGATACTTGGTATGGTGAAGGTGATACTTGGTATGGTGAAGGTGATACTTGGTATGGTGAAGGTGATACTTGGTACGGTGAAGGTGATAGTTGGTACGGTGAAGGTGATAGTTGGTACGGTGAAGGTGATAGTTGGTACGGTGAAGGTGATAGTTGGTACGGTGAAGGTGATGCTTGGTACGGTGAAGGTGATGCTTGGTACGGTGAAGGTGATGCTTGGTACGGTGAAGGCGATGCTTGGTACGGTGAAGGCGATGCTTGGTACGGTGAAGGCGATGCTTGGTACGGTGAAGGCGATGCTTGGTATGGTGAAGGCGATGTTTGGTATGGTGAAGGTGATGCTTGCTATGGTGAAGGTGATGCTTGCTATGGTGAAGGTGATGCTTGGTATGGTGAAGGTGATGCTTGGTATGGTGAAGGTGATGCTTGGTATGGTGAAGGTGATGCTTGCTATGGTGGAGGTGATGCTTGCTATGGTGAAGGTGATGCTTGCTATGGTGGAGGTGATGCTTGCTATGGTGGAGGTGATGCTTGCTATGGTGGAGGTGATGCTTGCTATGGTGGAGGTGATGCTTGCTATGGTCGAGGTGATGCTTGCTATGGTCGAGGTGATGCTTGCTATGGTGAAGGTGATGCTTGCTATGGTGAAGGTGATGCTTGCTATGGTGAAGGTGATGCTTGCTATGGTGAAGGTGATGCTTGCTTTGGTGAAGGTGATGCTTGCTTTGGTGAAGGTGATGCTTGCTATGGTGGAGGTGATGCTTGCTATGGTGGAGGTGATGCTTGCTATGGTGGAGGTGAGGCTTGCTATGGTGGAGGTGATGCTTGCTATGGTGAAGGTGATGCTTGCTATGGTGAAGGTGATGCTTGCTATGGTGAAGGTGATGCTTGCTATGGTGAAGGTGATGCTTGGTATGGTGAAGGTGATGCTTGGTATGGTGAAGGTGATGCTTGGTATGGTGAAGGTGATGCTTGGTATGGTGAAGGTGATGCTTGGTATGGTGAAGGTGATGCTTGGCATGGTGAAGGTGATGCTTGCCATGGTGAAGGTGATGCTTGGCATGGTGAAGGTGGTGCTTGGTATGGTGAAGGTGATGCTTGGTATGGTGAAGGTGATGCTTGGTATGGTGAAGGTGATGCTTGCTATGGTGAAGGTGATGCTTGCTATGGTGAAGGTGATGCTTGCTATGGTGAAGGTGATGCTTGCTATGGTGGAGGTGATGCTTGCTATGGTGGAGGTGATGCTTGCTATGGTGGAGGTGATGCTTGCTATGGTGGAGGTGACGCTTGCTATGGTGGAGGTGACGCTTGCTATGGTGGAGGTGACGCTTGGTACGGTGAAGGTGATGCTTGGTACGGTGAAGGTGATGCTTGGTACGGTGAAGGTGATGCTTGGTACGGTGAAGGTGATGCTTGTTACGGTGAAGGTGATGCTTGCTACGGTGAAGGTGATGCTTGCTATGGTGAAGGTGATGCTTGCTATGGTGAAGGTGATGCTTGGTATGGTGAAGGTGTTGCTTGGTATGGTGAAGGTGATGCTTGGTATGGTGAAGGTGATGCTTGGTATGGTGAAGGTGATGCTTGGTATGGTGAAGGTGATGCTTGGTATGGTGAAGGTGATGCTTGGTATGTTGAAGGTGATGCTTGGTATGGTGAAGGTGATACTTGGTATGGTGAAGGCGATACTTGGTATGGTGAAGGTGATACTTGGTATGGTGAACGTGATACTTGGTATGGTGAAGGTGATACTTGGTACGGTGAAGGTGATACTTGGTACGGTGAAGGTGATACTTGGTACGGTGAAGGTGATAGTTGGTACGGTGAAGGTGATAGTTGGTACGGTGAAGGTGATGCTTGGTACGGTGAAGGTGATGCTTGGTACGGTGAAGGTGATAGTTGGTACGGTGAAGGTGATGCTTGGTACGGTGAAGGTGATGCTTGGTACGGTGAAGGTGATGCTTGGTACGGTGATGGTGATGCTTGGTACGGTGAAGGTGATGCTTGGTATGGTGAAGGTGATGCTTGGTACGGTGAAGGTGATGCTTGCTATGGTGAAGGTGATGCTTGCTATGGTGAATGTGATGCTTGCTATGGTGAAGGTGATGCTTGGTATGGTGAAGGTGATGCGCGGTATGGTGAAGGTGATGCTTGGTATGGTGAAGGTGTTGCTTGGTATGGTGAAGGTGATGCTTGGTATGGTGAAGGTGATGCTTGGTATGGTGAAGGTGATGCTTGGTATGGTGAAGGTGATGCTTGGTATGGTGAAGGTGATGCTTGGTATGGTGAAGGTGATGCTTGGTATGGTGAAGGTGATGCTTGGTATGGTGAAGGTGATGCTTGGTATGGTGAAGGTGATGCTTGGTATGGTGAAGGTGATACTTGGTATGGTGAAGGTGATACTTGGTATGGTGAAGGTGATACTTGGTATGGTGAAGGTGATACTTGGTATGGTGAAGGTGATACTTGGTACGGTGAAGGTGATAGTTGGTACGGTGAAGGTGATAGTTGGTACGGTGAAGGTGATAGTTGGTACGGTGAAGGTGATAGTTGGTACGGTGAAGGTGATGCTTGGTACGGTGAAGGTGATGCTTGGTACGGTGAAGGTGATGCTTGGTACGGTGAAGGCGATGCTTGGTACGGTGAAGGCGATGCTTGGTACGGTGAAGGCGATGCTTGGTACGGTGAAGGCGATGCTTGGTATGGTGAAGGCGATGTTTGGTATGGTGAAGGTGATGCTTGCTATGGTGAAGGTGATGCTTGCTATGGTGAAGGTGATGCTTGGTATGGTGAAGGTGATGCTTGGTATGGTGAAGGTGATGCTTGGTATGGTGAAGGTGATGCTTGCTATGGTGGAGGTGATGCTTGCTATGGTGAAGGTGATGCTTGCTATGGTGGAGGTGATGCTTGCTATGGTGGAGGTGATGCTTGCTATGGTGGAGGTGATGCTTGCTATGGTGGAGGTGATGCTTGCTATGGTCGAGGTGATGCTTGCTATGGTGAAGGTGATGCTTGCTATGGTGAAGGTGATGCTTGCTATGGTGAAGGTGATGCTTGCTATGGTGAAGGTGATGCTTGCTATGGTGAAGGTGATGCTTGCTATGGTGAAGGTGATGCTTGCTTTGGTGAAGGTGATGCTTGCTTTGGTGAAGGTGATGCTTGCTATGGTGGAGGTGATGCTTGCTATGGTGGAGGTGATGCTTGCTATGGTGGAGGTGAGGCTTGCTATGGTGAAGGTGATGCTTGCTACGGTGAAGGTGATGCTTGCTACGGTGAAGGTGATGCTTGCTACGGTGAAGGTGATGCTTGCTACGGTGAAGGTGATGCTTGCTACGGTGAAGGTGATGCTTGGTACGGTGAAGGTGATGCTTGGTACGGTGAAGGTGATGCTTGGTATGGTGAAGGTGATGCTTGGTATGGTGAAGGTGATGCTTGGTATGGTGAAGGTGATGCTTGGTATGATGAAGGTGATGCTTGGTATGGTGAAGGTGATGCTTGGTATGGTGAAGGTGATGCTTGGTATGGTGAAGGTGATGCTTGGTATGGTGAAGGTGTTGCTTGGTATGGTGAAGGTGATGCTTGGTATGGTGAAGGTGATGCTTGGTATGGTGAAGGTGATGCTTGGTATGGTGAAGGTGATGCTTGGTATGGTGAAGGTGATGCTTGGTATGTTGAAGGTGATGCTTGGTATGGTGAAGGTGATACTTGGTATGGTGAAGGTGATACTTGGTATGGTGAAGGTGATACTTGGTATGGTGAAGGTGATACTTGGTATGGTGAACGTGATACTTGGTATGGTGAACGTGATACTTGGTACGGTGAAGGTGATACTTGGTACGGTGAACGTGATACTTGGTACGGTGAAGGTGATACTTGGTACGGTGAAGGTGATAGTTGGTACGGTGAAGGTGATGCTTGGTACTGTGAAGGTGATGCTTGGTACGGTGAAGGTGATGCTTGGTACGGTGAAGGTGATGCTTGCTATGGTGGAGGTGATGCTTGCTATGGTGGAGGTGATGCTTGCTATGGTGGAGGTGATGCTTGCTATGGTGGAGGTGATGCTTGCTATGGTCGAGGTGATGCTTGCTATGGTCGAGGTGATGCTTGCTATGGTCGAGGTGATGCTTGCTATGGTGAAGGTGATGCTTGCTATGGTGAAGGTGATGCTTGCTATGGTGAAGGTGATGCTTGCTATGGTGAAGGTGATGCTTGCTATGGTGAAGGTGATGCTTGCTTTGGTGAAGGTGATGCTTGCTTTGGTGAAGGTGATGCTTGCTATGGTGGAGGTGATGCTTGCTATGGTGGAGGTGATGCTTGCTATGGTGGAAGTGAGGCTTGCTATGGTGGAGGTGATGCTTGCTATGGTGAAGGTGATGCTTGCTATGGTGAAGGTGATGCTTGGTATGGTGAAGGTGATGCTTGCTATGGTGAAGGTGATGCTTGGTATGGTGAAGGTGATGCTTGGTATGGTGAAGGTGATGCTTGGTATGGTGAAGGTGATGCTTGGTATGGTGAAGGTGATGCTTGGCATGGTGAAGGTGATGCTTGGCATGGTGAAGGTGATGCTTGGCATGGTGAAGGTGATGCTTGGCATGGTGAAGGTGATGCTTGGCATGGTGAAGGTGATGCTTGGCATGGTGAAGGTGATGCTTGGCATGGTGAAGGTGGTGCTTGGTATGGTGAAGGTGATGCTTGGTATGGTGAAGGTGATGCTTGGTATGGTGAAGGTGATGCTTGCTATGGTGAAGGTGATGCTTGCTATGGTGAAGGTGATGCTTGCTATGGTGAAGGTGATGCTTGCTATGGTGGAGGTGATGCTTGCTATGGTGGAGGTGATGCTTGCTATGGTGGAGGTGATGCTTGCTATGGTGGAGGTGACGCTTGCTATGGTGGAGGTGACGCTTGCTATGGTGGAGGTGACGCTTGGTACGGTGAAGGTGATGCTTGGTACGGTGAAGGTGATGCTTGGTACGGTGAAGGTGATGCTTGGTACGGTGAAGGTGATGCTTGTTACGGTGAAGGTGATGCTTGCTACGGTGAAGGTGATGCTTGCTATGGTGAAGGTGATGCTTGCTATGGTGAAGGTGATGCTTGGTATGGTGAAGGTGTTGCTTGGTATGGTGAAGGTGATGCTTGGTATGGTGAAGGTGATGCTTGGTATGGTGAAGGTGATGCTTGGTATGGTGAAGGTGATGCTTGGTATGGTGAAGGTGATGCTTGGTATGTTGAAGGTGATGCTTGGTATGGTGAAGGTGATACTTGGTATGGTGAAGGCGATACTTGGTATGGTGAAGGTGATACTTGGTATGGTGAACGTGATACTTGGTATGGTGAAGGTGATACTTGGTACGGTGAAGGTGATACTTGGTACGGTGAAGGTGATACTTGGTACGGTGAAGGTGATAGTTGGTACGGTGAAGGTGATAGTTGGTACGGTGAAGGTGATGCTTGGTACGGTGAAGGTGATGCTTGGTACGGTGAAGGTGATAGTTGGTACGGTGAAGGTGATGCTTGGTACGGTGAAGGTGATGCTTGGTACGGTGAAGGTGATGCTTGGTACGGTGATGGTGATGCTTGGTACGGTGAAGGTGATGCTTGGTATGGTGAAGGTGATGCTTGGTACGGTGAAGGTGATGCTTGCTATGGTGAAGGTGATGCTTGCTATGGTGAATGTGATGCTTGCTATGGTGAAGGTGATGCTTGGTATGGTGAAGGTGATGCGCGGTATGGTGAAGGTGATGCTTGGTATGGTGAAGGTGTTGCTTGGTATGGTGAAGGTGATGCTTGGTATGGTGAAGGTGTTGCTTGGTATGGTGAAGGTGATGCTTGGTATGGTGAAGGTGATGCTTGGTATGGTGAAGGTGATGCTTGGTATGGTGAAGGTGATGCTTGGTATGGTGAAGGTGATGCTTGGTATGGTGAAGGTGATACTTGGTATGGTGAAGGTGATACTTGGTATGGTGAAGGTGATACTTGGTATGGTGAAGGTGATACTTGGTATGGTGAAGGTGATACTTGGTACGGTGAAGGTGATAGTTGGTACGGTGAAGGTGATAGTTGGTACGGTGAAGGTGATAGTTGGTACGGTGAAGGTGATAGTTGGTACGGTGAAGGTGATGCTTGGTACGGTGAAGGTGATGCTTGGTACGGTGAAGGTGATGCTTGGTACGGTGAAGGCGATGCTTGGTACGGTGAAGGCGATGCTTGGTACGGTGAAGGCGATGCTTGGTACGGTGAAGGCGATGCTTGGTATGGTGAAGGCGATGTTTGGTATGGTGAAGGTGATGCTTGCTATGGTGAAGGTGATGCTTGCTATGGTGAAGGTGATGCTTGGTATGGTGAAGGTGATGCTTGGTATGGTGAAGGTGATGCTTGGTATGGTGAAGGTGATGCTTGCTATGGTGGAGGTGATGCTTGCTATGGTGAAGGTGATGCTTGCTATGGTGGAGGTGATGCTTGCTATGGTGGAGGTGATGCTTGCTATGGTGGAGGTGATGCTTGCTATGGTGGAGGTGATGCTTGCTATGGTCGAGGTGATGCTTGCTATGGTCGAGGTGATGCTTGCTATGGTGAAGGTGATGCTTGCTATGGTGAAGGTGATGCTTGCTATGGTGAAGGTGATGCTTGCTATGGTGAAGGTGATGCTTGCTATGGTGAAGGTGATGCTTGCTTTGGTGAAGGTGATGCTTGCTTTGGTGAAGGTGATGCTTGCTATGGTGGAGGTGATGCTTGCTATGGTGGAGGTGATGCTTGCTATGGTGGAGGTGAGGCTTGCTATGGTGGAGGTGATGCTTGCTATGGTGAAGGTGATGCTTGCTATGGTGAAGGTGATGCTTGCTATGGTGAAGGTGATGCTTGCTATGGTGAAGGTGATGCTTGGTATGGTGAAGGTGATGCTTGGTATGGTGAAGGTGATGCTTGGTATGGTGAAGGTGATGCTTGGTATGGTGAAGGTGATGCTTGGCATGGTGAAGGTGATGCTTGCCATGGTGAAGGTGATGCTTGGCATGGTGAAGGTGGTGCTTGGTATGGTGAAGGTGATGCTTGGTATGGTGAAGGTGATGCTTGGTATGGTGAAGGTGATGCTTGCTATGGTGAAGGTGATGCTTGCTATGGTGAAGGTGATGCTTGCTATGGTGAAGGTGATGCTTGCTATGGTGGAGGTGATGCTTGCTATGGTGGAGGTGATGCTTGCTATGGTGGAGGTGATGCTTGCTATGGTGGAGGTGACGCTTGCTATGGTGGAGGTGACGCTTGCTATGGTGGAGGTGACGCTTGGTACGGTGAAGGTGATGCTTGGTACGGTGAAGGTGATGCTTGGTACGGTGAAGGTGATGCTTGGTACGGTGAAGGTGATGCTTGTTACGGTGAAGGTGATGCTTGCTACGGTGAAGGTGATGCTTGCTATGGTGAAGGTGATGCTTGCTATGGTGAAGGTGATGCTTGGTATGGTGAAGGTGTTGCTTGGTATGGTGAAGGTGATGCTTGGTATGGTGAAGGTGATGCTTGGTATGGTGAAGGTGATGCTTGGTATGGTGAAGGTGATGCTTGGTATGGTGAAGGTGATGCTTGGTATGTTGAAGGTGATGCTTGGTATGGTGAAGGTGATACTTGGTATGGTGAAGGCGATACTTGGTATGGTGAAGGTGATACTTGGTATGGTGAACGTGATACTTGGTATGGTGAAGGTGATACTTGGTACGGTGAAGGTGATACTTGGTACGGTGAAGGTGATACTTGGTACGGTGAAGGTGATAGTTGGTACGGTGAAGGTGATAGTTGGTACGGTGAAGGTGATGCTTGGTACGGTGAAGGTGATGCTTGGTACGGTGAAGGTGATAGTTGGTACGGTGAAGGTGATGCTTGGTACGGTGAAGGTGATGCTTGGTACGGTGAAGGTGATGCTTGGTACGGTGATGGTGATGCTTGGTACGGTGAAGGTGATGCTTGGTATGGTGAAGGTGATGCTTGGTACGGTGAAGGTGATGCTTGCTATGGTGAAGGTGATGCTTGCTATGGTGAATGTGATGCTTGCTATGGTGAAGGTGATGCTTGGTATGGTGAAGGTGATGCGCGGTATGGTGAAGGTGATGCTTGGTATGGTGAAGGTGTTGCTTGGTATGGTGAAGGTGATGCTTGGTATGGTGAAGGTGTTGCTTGGTATGGTGAAGGTGATGCTTGGTATGGTGAAGGTGATGCTTGGTATGGTGAAGGTGATGCTTGGTATGGTGAAGGTGATGCTTGGTATGGTGAAGGTGATACTTGGTACGGTGAAGGTGATAGTTGGTACGGTGAAGGTGATAGTTGGTACGGTGAAGGTGATAGTTGGTACGGTGAAGGTGATACTTGGTATGGTGAAGGTGATACTTGGTATGGTGAAGGTGATACTTGGTATGGTGAAGGTGATACTTGGTACGGTGAAGGTGATAGTTGGTACGGTGAAGGTGATAGTTGGTACGGTGAAGGTGATAGTTGGTACGGTGAAGGTGATAGTTGGTACGGTGAAGGTGATGCTTGGTACGGTGAAGGTGATGCTTGGTACGGTGAAGGTGATGCTTGGTACGGTGAAGGCGATGCTTGGTACGGTGAAGGCGATGCTTGGTACGGTGAAGGCGATGCTTGGTACGGTGAAGGCGATGCTTGGTATGGTGAAGGCGATGTTTGGTATGGTGAAGGTGATGCTTGCTATGGTGAAGGTGATGCTTGCTATGGTGAAGGTGATGCTTGGTATGGTGAAGGTGATGCTTGGTATGGTGAAGGTGATGCTTGGTATGGTGAAGGTGATGCTTGCTATGGTGGAGGTGATGCTTGCTATGGTGAAGGTGATGCTTGCTATGGTGGAGGTGATGCTTGCTATGGTGGAGGTGATGCTTGCTATGGTGGAGGTGATGCTTGCTATGGTGGAGGTGATGCTTGCTATGGTCGAGGTGATGCTTGCTATGGTGAAGGTGATGCTTGCTATGGTGAAGGTGATGCTTGCTATGGTGAAGGTGATGCTTGCTATGGTGAAGGTGATGCTTGCTATGGTGAAGGTGATGCTTGCTATGGTGAAGGTGATGCTTGCTTTGGTGAAGGTGATGCTTGCTTTGGTGAAGGTGATGCTTGCTATGGTGGAGGTGATGCTTGCTATGGTGGAGGTGATGCTTGCTATGGTGGAGGTGAGGCTTGCTATGGTGAAGGTGATGCTTGCTATGGTGAAGGTGATGCTTGGTATGGTGAAGGTGATGCTTGCTATGGTGAAGGTGATGCTTGCTATGGTGAAGGTGATGCTTGGTATGGTGAAGGTGATGCTTGGTATGGTGAAGGTGATGCTTGGTATGGTGAAGGTGATGCTTGGTATGGTGAAGGTGATGCTTGGTATGGTGAAGGTGATGCTTGGCATGGTGAAGGTGATGCTTGCCATGGTGAAGGTGATGCTTGGCATGGTGAAGGTGATGCTTGGTATGGTGAAGGTGATGCTTGGTATGGTGAAGGTGATGCTTGGTATGGTGAAGGTGATGCTTGGTATGGTGAAGGTGATGCTTGGTATGGTGAAGGTGATGCTTGGTATGGTGAAGGTGATGCTTGGTATGGTGGAGGTGATGCTTGGTATGGTGGAGGTGATGCTTGCTATGGTGGAGGTGATGCTTGCTATGGTGGAGGTGATGCTTGCTATGGTGGAGGTGATGCTTGCTATGGTGAAGGTGATGCTTGCTATGGTGAAGGTGATGCTTGGTATGGTGAAGGTGATGCTTGCTATGGTGAAGGTGATGCTTGCTATGGTGAAGGTGATGCTTGCTATGGTGAAGGTGATGCTTGGTATGGTGAAGGTGATGCTTGGTATGGTGAAGGTGATGCTTGGTATGGTGAAGGTGATGCTTGGTATGGTGAAGGTGATGCTTGGTATGGTGAAGGTGATGCTTGGTATGGTGAAGGTGATGCTTGGTATGGTGAAGGTGTTGCTTGGTATGGTGAAGGTGATGCTTGGTATGGTGAAGGTGATGCTTGCTATGGTGAAGGTGATGCTTGCTATGGTGAAGGTGATGCTTGCTATGGTGGAGGTGATGCTTGCTATGGTGAAGGTGATGCTTGCTATGGTGAAGGTGATGCTTGCTATGGTGAAGGTGATGCTTGCTATGGTGAAGGTGATGCTTGCTACGGTGAAGGTGATGCTTGCTACGGTGAAGGTGATGCTTGCTACGGTGAAGGTGATGCTTGCTACGGTGAAGGTGATGCTTGCTACGGTGAAGGTGATGCTTGCTACGGTGAAGGTGATGCTTGCTACGGTGAAGGTGATGCTTGCTACGGTGAAGGTGATGCTTGGTATGGTGAAGGTGTTGCTTGGTATGGTGAAGGTGATGCTTGGTATGGTGAAGGTGATGCTTGCTATGGTGGAGGTGATGCTTGCTATGGTGAAGGTGATGCTTGCTATGGTGAAGGTGATGCTTGCTATGGTGGAGGTGATGCTTGCTATGGTGAAGGTGATGCTTGCTATGGTGAAGGTGATGCTTGCTATGGTGAAGGTGATGCTTGGTACGGTGAAGGTGATGCTTGGTACGGTGAAGGTGATGCTTGCTACGGTGAAGGTGATGCTTGCTACGGTGAAGGTGATGCTTGCTACGGTGAAGGTGATGCTTGCTACGGTGAAGGTGATGCTTGCTACGGTGAAGGTGATGCTTGCTACGGTGAAGGTGATGCTTGGTACGGTGAAGGTGATGCTTGGTACGGTGAAGGTGATGCTTGGTATGGTGAAGGTGATGCTTGGTATGGTGAAGGTGATGCTTGGTATGGTGAAGGTGTTGCTTGGTATGGTGAAGGTGATGCTTGGTATGGTGAAGGTGATGCTTGGTATGGTGAAGGTGATGCTTGGTATGGTGAAGGTGATGCTTGGTATGGTGAAGGTGATGCTTGGTATGTTGAAGGTGATGCTTGGTATGGTGAAGGTGATACTTGGTATGGTGAAGGTGATACTTGGTATGGTGAAGGTGATACTTGGTATGGTGAAGGTGATACTTGGTATGGTGAACGTGATACTTGGTATGGTGAACGTGATACTTGGTACGGTGAAGGTGATAGTTGGTACGGTGAAGGTGATAGTTGGTACGGTGAAGGTGATAGTTGGTACGGTGAAGGTGATGCTTGGTACTGTGAAGGTGATGCTTGGTACTGTGAAGGTGATGCTTGGTACGGTGAAGGTGATGCTTGGTACGGTGAAGGTGATGCTTGGTACGGTGAAGGTGATGCTTGGTACGGTGAAGGTGATGCTTGTTGCGGTGAAGGTGATGCTTGTTGCGGTGAAGGTGATGCTTGTTGCGGTGAAGGTGATGCTTGCTATGGTGAAGGTGATGCTTGCTATGGTGAAGGTGATGCTTGGTATGGTGAAGGTGATGCTTGGTATGGTGAAGGTGATGCTTGGTATGGTGAAGGTGATGCTTGGTATGGTGAAGGTGATGCTTGGTATGGTGAAGGTGATGCTTGGTATGTTGAAGGTGATGCTTGGTATGGTGAAGGTGATACTTGGTATGGTGAAGGTGATACTTGGTATGGTGAACGTGATACTTGGTATGGTGAACGTGATACTTGGTATGGTGAAGGTGATATTTGGTACGGTGAAGGTGATACTTGGTACGGTGAAGGTGATAGTTGGTACGGTGAAGGTGATAGTTGGTACGGTGAAGGTGATAGTTGGTACGGTGAAGGTGATGCTTGGTACGGTGAAGGTGATGCTTGGTACGGTGAAGGTGATGCTTGGTACGGTGAAGGTGATGCTTGGTACGGTGAAGGTGATGCTTGGTACGGTGAAGGTGATGCTTGGTACGTTGAAGGTGATGCTTGGTACGTTGAAGGTGATGCTTGGTACGGTGAAGGTGATGCTTGGTACGGTGAAGGTGATGCTTGGTACGGTGAAGGTGATGCTTGGTACGGTGAAGGTGATGCTTGCTATGGTGAAGGTGATGCTTGGTATGGTGAAGGTGATGCTTGCTATGGTGGAGGTGATGCTTGGTATGGTGAAGGTGATGCTTGGTATGGTGAAGGTGATGCTTGGTATGGTGAAGGTGATGCTTGGTATGGTGAAAGTGATGCTTGGTATGGTGAAGGTGATGCTTGCTATGGTGAAGGTGATGCTTGGTATGGTGGAGGTGATGCTTGCTATGGTGGAGGTGATGCTTGGTATGGTGAAGGTGATGCTTGCTATGGTGAAGGTGATGCTTGCTATGGTGAAGGTGATGCTTGCTATGGTGAAGGTGATGCTTGCTATGGTGAAGGTGATGCTTCCTATGGTGAAGGTGATGCTTGCTATGGTGAAGGTGATGCTTGCTATGGTGGAGGTGATGCTTGCTATGGTGGAGGTGATGCTTGCTATGGTGGAGGTGATGCTTGCTATGGTGGAGGTGATGCTTGCTATGGTGGAGGTGACGCTTGCTATGGTGAAGGTGACGCTTGGTACGGTGAAGGTGACGCTTGGTACGGTGAAGGTGATGCTTGGTACGGTGAAGGTGATGCTTGCTATGGTGAAGGTGATGCTTGCTATGGTGAAGGTGATGCTTGCTATGGTGAAGGTGATGCTTGGTATGGTGAACGTGATGCTTGGCATGGTGAAGGTGATGCTTGGTATGGTGAAGGTGATGCTTGCTATGGTGAAGGTGATGCTTGGTATGGTGAAGGTGATGCTTGGTATGGTGAAGGTGATGCTTGGTATGGTGAAGGTGATGCTTGGTATGGTGAAGGTGATGCTTGGCATGGTGAAGGTGATGCTTGGCATGGTGAAGGTGATGCTTGGCATGGTGAAGGTGATGCTTGGCATGGTGAAGGTGATGCTTGGCATGGTGAAGGTGATGCTTGGTATGGTGAAGGTGGTGCTTGGTATGGTGAAGGTGATGCTTGGTATGGTGAAGGTGATGCTTGGTATGGTGAAGGTGGTGCTTGGTATGGTGAAGGTGATGCTTGGTATGGTGAAGGTGATGCTTGGTATGGTGAAGGTGATGCTTGGTATGGTGGAGGTGATGCTTGGTATGGTGGAGGTGATGCTTGCTATGGTGGAGGTGATGCTTGCTATGGTGGAGGTGATGCTTGCTATGGTGAAGGTGATGCTTGCTATGGTGAAGGTGATGCTTGCTATGGTGAAGGTGATGCTTGGTATGGTGAAGGTGTTGCTTGGTATGGTGAAGGTGATGCTTGGTATGGTGAAGGTGATGCTTGGTATGGTGAAGGTGATGCTTGGTATGGTGAAGGTGATGCTTGGTATGGTGAAGGTGATGCTTGGTATGGTGAAGGTGTTGCTTGGTATGGTGAAGGTGATGCTTGGTATGGTGAAGGTGATGCTTGCTATGGTGGAGGTGATGCTTGCTATGGTGAAGGTGATGCTTGCTATGGTGAAGGTGATGCTTGCTATGGTGGAGGTGATGCTTGCTATGGTGAAGGTGATGCTTGCTATGGTGAAGGTGATGCTTGCTATGGTGAAGGTGATGCTTGGTATGGTTAAGGTGATGCTTGCTACGGTGAAGGTGATGCTTGCTACGGTGAAGGTGATGCTTGCTACGGTGAAGGTGATGCTTGCTACGGTGAAGGTGATGCTGGCTACGGTGAAGGTGATGCTTGCTACGGTGAAGGTGATGCTTGCTACGGTGAAGGTGATAGTTGGTACGGTGAAGGTGATGCTTGGTACGGTGAAGGTGATGCTTGGTACGGTGAAGGTGATGCTTGGTACGGTGAAGGTGATGCTTGGTACGGTGAAGGTGATGCTTGGTACGGTGAAGGTGATGCTTGGTACGGTGAAGGTGATGCTTGGTACGTTGAAGGTGATGCTTGGTACGGTGAAGGTGATGCTTGGTACGGTGAAGGTGATGCTTGGTACGGTGAAGGTGATGCTTGGTACGGTGAAGGTGATGCTTGCTATGGTGAAGGTGATGCTTGGTATGGTGAAGGTGATGCTTGCTATGGTGGAGGTGATGCTTGGTATGGTGAAGGTGATGCTTGGTATGGTGAAGGTGATGCTTGGTATGGTGAAGGTGATGCTTGGTATGGTGAAGGTGATGCTTGGTATGGTGAAGGTGATGCTTGCTATGGTGAAGGTGATGCTTGGTATGGTGGAGGTGATGCTTGCTATGGTGGAGGTGATGCTTGGTATGGTGAAGGTGATGCTTGCTATGGTGAAGGTGATGCTTGCTATGGTGAAGGTGATGCTTGCTATGGTGAAGGTGATGCTTGCTATGGTGAAGGTGATGCTTCCTATGGTGAAGGTGATGCTTGCTATGGTGAAGGTGATGCTTGCTATGGTGGAGGTGATGCTTGCTATGGTGGAGGTGATGCTTGCTATGGTGGAGGTGATGCTTGCTATGGTGGAGGTGATGCTTGCTATGGTGGAGGTGACGCTTGCTATGGTGAAGGTGACGCTTGGTACGGTGAAGGTGACGCTTGGTACGGTGAAGGTGATGCTTGGTACGGTGAAGGTGATGCTTGCTATGGTGAAGGTGATGCTTGCTATGGTGAAGGTGATGCTTGCTATGGTGAAGGTGATGCTTGGTATGGTGAACGTGATGCTTGGCATGGTGAAGGTGATGCTTGGTATGGTGAAGGTGATGCTTGCTATGGTGAAGGTGATGCTTGGTATGGTGAAGGTGATGCTTGGTATGGTGAAGGTGATGCTTGGTATGGTGAAGGTGATGCTTGGTATGGTGAAGGTGATGCTTGGCATGGTGAAGGTGATGCTTGGCATGGTGAAGGTGATGCTTGGCATGGTGAAGGTGATGCTTGGCATGGTGAAGGTGATGCTTGGCATGGTGAAGGTGATGCTTGGTATGGTGAAGGTGGTGCTTGGTATGGTGAAGGTGATGCTTGGTATGGTGAAGGTGATGCTTGGTATGGTGAAGGTGGTGCTTGGTATGGTGAAGGTGATGCTTGGTATGGTGAAGGTGATGCTTGGTATGGTGAAGGTGATGCTTGGTATGGTGGAGGTGATGCTTGGTATGGTGGAGGTGATGCTTGGTATGGTGGAGGTGATGCTTGCTATGGTGGAGGTGATGCTTGCTATGGTGGAGGTGATGCTTGCTATGGTGAAGGTGATGCTTGCTATGGTGAAGGTGATGCTTGCTATGGTGAAGGTGATGCTTGGTATGGTGAAGGTGTTGCTTGGTATGGTGAAGGTGATGCTTGGTATGGTGAAGGTGATGCTTGGTATGGTGAAGGTGATGCTTGGTATGGTGAAGGTGATGCTTGGTATGGTGAAGGTGATGCTTGGTATGGTGAAGGTGTTGCTTGGTATGGTGAAGGTGATGCTTGGTATGGTGAAGGTGATGCTTGCTATGGTGGAGGTGATGCTTGCTATGGTGAAGGTGATGCTTGCTATGGTGAAGGTGATGCTTGGTATGGTGGAGGTGATGCTTGGTATGGTGGAGGTGATGCTTGGTATGGTGGAGGTGATGCTTGCTATGGTGAAGGTGATGCTTGGTATGGTGAAGGTGATGCTTGGTATGGTGAAGGTGATGCTTGGTATGGTGAAGGTGATGCTTGGTATGGTGAAGGTGATGCTTGGCATGGTGAAGGTGATGCTTGGCATGGTGAAGGTGATGCTTGGCATGGTGAAGGTGATGCTTGGCATGGTGAAGGTGATGCTTGGTATGGTGAAGGTGGTGCTTGGTATGGTGAAGGTGATGCTTGGTATGGTGAAGGTGATGCTTGGTATGGTGAAGGTGGTGCTTGGTATGGTGAAGGTGATGCTTGGTATGGTGAAGGTGATGCTTGGTATGGTGAAGGTGATGCTTGGTATGGTGGAGGTGATGCTTGGTATGGTGGAGGTGATGCTTGCTATGGTGGAGGTGATGCTTGCTATGGTGGAGGTGATGCTTGCTATGGTGAAGGTGATGCTTGCTATGGTGAAGGTGATGCTTGCTATGGTGAAGGTGATGCTTGGTATGGTGAAGGTGTTGCTTGGTATGGTGAAGGTGATGCTTGGTATGGTGAAGGTGATGCTTGGTATGGTGAAGGTGATGCTTGGTATGGTGAAGGTGATGCTTGGTATGGTGAAGGTGATGCTTGGTATGGTGAAGGTGTTGCTTGGTATGGTGAAGGTGATGCTTGGTATGGTGAAGGTGATGCTTGCTATGGTGGAGGTGATGCTTGCTATGGTGAAGGTGATGCTTGCTATGGTGAAGGTGATGCTTGCTATGGTGGAGGTGATGCTTGCTATGGTGAAGGTGATGCTTGCTATGGTGAAGGTGATGCTTGCTATGGTGAAGGTGATGCTTGGTATGGTTAAGGTGATGCTTGCTACGGTGAAGGTGATGCTTGCTACGGTGAAGGTGATGCTTGCTACGGTGAAGGTGATGCTTGCTACGGTGAAGGTGATGCTTGCTACGGTGAAGGTGATGCTTGCTACGGTGAAGGTGATGCTTGCTACGGTGAAGGTGATAGTTGGTACGGTGAAGGTGATGCTTGGTACGGTGAAGGTGATGCTTGGTACGGTGAAGGTGATGCTTGGTACGGTGAAGGTGATGCTTGGTACGGTGAAGGTGATGCTTGGTACGGTGAAGGTGATGCTTGGTACGGTGAAGGTGATGCTTGGTACGTTGAAGGTGATGCTTGGTACGGTGAAGGTGATGCTTGGTACGGTGAAGGTGATGCTTGGTACGGTGAAGGTGATGCTTGGTACGGTGAAGGTGATGCTTGCTATGGTGAAGGTGATGCTTGGTATGGTGAAGGTGATGCTTGCTATGGTGGAGGTGATGCTTGGTATGGTGAAGGTGATGCTTGGTATGGTGAAGGTGATGCTTGGTATGGTGAAGGTGATGCTTGGTATGGTGAAGGTGATGCTTGGTATGGTGAAGGTGATGCTTGCTATGGTGAAGGTGATGCTTGGTATGGTGGAGGTGATGCTTGCTATGGTGGAGGTGATGCTTGGTATGGTGAAGGTGATGCTTGCTATGGTGAAGGTGATGCTTGCTATGGTGAAGGTGATGCTTGCTATGGTGAAGGTGATGCTTGCTATGGTGAAGGTGATGCTTCCTATGGTGAAGGTGATGCTTGCTATGGTGAAGGTGATGCTTGCTATGGTGGAGGTGATGCTTGCTATGGTGGAGGTGATGCTTGCTATGGTGGAGGTGATGCTTGCTATGGTGGAGGTGATGCTTGCTATGGTGGAGGTGACGCTTGCTATGGTGAAGGTGACGCTTGGTACGGTGAAGGTGACGCTTGGTACGGTGAAGGTGATGCTTGGTACGGTGAAGGTGATGCTTGCTATGGTGAAGGTGATGCTTGCTATGGTGAAGGTGATGCTTGCTATGGTGAAGGTGATGCTTGGTATGGTGAACGTGATGCTTGGCATGGTGAAGGTGATGCTTGGTATGGTGAAGGTGATGCTTGCTATGGTGAAGGTGATGCTTGGTATGGTGAAGGTGATGCTTGGTATGGTGAAGGTGATGCTTGGTATGGTGAAGGTGATGCTTGGTATGGTGAAGGTGATGCTTGGCATGGTGAAGGTGATGCTTGGCATGGTGAAGGTGATGCTTGGCATGGTGAAGGTGATGCTTGGCATGGTGAAGGTGATGCTTGGCATGGTGAAGGTGATGCTTGGTATGGTGAAGGTGGTGCTTGGTATGGTGAAGGTGATGCTTGGTATGGTGAAGGTGATGCTTGGTATGGTGAAGGTGGTGCTTGGTATGGTGAAGGTGATGCTTGGTATGGTGAAGGTGATGCTTGGTATGGTGAAGGTGATGCTTGGTATGGTGGAGGTGATGCTTGGTATGGTGGAGGTGATGCTTGGTATGGTGGAGGTGATGCTTGCTATGGTGGAGGTGATGCTTGCTATGGTGGAGGTGATGCTTGCTATGGTGAAGGTGATGCTTGCTATGGTGAAGGTGATGCTTGCTATGGTGAAGGTGATGCTTGGTATGGTGAAGGTGTTGCTTGGTATGGTGAAGGTGATGCTTGGTATGGCGAAGGTGATGCTTGGTATGGTGAAGGTGATGCTTGGTATGGTGAAGGTGATGCTTGGTATGGTGAAGGTGATGCTTGGTATGGTGAAGGTGTTGCTTGGTATGGTGAAGGTGATGCTTGGTATGGTGAAGGTGATGCTTGCTATGGTGGAGGTGATGCTTGCTATGGTGAAGGTGATGCTTGCTATGGTGAAGGTGATGCTTGCTATGGTGGAGGTGATGCTTGCTATGGTGAAGGTGATGCTTGCTATGGTGAAGGTGATGCTTGCTATGGTGAAGGTGATGCTTGGTATGGTTAAGGTGATGCTTGCTACGGTGAAGGTGATGCTTGCTACGGTGAAGGTGATGCTTGCTACGGTGAAGGTGATGCTTGCTACGGTGAAGGTGATGCTTGCTACGGTGAAGGTGATGCTTGCTACGGTGAAGGTGATGCTTGCTACGGTGAAGGTGATGCTTGCTACGGTGAAGGTGATGCTTGGTACGGTGAAGGTGATGCTTGGTATGGTGAAGGTGATGCTTGGTATGGTGAAGGTGTTGCTTGGTATGGTGAAGGTGATGCTTGGTATGGTGAAGGTGATGCTTGCTATGGTGGAGGTGATGCTTGCTATGGTGAAGGTGATGCTTGCTATGGTGAAGGTGATGCTTGCTATGGTGGAGGTGATGCTTGCTATGGTGAAGGTGATGCTTGCTATGGTGAAGGTGATGCTTGCTATGGTGAAGGTGATGCTTGCTATGGTGAAGGTGATGCTTCCTATGGTGAAGGTGATGCTTGCTATGGTGAAGGTGATGCTTGCTATGGTGAAGGTGATGCTTGGTATGGTGAACGTGATGCTTGGCATGGTGAAGGTGATGCTTGGTATGGTGAAGGTGATGCTTGCTATGGTGAAGGTGATGCTTGGTGTGGTGAAGGTGATGCTTGGTGTGGTGAAGGTGATGCTTGGTATGGTGAAGGTGATGCTTGGTATGGTGAAGGTGATGCTTGGCATGGTGAAGGTGATGCTTGGCATGGTGAAGGTGATGCTTGGTATGGTGAAGGTGTTGCTTGGTATGGTGAAGGTGATGCTTGGTATGGTGAAGGTGATGCTTGCTATGGTGGAGGTGATGCTTGCTATGGTGAAGGTGATGCTTGCTATGGTGAAGGTGATGCTTGCTATGGTGGAGGTGATGCTTGCTATGGTGAAGGTGATGCTTGCTATGGTGAAGGTGATGCTTGCTATGGTGAAGGTGATGCTTGCTACGGTGAAGGTGATGCTTGCTACGGTGAAGGTGATGCTTGCTACGGTGAAGGTGATGCTTGCTACGGTGAAGGTGATGCTTGCTACGGTGAAGGTGATGCTTGCTACGGTGAAGGTGATGCTTGGTACGGTGAAGGTGATGCTTGGTATGGTGAAGGTGATGCTTGGCATGGTGAAGGTGATGCTTGGCATGGTGAAGGTGATGCTTGGCATGGTGAAGGTGATGGTTGGCATGGTGAAGGTGATGCTTGGCATGGTGAAGGTGATGCTTGGCATGGTGAAGGTGATGCTTGGTATGGTGAAGGTGGTGCTTGGTATGGTGAAGGTGATGCTTGGTATGGTGAAGGTGATGCTTGGTATGGTGAAGGTGGTGCTTGGTATGGTGAAGGTGATGCTTGGTATGGTGAAGGTGATGCTTGGTATGGTGGAGGTGATGCTTGGTATGGTGGAGGTGATGCTTGGTATGGTGGAGGTGATGCTTTGTATGGTGGAGGTGATGCTTGCTATGGTGGAGGTGATGCTTGCTATGGTGGAGGTGATGCTTGCTATGGTGAAGGTGATGCTTGCTATGGTGAAGGTGATGCTTGGTATGGTGAAGGTGTTGCTTGGTATGGTGAAGGTGATGCTTGGTATGGTGAAGGTGATGCTTGGTATGGTGAAGGTGATGCTTTGTATGGTGAAGGTGATGCTTGGTATGGTGAAGGTGATGCTTGGTATGGTGAAGGTGTTGCTTGGTATGGTGAAGGTGATGCTTGGTATGGTGAAGGTGATGCTTGCTATGGTGGAGGTGATGCTTGCTATGGTGAAGGTGATGCTTGCTATGGTGAAGGTGATGCTTGCTATGGTGGAGGTGATGCTTGCTATGGTGAAGGTGATGCTTGCTATGGTGAAGGTGATGCTTGCTATGGTGAAGGTGATGCTTGGTATGGTGAAGGTGATGCTTGCTACGGTGAAGGTGATGCTTGCTACGGTGAAGGTGATGCTTGCTACGGTGAAGGTGATGCTTGCTATGGTGAAGGTGATGCTTGCTACGGTGAAGGTGATGCTTGCTACGGTGAAGGTGATGCTTGCTACGGTGAAGGTGATGCTTGCTACGGTGAAGGTGATGCTTGGTACGGTGAAGGTGATGCTTGGTACGGTGAAGGTGATGCTTGGTATGGTGAAGGTGATGCTTGGTATGGTGAAGGTGATGCTTGCTATGGTGAAGGTGATGCTTGGTATGGTGAAGGTGATGCTTGGTATGGTGAAGGTGATGCTTGGTATGGTGAAGGTGATGCTTGGTATGGTGAAGGTGATGCTTGGCATGGTGAAGGTGATGCTTGGCATGGTGAAGGTGATGCTTGGCATGGTGAAGGTGATGCTTGGCATGGTGAAGGTGATGCTTGGCATGGTGAAGGTGGTGCTTGGTATGGTGAAGGTGATGCTTGGTATGGTGAAGGTGATGCTTGGTATGGTGAAGGTGATGCTTGGTATGGTGAAGGTGATGCTTGGTATGGTGAAGGTGATGCTTGGTATGGTGAAGGTGATGCTTGCTATGGTGGAGGTGATGCTTGCTATGGTGGAGGTGATGCTTGCTATGGTGGAGGTGATGCTTGCTATGGTGGAGGTGATGCTTGCTATGGTGGAGGTGATGCTTGCTATGGTGAAGGTGATGCTTGCTATGGTGAAGGTGATGCTTGCTATGGTGGAGGTGATGCTTGCTATGGTGGAGGTGATGCTTGCTATGGTGGAGGTGATGCTTGCTATGGTGGAGGTGATGCTTGCTATGGTGGAGGTGACGCTTGCTATGGTGAAGGTGACGCTTGGTACGGTGAAGGTGACGCTTGGTACGGTGAAGGTGATGCTTGGTACGGTGAAGGTGATGCTTGCTATGGTGAAGGTGATGCTTGCTATGGTGAAGGTGATGCTTGCTATGGTGAAGGTGATGCTTGGTATGGTGAAGTGATGCTTGGCATGGTGAAGGTGATGCTTGGTATGGTGAAGGTGATGCTTGCTATGGTGAAGGTGATGCTTGGTATGGTGAAGGTGATGCTTGGTATGGTGAAGGTGATGCTTGGTATGGTGAAGGTGATGCTTGGTATGGTGAAGGTGATGCTTGGCATGGTGAAGGTGATGCTTGGCATGGTGAAGGTGATGCTTGGCATGGTGAAGGTGATGCTTGGCATGGTGAAGGTGATGCTTGGCATGGTGAAGGTGATGCTTGGCATGGTGAAGGTGATGCTTGGTATGGTGAAGGTGGTGCTTGGTATGGTGAAGGTGATGCTTGGTATGGTGAAGGTGATGCTTGGTATGGTGAAGGTGGTGCTTGGTATGGTGAAGGTGATGCTTGGTATGGTGAAGGTGATGCTTGGTATGGTGAAGGTGATGCTTGGTATGGTGGAGGTGATGCTTGGTATGGTGGAGGTGATGCTTGCTATGGTGGAGGTGATGCTTGCTATGGTGAAGGTGATGCTTGCTATGGTGAAGGTGATGCTTGCTATGGTGAAGGTGATGCTTGGTATGGTGAAGGTGTTGCTTGGTATGGTGAAGGTGATGCTTGGTATGGTGAAGGTGATGCTTGGTATGGTGAAGGTGATGCTTGGTATGGTGAAGGTGATGCTTGGTATGGTGAAGGTGATGCTTGGTATGGTGAAGGTGTTGCTTGGTATGGTGAAGGTGATGCTTGGTATGGTGAAGGTGATGCTTGCTATGGTGGAGGTGATGCTTGCTATGGTGAAGGTGATGCTTGCTATGGTGAAGGTGATGCTTGCTATGGTGGAGGTGATGCTTGCTATGGTGAAGGTGATGCTTGCTATGGTGAAGGTGATGCTTGCTATGGTGAAGGTGATGCTTGGTATGGTGAAGGTGATGCTTGCTACGGTGAAGGTGATGCTTGCTACGGTGAAGGTGATGCTTGCTACGGTGAAGGTGATGCTTGCTACGGTGAAGGTGATGCTTGCTACGGTGAAGGTGATGCTTGCTACGGTGAAGGTGATGCTTGCTACGGTGAAGGTGATGCTTGGTACAGTGAAGGTGATGCTTGGTATGGTGAAGGTGATGCTTGGTATGGTGAAGGTGATGCTTGGTATGGTGAAGGTGATGCTTGCTATGGTGAAGGTGATGCTTGGTATGGTGAAGGTGATGCTTGGTATGGTGAAGGTGATGCTTGGTATGGTGAAGGTGTTGCTTGGTATGGTGAAGGTGATGCTTGGTATGGTGAAGGTGATGCTTGCTATGGTGGAGGTGATGCTTGCTATGGTGAAGGTGATGCTTGCTATGGTGAAGGTGATGCTTGCTATGGTGGAGGTGATGCTTGCTATGGTGAAGGTGATGCTTGCTATGGTGAAGGTGATGCTTGCTATGGTGAAGGTGATGCTTGGTATGGTGAAGGTGATGCTTGCTACGGTGAAGGTGATGCTTGCTACGGTGAAGGTGATGCTTGCTACGGTGAAGGTGATGCTTGCTACGGTGAAGGTGATGCTTGCTACGGTGAAGGTGATGCTTGCTACGGTGAAGGTGATGCTTGCTACGGTGAAGGTGATGCTTGGTACGGTGAAGGTGATGCTTGGTATGGTGAAGGTGATGCTTGGCATGGTGAAGGTGATGCTTGGCATGGTGAAGGTGATGCTTGGCATGGTGAAGGTGATGCTTGGCATGGTGAAGGTGATGCTTGGCATGGTGAAGGTGATGCTTGGCATGGTGAAGGTGATGCTTGGTATGGTGAAGGTGGTGCTTGGTATGGTGAAGGTGATGCTTGGTATGGTGAAGGTGATGCTTGGTATGGTGAAGGTGGTGCTTGGTATGGTGAAGGTGATGCTTGGTATGGTGAAGGTGATGCTTGGTATGGTGGAGGTGATGCTTGGTATGGTGGAGGTGATGCTTGGTATGGTGGAGGTGATGCTTGGTATGGTGGAGGTGATGCTTGCTATGGTGGAGGTGATGCTTGCTATGGTGGAGGTGATGCTTGCTATGGTGAAGGTGATGCTTGCTATGGTGAAGGTGATGCTTGCTATGGTGAAGGTGATGCTTGGTATGGTGAAGGTGTTGCTTGGTATGGTGAAGGTGATGCTTGGTATGGTGAAGGTGATGCTTGGTATGGTGAAGGTGATGCTTGGTATGGTGAAGGTGATGCTTGGTATGGTGAAGGTGTTGCTTGGTATGGTGAAGGTGATGCTTGGTATGGTGAAGGTGATGCTTGCTATGGTGGAGGTGATGCTTGCTATGGTGAAGGTGATGCTTGCTATGGTGAAGGTGATGCTTGCTATGGTGGAGGTGATGCTTGCTATGGTGAAGGTGATGCTTGCTATGGTGAAGGTGATGCTTGCTACGGTGAAGGTGATGCTTGGTACGGTGAAGGTGATGCTTGCTACGGTGAAGGTGATGCTTGCTACGGTGAAGGTGATGCTTGCTACGGTGAAGGTGATGCTTGCTACGGTGAAGGTGATGCTTGCTACGGTGAAGGTGATGCTTGCTACGGTGAAGGTGATGCTTGCTACAGTGAAGGTGATGCTTGGTACGGTGAAGGTGATGCTTGGTATGGTGAAGGTGATGCTTGGTATGGTGAAGGTGATGCTTGGTATGGTGAAGGTGATGCTTGCTATGGTGAAGGTGATGCTTGGTATGGTGAAGGTGATGCTTGGTATGGTGAAGGTGATGCTTGGTATGGTGAAGGTGATGCTTGGTATGGTGAAGGTGATGCTTGGCATGGTGAAGGTGATGCTTGGCATGGTGAAGGTGATGCTTGGCATGGTGAAGGTGATGCTTGGCATGGTGAAGGTGATGCTTGGCATGGTGAAGGTGGTGCTTGGTATGGTGAAGGTGATGCTTGGTATGGTGAAGGTGATGCTTGGTATGGTGAAGGTGATGCTTGGTATGGTGAAGGTGATGCTTGGTATGGTGAAGGTGATGCTTGCTATGGTGGAGGTGATGCTTGCTATGGTGGAGGTGATGCTTGCTATGGTGGAGGTGATGCTTGCTATGGTGGAGGTGATGCTTGCTATGGTGGAGGTGATGCTTGCTATGGTGGAGGTGATGCTTGCTATGGTGAAGGTGATGCTTGCTATGGTGAAGGTGATGCTTGCTATGGTGAAGGTGATGCTTGGTATGGTGAAGGTGATGCTTGGTATGGTGAAGGTGATGCTTGGTATGGTGAAGGTGTTGCTTGGTATGGTGAAGGTGATGCTTGGTATGGTGGAGGTGATGCTTGCTATGGTGGAGGTGATGCTTGGTATGGTGAAGGTGATGCTTGCTATGGTGGAGGTGATGCTTGCTATGGTGAAGGTGATGCTTGCTATGGTGAAGGTGATGCTTGCTATGGTGAAGGTGATGCTTGCTATGGTGAAGGTGATGCTTGGTACGGTGAAGGTGATGCTTGCTACGGTGAAGGCGATGCTTGCTACGGTGAAGGTGATGCTTGCTACGGTGAAGGTGATGCTTGCTACGGTGAAGGTGATGCTTGCTACGGTGAAGGTGATGCTTGCTACGGTGAAGGTGATGCTTGCTATGGTGAAGGTGATGCTTGGTATGGTGAAGGTGATGCTTGGTATGGTGAAGGTGATGCTTGGTATGGTGAAGGTGATGCTTGGTATGGTGAAGGTGATGCTTGGTATGGTGAAGGTGATGCTTGGTATGGTGAAGGTGTTGCTTGGTATGGTGAAGGTGATGCTTGGTATGGTGAAGGTGATGCTTGGTATGGTGAAGGTGATGCTTGGTATGGTGAAGGTGATGCTTGGTATGGTGAAGGTGATGCTTGGTATGGTGAAGGTGATGCTTGGTATGGTGAAGGTGATGCTTGGTATGTTGAAGGTGATGCTTGGTATGGTGAAGGTGATGCTTGGTATGGTGAAGGTGATGCTTGGTATGGTGAACGTGATACTTGGTATGGTGAAGGTGATACTTGGTACGGTGAAGGTGATACTTGGTACGGTGAAGGTGATAGTTGGTACGGTGAAGGTGATGCTTGGTACGGTGAAGGTGATGCTTGGTACGGTGAAGGTGATGCTTGGTACGGTGAAGGTGATGCTTGGTACGGTGAAGGTGATGCTTGGTACGGTGAAGGTGATGCTTGGTATGGTGAAGGTGATGCTTGGTATGGTGAAGGTGTTGCTTGGTATGGTGAAGGTGATGCTTGGTATGGTGAAGGTGATGCTTGCTATGGTGGAGGTGATGCTTGCTATGGTGAAGGTGATGCTTGCTATGGTGAAGGTGATGCTTGCTATGGTGGAGGTGATGCTTGCTATGGTGAAGGTGATGCTTGCTATGGTGAAGGTGATGCTTGCTATGGTGAAGGTGATGCTTGGTATGGTGAAGGTGATGCTTGCTACGGTGAAGGTGATGCTTGCTACGGTGAAGGTGATGCTTGGCATGGTGAAGGTGATGCTTGGCATGGTGAAGGTGATGCTTGGCATGGTGAAGGTGATGCTTGGCATGGTGAAGGTGATGCTTGGCATGGTGAAGGTGATGCTTGGTATGGTGAAGGTGGTGCTTGGTATGGTGAAGGTGATGCTTGGTATGGTGAAGGTGATGCTTGGTATGGTGAAGGTGGTGCTTGGTATGGTGAAGGTGATGCTTGGTATGGTGAAGGTGATGCTTGGTATGGTGAAGGTG
Source organism: Amblyomma mixtum (assembly GCF_055824585.1). NCBI lineage: Eukaryota > Metazoa > Arthropoda > Arachnida > Ixodida > Ixodidae > Amblyomma > Amblyomma mixtum. The sequence continues at coordinate 1,572,802 of NW_028317684.1, forward strand.
ATGCTTGGTATGGTGGAGGTGATGCTTGGTATGGTGGAGGTGATGCTTGCTATGGTGGAGGTGATGCTTGCTATGGTGAAGGTGATGCTTGCTATGGTGAAGGTGATGCTTGCTATGGTGAAGGTGATGCTTGGTATGGTGAAGGTGTTGCTTGGTATGGTGAAGGTGATGCTTGGTATGGTGAAGGTGATGCTTGGTATGGTGAAGGTGATGCTTGGTATGGTGAAGGTGATGCTTGGTATGGTGAAGGTGATGCTTGGTATGGTGAAGGTGTTGCTTGGTATGGTGAAGGTGATGCTTGGTATGGTGAAGGTGATGCTTGCTATGGTGGAGGTGATGCTTGCTATGGTGAAGGTGATGCTTGCTATGGTGAAGGTGATGCTTGCTATGGTGGAGGTGATGCTTGCTATGGTGAAGGTGATGCTTGCTATGGTGAAGGTGATGCTTGCTATGGTGAAGGTGATGCTTGGTATGGTGAAGGTGATGCTTGCTACGGTGAAGGTGATGCTTGCTACGGTGAAGGTGATGCTTGCTACGGTGAAGGTGATGCTTGCTACGGTGAAGGTGATGCTTGCTACGGTGAAGGTGATGCTTGCTACGGTGAAGGTGATGCTTGCTACGGTGAAGGTGATGCTTGGTACAGTGAAGGTGATGCTTGGTATGGTGAAGGTGATGCTTGCTATGGTGGAGGTGATGCTTGCTATGGTGAAGGTGATGCTTGCTATGGTGAAGGTGATGCTTGCTATGGTGAAGGTGATGCTTGGTATGGTGAAGGTGATGCTTGCTACGGTGAAGGTGATGCTTGCTACGGTGAAGGTGATGCTTGCTACGGTGAAGGTGATGCTTGCTACGGTGAAGGTGATGCTTGCTACGGTGAAGGTGATGCTTGCTACGGTGAAGGTGATGCTTGCTACGGTGAAGGTGATGCTTGGTACGGTGAAGGTGATGCTTGGTATGGTGAAGGTGATGCTTGGCATGGTGAAGGTGATGCTTGGCATGGTGAAGGTGATGCTTGGCATGGTGAAGGTGATGCTTGGCATGGTGAAGGTGATGCTTGGCATGGTGAAGGTGATGCTTGGCATGGTGAAGGTGATGCTTGGTATGGTGAAGGTGGTGCTTGGTATGGTGAAGGTGATGCTTGGTATGGTGAAGGTGATGCTTGGTATGGTGAAGGTGGTGCTTGGTATGGTGAAGGTGATGCTTGGTATGGTGAAGGTGATGCTTGGTATGGTGGAGGTGATGCTTGGTATGGTGGAGGTGATGCTTGGTATGGTGGAGGTGATGCTTGGTATGGTGGAGGTGATGCTTGCTATGGTGGAGGTGATGCTTGCTATGGTGGAGGTGATGCTTGCTATGGTGAAGGTGATGCTTGCTATGGTGAAGGTGATGCTTGCTATGGTGAAGGTGATGCTTGGTATGGTGAAGGTGTTGCTTGGTATGGTGAAGGTGATGCTTGGTATGGTGAAGGTGATGCTTGGTATGGTGAAGGTGATGCTTGGTATGGTGAAGGTGATGCTTGGTATGGTGAAGGTGTTGCTTGGTATGGTGAAGGTGATGCTTGGTATGGTGAAGGTGATGCTTGCTATGGTGGAGGTGATGCTTGCTATGGTGAAGGTGATGCTTGCTATGGTGAAGGTGATGCTTGCTATGGTGGAGGTGATGCTTGCTATGGTGAAGGTGATGCTTGCTATGGTGAAGGTGATGCTTGCTACGGTGAAGGTGATGCTTGGTACGGTGAAGGTGATGCTTGCTACGGTGAAGGTGATGCTTGCTACGGTGAAGGTGATGCTTGCTACGGTGAAGGTGATGCTTGCTACGGTGAAGGTGATGCTTGCTACGGTGAAGGTGATGCTTGCTACGGTGAAGGTGATGCTTGCTACGGTGAAGGTGATGCTTGGTACGGTGAAGGTGATGCTTGGTATGGTGAAGGTGATGCTTGGTATGGTGAAGGTGATGCTTGGTATGGTGAAGGTGATGCTTGCTATGGTGAAGGTGATGCTTGGTATGGTGAAGGTGATGCTTGGTATGGTGAAGGTGATGCTTGGTATGGTGAAGGTGATGCTTGGTATGGTGAAGGTGATGCTTGGCATGGTGAAGGTGATGCTTGGCATGGTGAAGGTGATGCTTGGCATGGTGAAGGTGATGCTTGGCATGGTGAAGGTGATGCTTGGCATGGTGAAGGTGGTGCTTGGTATGGTGAAGGTGATGCTTGGTATGGTGAAGGTGATGCTTGGTATGGTGAAGGTGATGCTTGGTATGGTGAAGGTGATGCTTGGTATGGTGAAGGTGATGCTTGCTATGGTGGAGGTGATGCTTGCTATGGTGGAGGTGATGCTTGCTATGGTGGAGGTGATGCTTGCTATGGTGGAGGTGATGCTTGCTATGGTGGAGGTGATGCTTGCTATGGTGGAGGTGATGCTTGCTATGGTGAAGGTGATGCTTGCTATGGTGAAGGTGATGCTTGCTATGGTGAAGGTGATGCTTGGTATGGTGAAGGTGATGCTTGGTATGGTGAAGGTGATGCTTGGTATGGTGAAGGTGTTGCTTGGTATGGTGAAGGTGATGCTTGGTATGGTGGAGGTGATGCTTGCTATGGTGGAGGTGATGCTTGGTATGGTGAAGGTGATGCTTGCTATGGTGGAGGTGATGCTTGCTATGGTGAAGGTGATGCTTGCTATGGTGAAGGTGATGCTTGCTATGGTGAAGGTGATGCTTGCTATGGTGAAGGTGATGCTTGGTACGGTGAAGGTGATGCTTGCTACGGTGAAGGCGATGCTTGCTACGGTGAAGGTGATGCTTGCTACGGTGAAGGTGATGCTTGCTACGGTGAAGGTGATGCTTGCTACGGTGAAGGTGATGCTTGCTACGGTGAAGGTGATGCTTGCTATGGTGAAGGTGATGCTTGGTATGGTGAAGGTGATGCTTGGTATGGTGAAGGTGATGCTTGGTATGGTGAAGGTGATGCTTGGTATGGTGAAGGTGATGCTTGGTATGGTGAAGGTGATGCTTGGTATGGTGAAGGTGATGCTTGGTATGGTGAAGGTGTTGCTTGGTATGGTGAAGGTGATGCTTGGTATGGTGAAGGTGATGCTTGGTATGGTGAAGGTGATGCTTGGTATGGTGAAGGTGATGCTTGGTATGGTGAAGGTGATGCTTGGTATGGTGAAGGTGATGCTTGGTATGGTGAAGGTGATGCTTGGTATGTTGAAGGTGATGCTTGGTATGGTGAAGGTGATGCTTGGTATGGTGAAGGTGATGCTTGGTATGGTGAACGTGATACTTGGTATGGTGAAGGTGATACTTGGTACGGTGAAGGTGATACTTGGTACGGTGAAGGTGATAGTTGGTACGGTGAAGGTGATAGTTGGTACGGTGAAGGTGATGCTTGGTACGGTGAAGGTGATGCTTGGTACGGTGAAGGTGATGCTTGGTACGGTGAAGGTGATGCTTGGTACGGTGAAGGTGATGCTTGGTACGGTGAAGGTGATGCTTGGTACGGTGAAGGTGATGCTTGGTACGGTGAAGGTGATGCTTGCTATGGTGAAGGTGATGCTTGCTATGGTGAAGGTGATGCTTGCTATGGTGAAGGTGATGCTTGGTATGGTGAAGGTGTTGCTTGGTATGGTGAAGGTGATGCTTGGTATGGTGAAGGTGATGCTTGGTATGGTGAAGGTGATGCTTGGTATGGTGAAGGTGATGCTTGGTATGGTGAAGGTGATGCTTGGTATGGTGAAGGTGATGCTTGGTATGGTGAAGGTGATACTTGGTATGGTGAAGGTGATACTTGGTATGGTGAAGGTGATACTTGGTATGGTGAAGGTGATACTTGGTATGGTGAAGGTGATACTTGGTACGGTGAAGGTGATACTTGGTACGGTGAAGGTGATACTTGGTACGGTGAAGGTGATATTTGGTACGGTGAAGGTGATAGTTGGTACGGTGAAGGTGATGCTTGGTACGGTGAACGTGATGCTTGGTACGGTGAAGGTGATGCTTGGTACGGTGAAGGTGATGCTTGGTACGGTGAAGGTGATGCTTGGCACGGTGAAGGTGATGCTTGGTACGGTGAAGGTGATGCTTGGTACGGTGAAGGTGATGCTTGGTACGGTGAAGGTGATGCTTGGTACGGTGAAGGTGATGCTTGTTACGGTGAAGGTGATGCTTGCTACGGTGAAGGTGATGCTTGCTATGGTGAAGGTGATGCTTGGTATGGTGAAGGTGTTGCTTGGTATGGTGAAGGTGATGCTTGGTATGGTGAAGGTGATGCTTGGTATGGTGAAGGTGATGCTTGGTATGGTGAAGGTGATGCTTGGTATGGTGAAGGTGATGCTTGGTATGTTGAAGGTGATGCTTGGTATGGTGAAGGTGATACTTGGTATGGTGAAGGCGATACTTGGTATGGTGAAGGTGATACTTGGTATGGTGAACGTGATACTTGGTACGGTGAAGGTGATACTTGGTACGGTGAAGGTGATACTTGGTACGGTGAAGGTGATAGTTGGTACGGTGAAGGTGATAGTTGGTACGGTGAAGGTGATGCTTGGTACGGTGAAGGTGATGCTTGGTACGGTGAAGGTGATGCTTGGTACGGTGAAGGTGATGCTTGGTACGGTGAAGGTGATGCTTGGTACGGTGAAGGTGATGCTTGGTACGGTGAAGGTGATGCTTGGTACGGTGAAGGTGATGCTTGGTATGGTGAAGGTTATGCTTGGTACGGTGAAGGTGATGCTTGCTATGGTGAAGGTGATGCTTGCTATGGTGAATGTGATGCTTGCTATGGTGAAGGTGATGCTTGGTATGGTGAAGGTGATGCGCGGTATGGTGAAGGTGATGCTTGGTATGGTGAAGGTGATGCATGGTATGCTGAAGGTGATGCTTGGTATGGTGAAGGTGATGCTTGGTATGGTGGAGGTGATGCTTGGTATGGTGAAGGTGATGCTTGCTATGGTGAAGGTGATGCTTGGTATGGTGAAGGTGATGCTTGCTATGGTGGAGGTGATGCTTGGTATGGTGAAGGTGATGCTTGGTATGGTGAAGGTGATGCTTGGTATGGTGAAGGTGATGCTTGCTATGGTGAAGGTGATGCTTGCTATGGTGAAGGTGATGCTTGGTATGGTGGAGGTGATGCTTGGTATGGTGGAGGTGATGCTTGGTATGGTGAAGGTGATGCTTGCTATGGTGAAGGTGATGCTTGCTATGGTGAAGGTGATGCTTGCTATGGTGAAGGTGATGCTTGCTATGGTGAAGGTGATGCTTGCTATGGTGAAGGTGATGCTTGCTATGGTGAAGGTGATGCTTGCTATGGTGGAGGTGATGCTTGCTATGGTGGAGGTGATGCTTGCTATGGTGGAGGTGATGCTTGCTATGGTGGAGGTGATGCTTGCTATGGTGGAGGTGACGCTTGCTATGGTGAAGGTGACGCTTGGTACGGTGAAGGTGACGCTTGGTACGGTGAAGGTGATGCTTGCTATGGTGAAGGTGATGCTTGCTATGGTGAAGGTGATGCTTGCTATGGTGAAGGTGATGCTTGGTATGGTGAAGGTGATGCTTGGTATGGTGAAGGTGATGCTTGGTATGGTGAAGGTGATGCTTGCTATGGTGAAGGTGATGCTTGTTACGGTGAAGGTGATGCTTGCTACGGTGAAGGTGATGCTTGCTATGGTGAAGGTGATGCTTGGTATGGTGAAGGTGTTGCTTGGTATGGTGAAGGTGATGCTTGGTATGGTGAAGGTGATGCTTGGTATGGTGAAGGTGATGCTTGGTATGGTGAAGGTGATGCTTGGTATGTTGAAGGTGATGCTTGGTATGGTGAAGGTGATACTTGGTATGGTGAAGGCGATACTTGGTATGGTGAAGGTGATACTTGGTATGGTGAACGTGATACTTGGTATGGTGAAGGTGATACTTGGTACGGTGAAGGTGATACTTGGTACGGTGAAGGTGATAGTTGGTACGGTGAAGGTGATAGTTGGTACGGTGAAGGTGATGCTTGGTACGGTGAAGGTGATGCTTGGTACGGTGAAGGTGATGCTTGGTACGGTGAAGGTGATGCTTGGTATGGTGAAGGTGATGCTTGGTATGGTGAAGGTGATGCTTGGTACGGTGAAGGTGATGCTTGGTACGGTGAAGGTGATGCTTGGTACGGTGAAGGTGATGCTTGGTACGGTGAAGGTGATGCTTGGTACGGTGAAGGTGATGCTTGCTATGGTGAAGGTGATGCTTGCTATGGTGAATGTGATGCTTGCTATGGTGAAGGTGATGCTTGCTATGGTGAAGGTGATGCGCGGTATGGTGAAGGTGATGCTTGGTATGGTGAAGGTGATGCTTGGTATGGTGAAGGTGATGCTTGGTATGGTGAAGGTGATGCTTGGTATGGTGGAGGTGATGCTTGGTATGGTGAAGGTGATGCTTGCTATGGTGAAGGTGATGCTTGGTATGGTGAAGGTGATGCTTGCTATGGTGGAGGTGATGCTTGGTATGGTGAAGGTGATGCTTGGTATGGTGAAGGTGATGCTTGGTAAGGTGAAGGTGATGCTTGGTATGGTGAAGGTGATGCTTGGTATGGTGAAGGTGATGCTTGCTATGGTGAAGGTGATGCTTGGTATGGTGGAGGTGATGCTTGCTATGGTGGAGGTGATACTTGGTATGGTGAAGGTGATACTTGGTACGGTGAAGGTGATAGTTGGTACGGTGAAGGTGATAGTTGGTACGGTGAAGGTGATAGTTGGTACGGTGAAGGTGATAGTTGGTACGGTGAAGGTGATAGTTCGTACGGTGAAGGTGATGCTTGGTACGGTGAAGGTGATGCTTGGTACGGTGAAGGTGATGCTTGGTACGGTGAAGGCGATGCTTGGTACGGTGAAGGCGATGCTTGGTACGGTGAAGGCGAGGCTTGGTATGGTGAAGGCGATGCTTGGTATGGTGAAGGCGATGTTTGGTATGGTGAAGGTGATGCTTGCTGTGGTGAAGGTGATGCTTGCTATGGTGAAGGTGATGCTTGCTATGGTGAAGGTGATGCTTGGTATGGTGAAGGTGATGCTTGGTATGGTGAAGGTGATGCTTGCTATGGTGGAGGTGATGCTTGCTATGGTGAAGGTGATGCTTGCTATGGTGGAGGTGATGCTTGCTATGGTGGAGGTGATGCTTGCTATGGTGGAGGTGATGCTTGCTATGGTGGAGGTGATGCTTGCTATGGTGGAGGTGATGCTTGCTATGGTGGAGGTGATGCTTGCTATGGTCGAGGTGATGCTTGCTATGGTCGAGGTGATGCTTGCTATGGTGAAGGTGATGCTTGCTATGGTGAAGGTGATGCTTGCTATGGTGAAGGTGATGCCTGCTATGGTGAAGGTGATGCTTGCTATGGTGAAGGTGATGCTTGCTTTGGTGAAGGTGATGCTTGCTTTGGTGAAGGTGATGCTTGCTATGGTGGAGGTGATGCTTGCTATGGTGGAGGTGAGGCTTGCTATGGTGGAGGTGATGCTTGCTATGGTGAAGGTGATGCTTGCTATGGTGAAGGTGATGCTTGGTATGGTGAAGGTGATGCTTGCTATGGTGAAGGTGATGCTTGGTATGGTGAAGGTGATGCTTGGTATGGTGAAGGTGATGCTTGGTATGGTGAAGGTGATGCTTGGTATGGTGAAGGTGATGCTTGGTATGGTGAAGGTGATGCTTGGTATGGTGAAGGTGATGCTTGGCATGGTGAAGGTGATGCTTGGCATGGTGAAGGTGATGCTTGGCATGGTGAAGGTGATGCTTGGCATGGTGAAGGTGATGCTTGGCATGGTGAAGGTGATGCTTGGCATGGTGAAGGTGGTGCTTGGTATGGTGAAGGTGATGCTTGGTATGGTGAAGGTGATGCTTGGTATGGTGAAGGTGATGCTTGGTATGGTGAAGGTGATGCTTGGTATGGTGAAGGTGATGCTTGGTATGGTGGAGGTGATGCTTGGTATGGTGGAGGTGATGCTTGCTATGGTGGAGGTGATGCTTGCTATGGTGGAGGTGATGCTTGCTATGGTGGAGGTGATGCTTGCTATGGGGAAGGTGATGCTTGCTATGGTGAAGGTGATGCTTGCTATGGTGAAGGTGATGCTTGGTATGGTGAAGGTGTTGCTTGGTATGGTGAAGGTGATGCTTGGTATGGTGAAGGTGATGCTTGGTATGGTGAAGGTGATGCTTGGTATGGTGAAGGTGATGCTTGGTATGGTGAAGGTGATGCTTGGTATGGTGAAGGTGTTGCTTGGTATGGTGAAGGTGATGCTTGGTATGGTGAAGGTGATGCTTGCTATGGTGGACGTGATGCTTGCTATGGTGAAGGTGATGCTTGCTATGGTGAAGGTGATGCTTGCTATGGTGGAGGTGATGCTTGCTATGGTGAAGGTGATGCTTGCTATGGTGGAGGTGATGCTTGCTATGGTGAAGGTGATGCTTGGTATGGTGAAGGTGATGCTTGCTACGGTGAAGGTGATGCTTGCTACGGTGAAGGTGATGCTTGCTACGGTGAAGGTGATGCTTGCTACGGTGAAGGTGATGCTTGCTACGGTGAAGGTGATGCTTGCTACGGTGAAGGTGATGCTTGCTATGGTGAAGGTGATGCTTGGTATGGTGAAGGTGATGCTTGCTATGGTGAAGGTGATGCTTGGTGTGTTGAAGGTGATGCTTGCTATGGTGAAGGTGATGCTTGCTATGGTGAAGGTGATGCTTGGTATGGTGAAGGTGATGCTTGCTATGGTGAAGGTGATGCTTGGTATGGTGAAGGTGATGCTTGGTATGGTGAAGGTGATGCTTGGCATGGTGAAGGTGATGCTTGGCATGGTGAAGGTGATGCTTGGCATGGTGAAGGTGATGCTTGGCATGGTGAAGGTAATGCTTGGTATGGTGAAGGTGGTGCTTGGTATGGTGAAGGTGATGCTTGGTATGGTGAAGGTGATGCTTGGTATGGTGAAGGTGATGCTTGGTATGGTGAAGGTGATGCTTGGTATGGTGAAGGTGATGCTTGGTATGGTGAAGGTGATGCTTGGTATGGTGAAGGTGATACTTGGTACGGTGAAGGTGATACTTGGTACGGTGAAATGCTTGGTACGGTGAAGGTGATGCTTGGTACGGTGAAGGTGATGCTTGGTATGGTGAAGGTGATGCTTGGTACGGTGAAGGTGATGCTTGTTACGGTGAAGGTGATGCTTGCTACGGTGAAGGTGATGCTTGCTATGGTGAAGGTGATGCTTGGTATGGTGAAGGTGTTGCTTGGTATGGTGAAGGTGATGCTTGGTATGGTGAAGGTGATGCTTGGTATGGTGAAGGTGATGCTTGGTATGGTGAAGGTGATGCTTGGTATGGTGAAGGTGATGCTTGGTATGTTGAAGGTGATGCTTGGTATGGTGAAGGTGATACTTGGTATGGTGAAGGCGATACTTGGTATGGTGAAGGTGATACTTGGTATGGTGAACGTGATACTTGGTACGGTGAAGGTGATACTTGGTACGGTGAACGTGATACTTGGTACGGTGAAGGTGATAGTTGGTACGGTGAAGGTGATAGTTGGTACGGTGAAGGTGATGCTTGGTATGGTGAAGGTGATGCTTGGTACGGTGAAGGTGATGCTTGGTACGGTGAAGGTGATGCTTGGTACGGTGAAGGTGATGCTTGGTACGGTGAAGGTGATGCTTGGTACGGTGAAGGTGATGCTTGGTACGGTGAAGGTGATGCTTGGTACGGTGAAGGTGATGCTTGTTACGGTGAAGGTGATGCTTGCTACGGTGAAGGTGATGCTTGCTATGGTGAAGGTGATGCTTGGTATGGTGAAGGTGTTGCTTGGTATGGTGAAGGTGATGCTTGGTATGGTGAAGGTGATGCTTGGTATGGTGAAGGTGATGCTTGGTATGGTGAAGGTGATGCTTGGTATGGTGAAGGTGATGCTTGGTATGTTGAAGGTGATGCTTGGTATGGTGAAGGTGATACTTGGTATGGTGAAGGCGATACTTGGTATGGTGATGGTGATACTTGGTATGGTGAACGTGATACTTGGTACGGTGAAGGTGATACTTGGTACGGTGAAGGTGATACTTGGTACGGTGAAGGTGATAGTTGGTACGGTGAAGGTGATAGTTGGTACGGTGAAGGTGATGCTTGGTACGGTGAAGGTGATGCTTGGTACGGTGAAGGTGATGCTTGGTACGGTGAAGGTGATGCTTGGTACGGTGAAGGTGATGCTTGGTACGGTGAAGGTGATGCTTGGTACGGTGAAGGTGATGCTTGGTACGGTGAAGGTGATGCTTGGTACGGTGAAGGTTATGCTTGGTACGGTGAAGGTGATGCTTGCTATGGTGAAGGTGATGCTTGCTATGGTGAATGTGATGCTTGCTATGGTGAAGGTGATGCTTGGTATGGTGAAGGTGATGCGCGGTATGGTGAAGGTGATGCTTGGTATGGTGAAGGTGATGCATGGTATGCTGAAGGTGATGCTTGGTATGGTGAAGGTGATGCTTGGCATGGTGGAGGTGATGCTTGGTATGGTGAAGGTGATGCTTGCTATGGTGAAGGTGATGCTTGGTATGGTGAAGGTGATGCTTGCTATGGTGGAGGTGATGCTTGGTATGGTGAAGGTGATGCTTGGTATGGTGAAGGTGATGCTTGGTATGGTGAAGGTGATGCTTGGTATGGTGAAGGTGATGCTTGCTATGGTGAAGGTGATGCTTGCTATGGTGAAGGTGATGCTTGGTATGGTGGAGGTGATGCTTGCTATGGTGGAGGTGATGCTTGGTATGGTGAAGGTGATGCTTGGTATGGTGAAGGTGATGCTTGCTATGGTGAAGGTGATGCTTGCTATGGTGAAGGTGATGCTTGCTATGGTGAAGGTGATGCTTGCTATGGTGAAGGTGATGCTTGCTATGGTGGAGGTGATGCTTGCTATGGTGGAGGTGATGCTTGCTATGGTGGAGGTGATGCTTGCTATGGTGGAGGTGACGCTTGCTATGGTGAAGGTGACGCTTGGTACGGTGAAGGCGACGCTTGGTACGGTGAAGGTGATGCTTGGTACGGTGAAGGTGATGCTTGGTACGGTGAAGGTGATGCTTGCTATGGTGAAGGTGATGCTTGCTATGGTGAAGGTGATGCTTGCTATGGTGAAGGTGATGCTTGGTATGGTGAAGGTGATGCTTGGTATGGTGAAGGTGATGCTTGGTATGGTGAAGGTGATGCTTGCTATGGTGAAGGTGATGCTTGTTATGGTGAAGGTGATGCTTGCTACGGTGAAGGTGATGCTTGCTATGGTGAAGGTGATGCTTGGTATGGTGAAGGTGTTGCTTGGTATGGTGAAGGTGATGCTTGGTATGGTGAAGGTGATGCTTGGTATGGTGAAGGTGATGCTTGGTATGGTGAAGGTGATGCTTGGTATGTTGAAGGTGATGCTTGGTATGGTGAAGGTGATACTTGGTATGGTGAAGGCGATACTTGGTATGGTGAAGGTGATACTTGGTATGGTGAACGTGATACTTGGTATGGTGAAGGTGATACTTGGTACGGTGAAGGTGATACTTGGTACGGTGAAGGTGATAGTTGGTACGGTGAAGGTGATAGTTGGTACGGTGAAGGTGATGCTTGGTACGGTGAAGGTGATGCTTGGTACGGTGAAGGTGATGCTTGGTACGGTGAAGGTGATGCTTGGTATGGTGAAGGTGATGCTTGGTATGGTGAAGGTGATGCTTGGTACGGTGAAGGTGATGCTTGGTACGGTGAAGGTGATGCTTGGTACGGTGAAGGTGATGCTTGGTACGGTGAAGGTGATGCTTGGTACGGTGAAGGTGATGCTTGCTATGGTGAAGGTGATGCTTGCTATGGTGAATGTGATGCTTGCTATGGTGAAGGTGATGCTTGCTATGGTGAAGGTGATGCTTGGTATGGTGAAGGTGATGCTTGGTATGGTGAAGGTGATGCTTGGTATGGTGAAGGTGATGCTTGTTACGGTGAAGGTGATGCTTGTTACGGTGAAGGTGATGCTTGCTACGGTGAAGGTGATGCTTGCTATGGTGAAGGTGATGCTTGGTATGGTGAAGGTGTTGCTTGGTATGGTGAAGGTGATGCTTGGTATGGTGAAGGTGATGCTTGGTATGGTGAAGGTGATGCTTGGTACGGTGAAGGTGATGCTTGGTACGGTGAAGGTGATGCTTGGTACGGTGAAGGTGATGCTTGGTACGGTGAAGGTGATGCTTGGTACGGTGAAGGTGATGCTTGGTACGGTGAAGGTGATGCTTGGTACGGTGAAGGTGATGCTTGGTACGGTGAAGGTGATGCTTGGTACGGTGAAGGTTATGCTTGGTACGGTGAAGGTGATGCTTGCTATGGTGAAGGTGATGCTTGCTATGGTGAATGTGATGCTTGCTATGGTGAAGGTGATGCTTGGTATGGTGAAGGTGATGCGCGGTATGGTGAAGGTGATGCTTGGTATGGTGAAGGTGATGCATGGTATGCTGAAGGTGATGCTTGGTATGGTGAAGGTGATGCTTGGCATGGTGGAGGTGATGCTTGGTATGGTGAAGGTGATGCTTGCTATGGTGAAGGTGATGCTTGGTATGGTGAAGGTGATGCTTGCTATGGTGGAGGTGATGCTTGGTATGGTGAAGGTGATGCTTGGTATGGTGAAGGTGATGCTTGGTATGGTGAAGGTGATGCTTGGTATGGTGAAGGTGATGCTTGCTATGGTGAAGGTGATGCTTGCTATGGTGAAGGTGATGCTTGGTATGGTGGAGGTGATGCTTGCTATGGTGGAGGTGATGCTTGGTATGGTGAAGGTGATGCTTGGTATGGTGAAGGTGATGCTTGCTATGGTGAAGGTGATGCTTGCTATGGTGAAGGTGATGCTTGCTATGGTGAAGGTGATGCTTGGTATGGTGAAGGTGATGCTTGCTATGGTGAAGGTGATGCTTGCTATGGTGAAGGTGATGCTTGCTATGGTGGAGGTGATGCTTGCTATGGTGGAGGTGACGCTTGCTATGGTGAAGGTGACGCTTGGTACGGTGAAGGCGACGCTTGGTACGGTGAAGGTGATGCTTGGTACGGTGAAGGTGATGCTTGGTACGGTGAAGGTGATGCTTGCTATGGTGAAGGTGATGCTTGCTATGGTGAAGGTGATGCTTGCTATGGTGAAGGTGATGCTTGGTATGGTGAAGGTGATGCTTGGTATGGTGAAGGTGATGCTTGGTATGGTGAAGGTGATGCTTGCTATGGTGAAGGTGATGCTTGTTATGGTGAAGGTGATGCTTGCTACGGTGAAGGTGATGCTTGCTATGGTGAAGGTGATGCTTGGTATGGTGAAGGTGTTGCTTGGTATGGTGAAGGTGATGCTTGGTATGGTGAAGGTGATGCTTGGTATGGTGAAGGTGATGCTTGGTATGGTGAAGGTGATGCTTGGTATGTTGAAGGTGATGCTTGGTATGGTGAAGGTGATACTTGGTATGGTGAAGGCGATACTTGGTATGGTGAAGGTGATACTTGGTATGGTGAACGTGATACTTGGTATGGTGAAGGTGATACTTGGTACGGTGAAGGTGATACTTGGTACGGTGAAGGTGATAGTTGGTACGGTGAAGGTGATAGTTGGTACGGTGAAGGTGATGCTTGGTACGGTGAAGGTGATGCTTGGTACGGTGAAGGTGATGCTTGGTACGGTGAAGGTGATGCTTGGTATGGTGAAGGTGATGCTTGGTATGGTGAAGGTGATGCTTGGTACGGTGAAGGTGATGCTTGGTACGGTGAAGGTGATGCTTGGTACGGTGAAGGTGATGCTTGGTACGGTGAAGGTGATGCTTGGTACGGTGAAGGTGATGCTTGCTATGGTGAAGGTGATGCTTGCTATGGTGAATGTGATGCTTGCTATGGTGAAGGTGATGCTTGCTATGGTGAAGGTGATGCTTGGTATGGTGAAGGTGATGCTTGGTATGGTGAAGGTGATGCTTGGTATGGTGAAGGTGATGCTTGCTATGGTGAAGGTGATGCTTGTTACGGTGAAGGTGATGCTTGCTACGGTGAAGGTGATGCTTGCTATGGTGAAGGTGATGCTTGGTATGGTGAAGGTGTTGCTTGGTATGGTGAAGGTGATGCTTGGTATGGTGAAGGTGATGCTTGGTATGGTGAAGGTGATGCTTGGTATGGTGAAGGTGATGCTTGGTATGTTGAAGGTGATGCTTGGTATGGTGAAGGTGATACTTGGTATGGTGAAGGCGATACTTGGTATGGTGAAGGTGATACTTGGTATGGTGAACGTGATACTTGGTACGGTGAAGGTGATACTTGGTACGGTGAAGGTGATACTTGGTACGGTGAAGGTGATAGTTGGTACGGTGAAGGTGATAGTTGGTACGGTGAAGGTGATGCTTGGTACGGTGAAGGTGATGCTTGGTACGGTGAAGGTGATGCTTGGTACGGTGAAGGTGATGCTTGGTACGGTGAAGGTGATGCTTGGTACGGTGAAGGTGATGCTTGGTACGGTGAAGGTGATGCTTGGTACGGTGAAGGTGATGCTTGGTACGGTGAAGGTTATGCTTGGTACGGTGAAGGTGATGCTTGCTATGGTGAAGGTGATGCATGCTATGGTGAATGTGATGCTTGCTATGGTGAAGGTGATGCTTGGTATGGTGAAGGTGATGCGCGGTATGGTGAAGGTGATGCTTGGTATGGTGAAGGTGATGCATGGTATGCTGAAGGTGATGCTTGGTATGGTGAAGGTGATGCTTGGTATGGTGGAGGTGATGCTTGGTATGGTGAAGGTGATGCTTGCTATGGTGAAGGTGATGCTTGGTATGGTGAAGGTGATGCTTGCTATGGTGGAGGTGATGCTTGGTATGGTGAAGGTGATGCTTGGTATGGTGAAGGTGATGCTTGGTATGGTGAAGGTGATGCTTGGTATGGTGAAGGTGATGCTTGCTATGGTGAAGGTGATGCTTGGTATGGTGGAGGTGATGCTTGCTATGGTGGAGGTGATGCTTGGTATGGTGAAGGTGATGCTTGGTATGGTGAAGGTGATGCTTGCTATGGTGAAGGTGATGCTTGCTATGGTGAAGGTGATGCTTGCTATGGTGAAGGTGATGCTTGCTATGGTGAAGGTGATGCTTGCTATGGTGAAGGTGATGCTTGCTATGGTGGAGGTGATGCTTGCTATGGTGGAGGTGATGCTTGCTATGGTGGAGGTGATGCTTGCTATGGTGGAGGTGATGCTTGCTATGGTGGAGGTGACGCTTGCTATGGTGAAGGTGACGCTTGGTACGGTGAAGGTGACGCTTGGTACGGTGAAGGTGATGCTTGGTACGGTGAAGGTGATGCTTGGTACGGTGAAGGTGATGCTTGCTATGGTGAAGGTGATGCTTGCTATGGTGAAGGTGATGCTTGCTATGGTGAAGGTGATGCTTGGTATGGTGAAGGTGATGCTTGCTATGGTGGAGGTGATGCTTGGTATGGTGAAGGTGATGCTTGGTATGGTGAAGGTGATGCTTGGTAAGGTGAAGGTGATGCTTGGTATGGTGAAGGTGATGCTTGGTATGGTGAAGGTGATGCTTGCTATGGTGAAGGTGATGCTTGGTATGGTGGAGGTGATGCTTGCTATGGTGGAGGTGATACTTGGTATGGTGAAGGTGATACTTGGTACGGTGAAGGTGATAGTTGGTACGGTGAAGGTGATAGTTGGTACGGTGAAGGTGATAGTTGGTACGGTGAAGGTGATAGTTGGTACGGTGAAGGTGATAGTTCGTACGGTGAAGGTGATGCTTGGTACGGTGAAGGTGATGCTTGGTACGGTGAAGGTGATGCTTGGTACGGTGAAGGCGATGCTTGGTACGGTGAAGGCGATGCTTGGTACGGTGAAGGCGAGGCTTGGTATGGTGAAGGCGATGCTTGGTATGGTGAAGGCGATGTTTGGTATGGTGAAGGTGATGCTTGCTGTGGTGAAGGTGATGCTTGCTATGGTGAAGGTGATGCTTGCTATGGTGAAGGGGATGCTTGGTATGGTGAAGGTGATGCTTGGTATGGTGAAGGTGATGCTTGCTATGGTGGAGGTGATGCTTGCTATGGTGGAGGTGATGCTTGCTATGGTGGAGGTGATGCTTGCTATGGTGGAGGTGATGCTTGCTATGGTGGAGGTGATGCTTGCTATGGTGGAGGTGATGCTTGCTATGGTGGAGGTGATGCTTGCTATGGTGGAGGTGATGCTTGCTATGGTCGAGGTGATGCTTGCTATGGTCGAGGTGATGCTTGCTATGGTGAAGGTGATGCTTGCTATGGTGAAGGTGATGCTTGCTATGGTGAAGGTGATGCCTGCTATGGTGAAGGTGATGCTTGCTATGGTGAAGGTGATGCTTGCTTTGGTGAAGGTGATGCTTGCTTTGGTGAAGGTGATGCTTGCTATGGTGGAGGTGATGCTTGCTATGGTGGAGGTGAGGCTTGCTATGGTGGAGGTGATGCTTGCTATGGTGAAGGTGATGCTTGCTATGGTGAAGGTGATGCTTGGTATGGTGAAGGTGATGCTTGCTATGGTGAAGGTGATGCTTGGTATGGTGAAGGTGATGCTTGGTATGGTGAAGGTGATGCTTGGTATGGTGAAGGTGATGCTTGGTATGGTGAAGGTGATGCTTGGTATGGTGAAGGTGATGCTTGGCATGGTGAAGGTGATGCTTGGCATGGTGAAGGTGATGCTTGGCATGGTGAAGGTGATGCTTGGCATGGTGAAGGTGATGCTTGGCATGGTGAAGGTGGTGCTTGGTATGGTGAAGGTGATGCTTGGTATGGTGAAGGTGATGCTTGGTATGGTGAAGGTGATGCTTGGTATGGTGAAGGTGATGCTTGGTATGGTGAAGGTGATGCTTGGTATGGTGGAGGTGATGCTTGGTATGGTGGAGGTGATGCTTGCTATGGTGGAGGTGATGCTTGCTATGGTGGAGGTGATGCTTGCCATGGTGGAGGTGATGCTTGCTATGGGGAAGGTGATGCTTGCTATGGTGAAGGTGATGCTTGCTATGGTGAAGGTGATGCTTGGTATGGTGAAGGTGTTGCTTGGTATGGTGAAGGTGATGCTTGGTATGGTGAAGGTGATGCTTGGTATGGTGAAGGTGATGCTTGGTATGGTGAAGGTGATGCTTGGTATGGTGAAGGTGATGCTTGGTATGGTGAAGGTGTTGCTTGGTATGGTGAAGGTGATGCTTGGTATGGTGAAGGTGATGCTTGCTATGGTGGAGGTGATGCTTGCTATGGTGAAGGTGATGCTTGCTATGGTGAAGGTGATGCTTGCTATGGTGGAGGTGATGCTTGCTATGGTGAAGGTGATGCTTGCTATGGTGGAGGTGATGCTTGCTATGGTGAAGGTGATGCTTGGTATGGTGAAGGTGATGCTTGCTACGGTGAAGGTGATGCTTGCTACGGTGAAGGTGATGCTTGCTACGGTGAAGGTGATGCTTTCTACGGTGAAGGTGATGCTTGCTACGGTGAAGGTGATGCTTGCTACGGTGAAGGTGATGCTTGCTATGGTGAAGGTGATGCTTGGTATGGTGAAGGTGATGCTTGCTATGGTGAAGGTGATGCTTGGTGTGGTGAAGGTGATGCTTGCTATGGTGAAGGTGATGCTTGCTATGGTGAAGGTGATGCTTGGTATGGTGAAGGTGATGCTTGCTATGGTGAAGGTGATGCTTGGTATGGTGAAGGTGATGCTTGGTATGGTGAAGGTGATGCTTGGCATGGTGAAGGTGATGCTTGGCATGGTGAAGGTGATGCTTGGCATGGTGAAGGTGATGCTTGGCATGGTGAAGGTGATGCTTGGCATGGTGAAGGTAATGCTTGGTATGGTGAAGGTGGTGCTTGGTATGGTGAAGGTGATGCTTGGTATGGTGAAGGTGATGCTTGGTATGGTGAAGGTGATGCTTGGTATGGTGAAGGTGATGCTTGGTATGGTGAAGGTGATGCTTGGTATGGTGAAGGTGATACTTGGTACGGTGAAGGTGATACTTGGTACGGTGAAATGCTTGGTACGGTGAAGGTGATGCTTGGTACGGTGAAGGTGATGCTTGGTACGGTGAAGGTGATGCTTGGTACGGTGAAGGTGATGCTTGTTACGGTGAAGGTGATGCTTGTTACGGTGAAGGTGATGCTTGCTACGGTGAAGGTGATGCTTGCTATGGTGAAGGTGATGCTTGGTATGGTGAAGGTGATGCTTGGTATGGTGAAGGTGATGCTTGGTATGGTGAAGGTGATGCTTGGTATGGTGAAGGTGATGCTTGGTATGGTGAAGGTGATGCTTGGTATGTTGAAGGTGATGCTTGGTATGTTGAAGGTGATGCTTGGTATGGTGAAGGTGATACTTGGTATGGTGAAGGTGATACTTGGTATGGTGAACGTGATACTTGGTACGGTGAAGGTGATACTTGGTACGGTGAAGGTGATACTTGGTACGGTGAAGGTGATACTTGGTACGGTGAAGGTGATAGTTGGTACGGTGAAGGTGATAGTTGGTACGGTGAAGGTGATGCTTGGTACGGTGAAGGTGATGCTTGGTACGGTGAAGGTGATGCTTGGTACGGTGAAGGTGATGCTTGGTACGGTGAAGGTGATGCTTGGTACGGTGAAGGTGATGCTTGGTACGGTGAAGGTGATGCTTGGTACGGTGAAGGTGATGCTTGTTACGGTGAAGGTGATGCTTGCTACGGTGAAGGTGATGCTTGCTATGGTGAAGGTGATGCTTGGTATGGTGAAGGTGATGCTTGGTATGGTGAAGGTGATGCTTGGTATGGTGAAGGTGATGCTTGGTATGGTGAAGGTGATGCTTGGTATGGTGAAGGTGATGCTTGGTATGTTGAAGGTGATGCTTGGTATGGTGAAGGTGATACTTGGTATGGTGAAGGCGATACTTGGTATGGTGAAGGTGATACTTGGTATGGTGAAGGTGATACTTGGTACGGTGAAGGTGATACTTGGTACGGTGAAGGTGATACTTGGTACGGTGAAGGTGATAGTTGGTACGGTGAAGGTGATAGTTGGTACGGTGAAGGTGATGCTTGGTACGGTGAAGGTGATGCTTGGTACGGTGAAGGTGATGCTTGGTACGGTGAAGGTGATGCTTGGTACGGTGAAGGTGATGCTTGGTACGGTGAAGGTGATGCTTGGTACGGTGAAGGTGATGCTTGGTACGGTGAAGGTGATGCTTGGTACGGTGAAGGTTATGCTTGGTACGGTGAAGGTGATGCTTGCTATGGTGAAGGTGATGCTTGCTATGGTGAATGTGATGCTTGCTATGGTGAAGGTGATGCTTGGTATGGTGAAGGTGATGCGCGGTATGGTGAAGGTGATGCTTGGTATGGTGAAGGTGATGCATGGTATGCTGAAGGTGATGCTTGGTATGGTGAAGGTGATGCTTGGTATGGTGGAGGTGATGCTTGGTATGGTGAAGGTGATGCTTCCTATGGTGAAGGTGATGCTTGGTATGGTGAAGGTGATGCTTGCTATGGTGGAGGTGATGCTTGGTATGGTGAAGGTGATGCTTGGTATGGTGAAGGTGATGCTTGGTATGGTGAAGGTGATGCTTGGTATGGTGAAGGTGATGCTTGCTATGGTGAAGGTGATGCTTGCTATGGTGAAGGTGATGCTTGCTATGGTGAAGGTGATGCTTGCTATGGTGGAGGTGATGCTTGGTATGGTGAAGGTGATGCTTGGTATGGTGAAGGTGATGCTTGCTATGGTGAAGGTGATGCTTGCTATGGTGAAGGTGATGCTTGCTATGGTGAAGGTGATGCTTGCTATGGTGAAGGTGATGCTTGCTATGGTGAAGGTGATGCTTGCTATGGTGGAGGTGATGCTTGCTATGGTGGAGGTGATGCTTGCTATGGTGGAGGTGATGCTTGCTATGGTGGAGGTGATGCTTGCTATGGTGGAGGCGATGCTTGCTATGGTGGAGGTGACGCTTGCTATGGTGAAGGTGACGCTTGGTACGGTGAAGGTGACGCTTGGTACGGTGAAGGTGATGCTTGGTACGGTGAAGGTGATGCTTGGTACGGTGAAGGTGATGCTTGCTATGGTGAAGGTGATGCTTGCTATGGTGAAGGTGATGCTTGCTATGGTGAAGGTGATGCTTGGTATGGTGAAGGTGATGCTTGGTATGGTGAAGGTGATGCTTGGTATGGTGAAGGTGATGCTTGCTATGGTGAAGGTGATGCTTGTTATGGTGAAGGTGATGCTTGCTACGGTGAAGGTGATGCTTGCTATGGTGAAGGTGATGCTTGGTATGGTGAAGGTGTTGCTTGGTATGGTGAAGGTGATGCTTGGTATGGTGAAGGTGATGCTTGGTATGGTGAAGGTGATGCTTGGTATGGTGAAGGTGATGCTTGGTATGTTGAAGGTGATGCTTGGTATGGTGAAGGTGATACTTGGTATGGTGAAGGCGATACTTGGTATGGTGAAGGTGATACTTGGTATGGTGAACGTGATACTTGGTATGGTGAAGGTGATACTTGGTACGGTGAAGGTGATACTTGGTACGGTGAAGGTGATAGTTGGTACGGTGAAGGTGATAGTTGGTACGGTGAAGGTGATGCTTGGTACGGTGAAGGTGATGCTTGGTACGGTGAAGGTGATGCTTGGTACGGTGAAGGTGATGCTTGGTATGGTGAAGGTGATGCTTGGTATGGTGAAGGTGATGCTTGGTACGGTGAAGGTGATGCTTGGTACGGTGAAGGTGATGCTTGGTACGGTGAAGGTGATGCTTGGTACGGTGAAGGTGATGCTTGGTACGGTGAAGGTGATGCTTGCTATGGTGAAGGTGATGCTTGCTATGGTGAATGTGATGCTTGCTATGGTGAAGGTGATGCTTGCTATGGTGAAGGTGATGCTTGGTATGGTGAAGGTGATGCTTGGTATGGTGAAGGTGATGCTTGGTATGGTGAAGGTGATGCTTGCTATGGTGAAGGTGATGCTTGTTACGGTGAAGGTGATGCTTGCTACGGTGAAGGTGATGCTTGCTATGGTGAAGGTGATGCTTGGTATGGTGAAGGTGTTGCTTGGTATGGTGAAGGTGATGCTTGGTATGGTGAAGGTGATGCTTGGTATGGTGAAGGTGATGCTTGGTATGGTGAAGGTGATGCTTGGTATGTTGAAGGTGATACTTGGTATGGTGAAGGCGATACTTGGTATGGTGAAGGTGATACTTGGTATGGTGAACGTGATACTTGGTACGGTGAAGGTGATACTTGGTACGGTGAAGGTGATACTTGGTACGGTGAAGGTGATAGTTGGTACGGTGAAGGTGATAGTTGGTACGGTGAAGGTGATGCTTGGTACGGTGAAGGTGATGCTTGGTACGGTGAAGGTGATGCTTGGTACGGTGAAGGTGATGCTTGGTACGGTGAAGGTGATGCTTGGTACGGTGAAGGTGATGCTTGGTACGGTGAAGGTGATGCTTGGTACGGTGAAGGTTATGCTTGGTACGGTGAAGGTGATGCTTGCTATGGTGAAGGTGATGCTTGCTATGGTGAATGTGATGCTTGCTATGGTGAAGGTGATGCTTGGTATGGTGAAGGTGATGCGCGGTATGGTGAAGGTGATGCTTGGTATGGTGAAGGTGATGCATGGTATGCTGAAGGTGATGCTTGGTATGGTGAAGGTGATGCTTGGTATGGTGGAGGTGATGCTTGGTATGGTGAAGGTGATGCTTGCTATGGTGAAGGTGATGCTTGGTATGGTGAAGGTGATGCTTGCTATGGTGGAGGTGATGCTTGGTATGGTGAAGGTGATGCTTGGTATGGTGAAGGTGATGCTTGGTATGGTGAAGGTGATGCTTGGTATGGTGAAGGTGATGCTTGCTATGGTGAAGGTGATGCTTGCTATGGTGAAGGTGATGCTTGGTATGGTGGAGGTGATGCTTGCTATGGTGGAGGTGATGCTTGGTATGGTGAAGGTGATGCTTGGTATGGTGAAGGTGATGCTTGCTATGGTGAAGGTGATGCTTGCTATGGTGAAGGTGATGCTTGCTATGGTGAAGGTGATGCTTGCTATGGTGAAGGTGATGCTTGCTATGGTGAAGGTGATGCTTGCTATGGTGGAGGTGATGCTTGCTATGGTGGAGGTGATGCTTGCTATGGTGGAGGTGATGCTTGCTATGGTGGAGGTGATGCTTGCTATGGTGGAGGTGACGCTTGCTATGGTGAAGGTGACGCTTGGTACGGTGAAGGTGACGCTTGGTACGGTGAAGGTGACGCTTGGTACGGTGAAGGTGATGCTTGGTACGGTGAAGGTGATGCTTGCTATGGTGAAGGTGATGCTTGCTATGGTGAAGGTGATGCTTGCTATGGTGAAGGTGATGCTTGGTATGGTGAAGGTGATGCTTGGTATGGTGAAGGTGATGCTTGGTATGGTGAAGGTGATGCTTGCTATGGTGAAGGTGATGCTTGTTACGGTGAAGGTGATGCTTGCTACGGTGAAGGTGATGCTTGCTATGGTGAAGGTGATGCTTGGTATGGCGAAGGTGTTGCTTGGTATGGTGAAGGTGATGCTTGGTATGGTGAAGGTGATGCTTGGTATGGTGAAGGTGATGCTTGGTATGTTGAAGGTGATGCTTGGTATGGTGAAGGTGATACTTGGTATGGTGAAGGTGATACTTGGTATGGTGAAGGTGATACTTGGTATGGTGAACGCGATACTTGGTATGGTGAAGGTGATACTTGGTACGGTGAAGGTGATACTTGGTACGGTGAAGGTGATAGTTGGTACGGTGAAGGTGATAGTTGGTACGGTGAAGGTGATGCTTGGTACGGTGAAGGTGATGCTTGGTACGGTGAAGGTGATGCTTGGTACGGTGAAGGTGATGCTTGGTATGGTGAAGGTGATGCTTGGTATGGTGAAGGTGATGCTTGGTACGGTGAAGGTGATGCTTGGTACGGTGAAGGTGATGCTTGGTACGGTGAAGGTGATGCTTGGTACGGTGAAGGTGATGCTTGGTACGGTGAAGGTGATGCTTGCTATGGTGAAGGTGATGCTTGCTATGGTGAATGTGATGCTTGCTATGGTGAAGGTGATGCTTGCTATGGTGAAGGTGATGCGCGGTATGGTGAAGGTGATGCTTGGTATGGTGAAGGTGATGCTTGGTATGGTGAAGGTGATGCTTGGTATGGTGAAGGTGATGCTTGGTATGGTGGAGGTGATGCTTGGTATGGTGAAGGTGATGCTTGCTATGGTGAAGGTGATGCTTGGTATGGTGAAGGTGATGCTTGCTATGGTGGAGGTGATGCTTGGTATGGTGAAGGTGATGCTTGGTATGGTGAAGGTGATGCTTGGTATGGTGAAGGTGATGCTTGGTATGGTGAAGGTGATGCTTGGTATGGTGAAGGTGATGCTTGCTATGGTGAAGGTGATGCTTGGTATGGTGGAGGTGATGCTTGCTATGGTGGAGGTGATACTTGGTATGGTGAAGGTGATACTTGGTACGGTGAAGGTGATAGTTGGTACGGTGAAGGTGATAGTTGGTACGGTGAAGGTGATAGTTGGTACGGTGAAGGTGATAGTTGGTACGGTGAAGGTGATAGTTGGTACGGTGAAGGTGATAGTTCGTACGGTGAAGGTGATGCTTGGTACGGTGAAGGTGATGCTTGGTACGGTGAAGGTGATGCTTGGTACGGTGAAGGCGATGCTTGGTACGGTGAAGGCGATGCTTGGTACGGTGAAGGCGAGGCTTGGTATGGTGAAGGCGATGCTTGGTACGGTGAAGGCGATGTTTGGTATGGTGAAGGTGATGCTTGCTATGGTGAAGGTGATGCTTGCTATGGTGAAGGTGATGCTTGGTATGGTGAAGGTGATGCTTGGTATGGTGAAGGTGATGCTTGCTATGGTGGAGGTGATGCTTGCTATGGTGAAGGTGATGCTTGCTATGGTGGAGGTGATGCTTGCTATGGTGGAGGTGATGCTTGCTATGGTGGAGGTGATGCTTGCTATGGTGGAGGTGATGCTTGCTATGGTGGAGGTGATGCTTGCTATGGTCGAGGTGATGCTTGCTATGGTCGAGGTGATGCTTGCTATGGTGAAGGTGATGCTTGCTATGGTGAAGGTGATGCTTGCTATGGTGAAGGTGATGCCTGCTATGGTGAAGGTGATGCTTGCTATGGTGAAGGTGATGCTTGCTTTGGTGAAGGTGATGCTTGCTTTGGTGAAGGTGATGCTTGCTATGGTGGAGGTGATGCTTGCTGTGGTGGAGGTGAGGCTTGCTATGGTGGAGGTGATGCTTGCTATGGTGAAGGTGATGCTTGCTATGGTGAAGGTGATGCTTGGTATGGTGAAGGTGATGCTTGCTATGGTGAAGGTGATGCTTGGTATGGTGAAGGTGATGCTTGGTATGGTGAAGGTGATGCTTGGTATGGTGAAGGTGATGCTTGGCATGGTGAAGGTGATGCTTGGCATGGTGAAGGTGGTGCTTGGTATGGTGAAGGTGATGCTTGGTATGGTGAAGGTGATGCTTGGTATGGTGAAGGTGATGCTTGGTATGGTGAAGGTGATGCTTGGTATGGTGAAGGTGATGCTTGGTATGGTGGAGGTGATGCTTGGTATGGTGGAGGTGATGCTTGGTATGGTGGAGGTGATGCTTGCTATGGTGGAGGTGATGCTTGCTATGGTGGAGGTGATGCTTGCTATGGTGGAGGTGATGCTTGCTATGGGGAAGGTGATGCTTGGTATGGTGAAGGTGATGCTTGCTACGGTGAAGGTGATGCTTGCTACGGTGAAGGTGATGCTTGCTACGGTGAAGGTGATGCTTGCTACGGTGAAGGTGATGCTTGCTACGGTGAAGGTGATGCTTGCTACGGTGAAGGTGATGCTTGCTATGGTGAAGGTGATGCTTGGTATGGTGAAGGTGATGCTTGCTATGGTGAAGGTGATGCTTGGTGTGGTGAAGGTGATGCTTGCTATGGTGAAGGTGATGCTTGCTGTGGTGAAGGTGATGCTTGGTATGGTGAAGGTGATGCTTGCTATGGTGAAGGTGATGCTTGGTATGGTGAAGGTGATGCTTGGTATGGTGAAGGTGATGCTTGGCATGGTGAAGGTGATGCTTGGCATGGTGAAGGTGATGCTTGGCATGGTGAAGGTGATGCTTGGCATGGTGAAGGTGATGCTTGGCATGGTGAAGGTGATGCTTGGCATGGTGAAGGTGATGCTTGGTATGGTGAAGGTGGTGCTTGGTATGGTGAAGGTGATGCTTGGTATGGTGAAGGTGATGCTTGGTATGGTGAAGGTGATGCTTGGTATGGTGAAGGTGATGCTTGGTATGGTGAAGGTGATGCTTGGTATGGTGAAGGTGATGCTTGGTATGGTGAAGGTGATACTTGGTACGGTGAAGGTGATACTTGGTACGGTGAAATGCTTGGTACGGTGAAGGTGATGCTTGGTACGGAGAAGGTGATGCTTGGTATGGTGAAGGTGATGCTTGGTACGGTGAAGGTGATGCTTGTTACGGTGAAGGTGATGCTTGCTACGGTGAAGGTGATGCTTGCTATGGTGAAGGTGATGCTTGGTATGGTGAAGGTGTTGCTTGGTATGGTGAAGGTGATGCTTGGTATGGTGAAGGTGATGCTTGGTATGGTGAAGGTGATGCTTGGTATGGTGAAGGTGATGCTTGGTATGGTGAAGGTGATGCTTGGTATGTTGAAGGTGATGCTTGGTATGGTGAAGGTGATACTTGGTATGGTGAAGGCGATACTTGGTATGGTGAAGGTGATACTTGGTATGGCGAACGTGATACTTGGTACGGTGAAGGTGATACTTGGTACGGTGAAGGTGATACTTGGTACGGTGAAGGTGATAGTTGGTACGGTGAAGGTGATAGTTGGTACGGTGAAGGTGATGCTTGGTACGGTGAAGGTGATGCTTGGTACGGTGAAGGTGATGCTTGGTACGGTGAAGGTGATGCTTGGTACGGTGAAGGTGATGCTTGGTACGGTGAAGGTGATGCTTGGTACGGTGAAGGTGACGCTTGGTACGGTGAAGGTGATGCTTGGTACGGTGAAGGTGATGCTTGTTACGGTGAAGGTGATGCTTGCTACGGTGAAGGTGATGCTTGCTATGGTGAAGGTGATGCTTGGTACGGTGAAGGTGATGCTTGGTACGGTGAAGGTGATGCTTGGTACGGTGAAGGTTATGCTTGGTACGGTGAAGGTGATGCTTGCTATGGTGAAGGTGATGCTTGCTATGGTGAATGTGATGCTTGCTATGGTGAAGGTGATGCTTGGTATGGTGAAGGTGATGCGCGGTATGGTGAAGGTGATGCTTGGTATGGTGAAGGTGATGCATGGTATGCTGAAGGTGATGCTTGCTATGGTGAAGGTGATGCTTGCTTTGGTGAAGGTGATGCTTGCTTTGGTGAAGGTGATGCTTGCTATGGTGGAGGTGATGCTTGCTATGGTGGAGGTGATGCTTGCTATGGTGGAGGTGATGCTTGCTATGGTGGAGGTGATGCTTGCTATGGTGGAGGTGATGCTTGCTATGGTGGAGGTGATGCTTGCTATGGTCGAGGTGATGCTTGCTATGGTCGAGGTGATGCTTGCTATGGTGAAGGTGATGCTTGCTATGGTGAAGGTGATGCTTGCTATGGTGAAGGTGATGCCTGCTATGGTGAAGGTGATGCTTGCTATGGTGAAGGTGATGCTTGCTTTGGTGAAGGTGATGCTTGCTTTGGTGAAGGTGATGCTTGCTATGGTGGAGGTGATGCTTGCTATGGTGGAGGTGAGGCTTGCTATGGTGGAGGTGATGCTTGCTATGGTGAAGGTGATGCTTGCTATGGTGAAGGTGATGCTTGGTATGGTGAAGGTGATGCTTGCTATGGTGAAGGTGATGCTTGGTATGGTGAAGGTGATGCTTGGTATGGTGAAGGTGATGCTTGGTATGGTGAAGGTGATGCTTGGCATGGTGAAGGTGATGCTTGGCATGGTGAAGGTGGTGCTTGGTATGGTGAAGGTGATGCTTGGTATGGTGAAGGTGATGCTTGGTATGGTGAAGGTGATGCTTGGTATGGTGAAGGTGATGCTTGGTATGGTGAAGGTGATGCTTGGTATGGTGGAGGTGATGCTTGGTATGGTGGAGGTGATGCTTGGTATGGTGGAGGTGATGCTTGCTATGGTGGAGGTGATGCTTGCTATGGTGGAGGTGATGCTTGCTATGGTGGAGGTGATGCTTGCTATGGGGAAGGTGATGCTTGGTATGGTGAAGGTGATGCTTGCTACGGTGAAGGTGATGCTTGCTACGGTGAAGGTGATGCTTGCTACGGTGAAGGTGATGCTTGCTACGGTGAAGGTGATGCTTGCTACGGTGAAGGTGATGCTTGCTACGGTGAAGGTGATGCTTGCTATGGTGAAGGTGATGCTTGGTATGGTGAAGGTGATGCTTGGTATGGTGAAGGTGATGCTTGGCATGGTGAAGGTGATGCTTGGCATGGTGAAGGTGATGCTTGGCATGGTGAAGGTGATGCTTGGCATGGTGAAGGTGATGCTTGGCATGGTGAAGGTGATGCTTGGCATGGTGAAGGTGATGCTTGGTATGGTGAAGGTGGTGCTTGGTATGGTGAAGGTGATGCTTGGTATGGTGAAGGTGATGCTTGGTATGGTGAAGGTGATGCTTGGTATGGTGAAGGTGATGCTTGGTATGGTGAAGGTGATGCTTGGTATGGTGAAGGTGATGCTTGGTATGGTGAAGGTGATACTTGGTACGGTGAAGGTGATACTTGGTACGGTGAAATGCTTGGTACGGTGAAGGTGATGCTTGGTACGGTGAAGGTGATGCTTGGTATGGTGAAGGTGATGCTTGGTACGGTGAAGGTGATGCTTGTTACGGTGAAGGTGATGCTTGCTACGGTGAAGGTGATGCTTGCTATGGTGAAGGTGATGCTTGGTATGGTGAAGGTGTTGCTTGGTATGGTGAAGGTGATGCTTGGTATGGTGAAGGTGATGCTTGGTATGGTGAAGGTGATGCTTGGTATGGTGAAGGTGATGCTTGGTATGGTGAAGGTGATGCTTGGTATGTTGAAGGTGATGCTTGGTATGGTGAAGGTGATACTTGGTATGGTGAAGGCGATACTTGGTATGGTGAAGGTGATACTTGGTATGGCGAACGTGATACTTGGTACGGTGAAGGTGATACTTGGTACGGTGAAGGTGATACTTGGTACGGTGAAGGTGATAGTTGGTACGGTGAAGGTGATAGTTGGTACGGTGAAGGTGATGCTTGGTACGGTGAAGGTGATGCTTGGTACGGTGAAGGTGATGCTTGGTACGGTGAAGGTGATGCTTGGTACGGTGAAGGTGATGCTTGGTACGGTGAAGGTGATGCTTGGTACGGTGAAGGTGATGCTTGGTACGGTGAAGGTGATGCTTGGTACGGTGAAGGTGATGCTTGTTACGGTGAAGGTGATGCTTGCTACGGTGAAGGTGATGCTTGCTATGGTGAAGGTGATGCTTGGTACGGTGAAGGTGATGCTTGGTACGGTGAAGGTGATGCTTGGTACGGTGAAGGTTATGCTTGGTACAGTGAAGGTGATGCTTGCTATGGTGAAGGTGATGCTTGCTATGGTGAATGTGATGCTTGCTATGGTGAAGGTGATGCTTGGTATGGTGAAGGTGATGCGCGGTATGGTGAAGGTGATGCTTGGTATGGTGAAGGTGATGCATGGTATGCTGAAGGTGATGCTTGGTATGGTGAAGGTGATGCTTGGTATGGTGGAGGTGATGCTTGGTATGGTGAAGGTGATGCTTGCTATGGTGAAGGTGATGCTTGGTATGGTGAAGGTGATGCTTGCTATGGTGGAGGTGATGCTTGGTATGGTGAAGGTGATGCTTGGTATGGTGAAGGTGATGCTTGGTATGGTGAAGGTGATGCTTGGTATGGTGAAGGTGATGCTTGCTATGGTGAAGGTGATGCTTGCTATGGTGAAGGTGATGCTTGGTATGGTGGAGGTGATGCTTGCTATGGTGGAGGTGATGCTTGGTATGGTGAAGGTGATGCTTGGTATGGTGAAGGTGATGCTTGCTATGGTGAAGGTGATGCTTGCTATGGTGAAGGTGATGCTTGCTATGGTGAAGGTGATGCTTGCTATGGTGAAGGTGATGCTTGCTATGGTGAAGGTGATGCTTGCTATGGTGAAGGTGATGCTTGCTATGGTGGAGGTGATGCTTGCTATGGTGGAGGTGATGCTTGCTATGGTGGAGGTGATGCTTGCTATGGTGGAGGTGATGCTTGCTATGGTGGAGGTGACGCTTGCTATGGTGAAGGTGACGCTTGGTATGGTGAAGGTGACGCTTGGTACGGTGAAGGTGATGCTTGGTACGGTGAAGGTGATGCTTGCTATGGTGAAGGTGATGCTTGCTATGGTGAAGGTGATGCTTGCTATGGTGAAGGTGATGCTTGGTATGGTGAAGGTGATGCTTGGTATGGTGAAGGTGATGCTTGGTATGGTGAAGGTGATGCTTGCTATGGTGAAGGTGATGCTTGTTACGGTGAAGGTGATGCTTGCTACGGTGAAGGTGATGCTTGCTATGGTGAAGGTGATGCTTGGTATGGTGAAGGTGTTGCTTGGTATGGTGAAGGTGATGCTTGGTATGGTGAAGGTGATGCTTGGTATGTTGAAGGTGATGCTTGGTATGGTGAAGGTGATACTTGGTATGGTGAAGGCGATACTTGGTATGGTGAAGGTGATACTTGGTATGGTGAACGTGATACTTGGTATGGTGAAGGTGATACTTGGTACGGTGAAGGTGATACTTGGTACGGTGAAGGTGATAGTTGGTACGGTGAAGGTGATAGTTGGTACGGTGAAGGTGATGCTTGGTACGGTGAAGGTGATGCTTGGTACGGTGAAGGTGATGCTTGGTACGGTGAAGGTGATGCTTGGTACGGTGAAGGTGATGCTTGGTATGGTGAAGGTGATGCTTGGTATGGTGAAGGTGATGCTTGGTACGGTGAAGGTGATGCTTGGTACGGTGAAGGTGATGCTTGGTACGGTGAAGGTGATGCTTGGTACGGTGAAGGTGATGCTTGCTATGGTGAAGGTGATGCTTGCTATGGTGAATGTGATGCTTGCTATGGTGAAGGTGATGCTTGCTATGGTGAAGGTGATGCGCGGTATGGTGAAGGTGATGCTTGGTATGGTGAAGGTGATGCTTGGTATGGTGAAGGTGATGCTTGGTATGGTGAAGGTGATGCTTGGTATGGTGGAGGTGATGCTTGGTATGGTGAAGGTGATGCTTGCTATGGTGAAGGTGATGCTTGGTATGGTGAAGGTGATGCTTGCTATGGTGGAGGTGATGCTTGGTATGGTGAAGGTGATGCTTGGTATGGTGAAGGTGATGCTTGGTATGGTGAAGGTGATGCTTGGTACGGTGAAGGTGATGCTTGGTATGGTGAAGGTGATGCTTGCTATGGTGAAGGTGATGCTTGGTATGGTGGAGGTGATGCTTGCTATGGTGGAGGTGATACTTGGTATGGTGAAGGTGATACTTGGTACGGTGAAGGTGATAGTTGGTACGGTGAAGGTGATAGTTGGTACGGTGAAGGTGATAGTTGGTACGGTGAAGGTGATAGTTCGTACGGTGAAGGTGATGATTGGTACGGTGAAGGTGATGCTTGGTACGGTGAAGGTGATGCTTGGTACGGTGAAGGTGATGCTTGGTACGGTGAAGGCGATGCTTGGTACGGTGAAGGCGATGCTTGGTACGGTGAAGGCGAGGCTTGGTATGGTGAAGGCGATGCTTGGTATGGTGAAGGCGATGTTTGGTATGGTGAAGGTGATGCTTGCTATGGTGAAGGTGATGCTTGCTATGGTGAAGGTAATGCTTGCTATGGTGAAGGTGATGCTTGGTATGGTGAAGGTGATGATTGGTATGGTGAAGGTGATGCTTGCTATGGTGGAGGTGATGCTTGCTATGGTGAAGGTGATGCTTGCTATGGTGGAGGTGATGCTTGCTATGGTGGAGGTGATGCTTGCTATGGTGGAGGTGATGCTTGCTATGGTGGAGGTGATGCTTGCTATGGTGGAGGTGATGCTTGCTATGGTGGAGGTGATGCTTGCTATGGTCGAGGTGATGCTTGCTATGGTCGAGGTGATGCTTGCTATGGTGAAGGTGATGCTTGCTATGGTGAAGGTGATGC
Source organism: Amblyomma mixtum (assembly GCF_055824585.1). NCBI lineage: Eukaryota > Metazoa > Arthropoda > Arachnida > Ixodida > Ixodidae > Amblyomma > Amblyomma mixtum. The sequence goes on from NW_028317684.1 coordinate 1,603,933, forward strand.
TTGCTATGGTGAAGGTGATGCCTGCTATGGTGAAGGTGATGCTTGCTATGGTGAAGGTGATGCTTGCTTTGGTGAAGGTGATGCTTGCTTTGGTGAAGGTGATGCTTGCTATGGTGGAGGTGATGCTTGCTATGGTGGAGGTGAGGCTTGCTATGGTGGAGGTGATGCTTGCTATGGTGAAGGTGATGCTTGCTATGGTGAAGGTGATGCTTGGTATGGTGAAGGTGATGCTTGCTATGGTGAAGGTGATGCTTGGTATGGTGAAGGTGATGCTTGCTATGGTGGAGGTGATGCTTGGTATGGTGAAGGTGATGCTTGGTATGGTGAAGGTGTTGCTTGGTATGGTGAAGGTGATGCTTGGCATGGTGAAGGTGATGCTTGGTATGGTGAAGGTGATGCTTGGCATGGTGAAGGTGATGCTTGGCATGGTGAAGGTGATGCTTGGCATGGTGAAGGTGATGCTTGGCATGGTGAAGGTGGTGCTTGGTATGGTGAAGGTGATGCTTGGTATGGTGAAGGTGATGCTTGGTATGGTGAAGGTGATGCTTGGTATGGTGAAGGTGATGCTTGGTATGGTGAAGGTGATGCTTGGTATGGTGAAGGTGATGCTTGGTATGGTGGAGGTGATGCTTGGTATGGTGGAGGTGATGCTTGCTATGGTGGAGGTGATGCTTGCTATGGTGGAGGTGATGCTTGCTATGGTGGAGGTGATGCTTGCTATGGTGAAGGTGATGCTTGGTACGGTGAAGGTGATGCTTGGTACGGTGAAGGTGATGCTTGCTATGGTGAAGGTGATGCTTGGTATGGTGAAGGTGATGCTTGGTATGGTGAAGGTGATGCTTGCTACGGTGAAGGTGATGCTTGCTATGGTGAAGGTGATGCTTGGTATGGTGAAGGTGTTGCTTGGTATGGTGAAGGTGATGCTTGGTATGGTGAAGGTGATGCTTGGTATGGTGAAGGTGATGCTTGGTATGGTGAAGGTGATGCTTGCTATGTTGAAGGTGATGCTTGGTATGGTGAAGGTGATACTTGCTATGGTGAAGGTGATGCTTGCTATGGTGAAGGTGATACTTGGTATGGTGAACGTGATACTTGGTATGGTGAAGGTGATACTTGGTACGGTGAAGGTGATACTTGGTACGGTGAAGGTGATAGTTGGTACGGTGAAGGTGATAGTTGGTACGGTGAAGGTGATGCTTGGTACGGTGAAGGTGATGCTTGGTACGGTGAAGGTGATGCTTGGTACGGTGAAGGTGATGCTTGGTACGGTGAAGGTGATGCTTGGTACGGTGAAGGTGATGCTTGGTATGGTGAAGGTGATGCTTGGTACGGTGAAGGTGATGCTTGGTACGGTGAAGGTGATGCTTGGTACGGTGAAGGTGATGCTTGGTACGGTGAAGGTGATGCTTGGTACGGTGAAGGTGATGCTTGCTATGGTGAAGGTGATGCTTGCTATGGTGAATGTGATGCTTGCTATGGTGAAGGTGATGCTTGGTATGGTGAAGGTGATGCGCGGTATGGTGAAGGTGATGCTTGGTATGGTGAAGGTGATGCATGGTATGCTGAAGGTGATGCTTGGTATGGTGAAGGTGATGCTTGGTATGGTGGAGGTGATGCTTGGTATGGTGAAGGTGATGCTTGCTATGGTGAAGGTGATGCTTGGTATGGTGAAAGTGATGCTTGGTATGGTGGAGGTGATGCTTGGTATGGTGAAGGTGATGCTTGGTATGGTGAAGGTGATGCTTGGTATGGTGAAGGTGATGCTTGGTATGGTGAAGGTGATGCTTGGTATGGTGAAGGTGATGCTTGCTATGGTGAAGGTGATGCTTGGTATGGTGGAGGTGATGCTTGGTATGGTGAAGGTGATGCTTGGTATGGTGAAGGTGATGCTTGCTATGGTGAAGGTGATGCTTGCTATGGTGAAGGTGATGCTTGCTATGGTGAAGGTGATGCTTGCTATGGTGAAGGTGATGCTTGCTATGGTGAAGGTGATGCTTGCTATGGTGAAGGTGATGCTTGCTATGGTGAAGGTGATGCTTGCTATGGTGGAGGTGATGCTTGCTATGGTGGAGGTGATGCTTGCTATGGTGGAGGTGATGCTTGCTATCGTGGAGGTGATGCTTGCTATGGTGGAGGTGACGCTTGCTATGGTGAAGGTGACGCTTGGTACGGTGAAGGTGACGCTTGGTACGGTGAAGGTGATGCTTGGTACGGTGAAGGTGATGCTTGGTACGGTGAAGGTGATGCTTGCTATGGTGAAGGTGATGCTTGCTATGGTGAAGGTGATGCTTGCTATGGTGAAGGTGATGCTTGGTATGGTGAAGGTGATGCTTGGTATGGTGAAGGTGATGCTTGGTATGGTGAAGGTGATGCTTGCTATGGTGAAGGTGATGCTTGTTACGGTGAAGGTGATGCTTGCTACGGTGAAGGTGATGCTTGCTATGGTGAAGGTGATGCTTGGTATGGTGAAGGTGTTGCTTGGTATGGTGAAGGTGATGCTTGGTATGGTGAAGGTGATGCTTGGTATGGTGAAGGTGATGCTTGGTATGGTGAAGGTGATGCTTGGTATGTTGAAGGTGATGCTTGGTATGGTGAAGGTGATACTTGGTATGGTGAAGGCGATACTTGGTATGGTGAAGGTGATACTTGGTATGGTGAACGTGATACTTGGTATGGTGAAGGTGATACTTGGTACGGTGAAGGTGATACTTGGTACGGTGAAGGTGATAGTTGGTACGGTGAAGGTGATAGTTGGTACGGTGAAGGTGATGCTTGGTACGGTGAAGGTGATGCTTGGTACGGTGAAGGTGATGCTTGGTACGGTGAAGGTGATGCTTGGTACGGTGAAGGTGATGCTTGGTATGGTGAAGGTGATGCTTGGTATGGTGAAGGTGATGCTTGGTACGGTGAAGGTGATGCTTGGTACGGTGAAGGTGATGCTTGGTACGGTGAAGGTGATGCTTGGTACGGTGAAGGTGATGCTTGGTACGGTGAAGGTGATGCTTGCTATGGTGAAGGTGATGCTTGCTATGGTGAATGTGATGCTTGCTATGGTGAAGGTGATGCTTGCTATGGTGAAGGTGATGCGCGGTATGGTGAAGGTGATGCTTGGTATGGTGAAGGTGATGCTTGGTATGGTGAAGGTGATGCTTGGTATGGTGAAGGTGATGCTTGGTATGGTGGAGGTGATGCTTGGTATGGTGAAGGTGATGCTTGCTATGGTGAAGGTGATGCTTGGTATGGTGAAGGTGATGCTTGCTATGGTGGAGGTGATGCTTGGTATGGTGAAGGTGATGCTTGGTATGGTGAAGGTGATGCTTGGTATGGTGAAGGTGATGCTTGGTATGGTGAAGGTGATGCTTGGTATGGTGAAGGTGATGCTTGCTATGGTGAAGGTGATGCTTGGTATGGTGGAGGTGATGCTTGCTATGGTGGAGGTGATACTTGGTATGGTGAAGGTGATACTTGGTACGGTGAAGGTGATACTTGGTACGGTGAAGGTGATAGTTGGTACGGTGAAGGTGATGCTTGGTACGGTGAAGGTGATGCTTGGTACGGTGAAGGTGATGCTTGGTACGGTGAAGGTGATGCTTGGTACGGTGAAGGCGATGCTTGGTACGGTGAAGGCGATGCTTGGTACGGTGAAGGCGATGCTTGGTATGGTGAAGGCGATGCTTGGTATGGTGAAGGCGATGTTTGGTATGGTGAAGGTGATGCTTGCTATGGTGAAGGTGATGCTTGCTATGGTGAAGGTGATGCTTGCTATGGTGAAGGTGATGCTTGGTATGGTGAAGGTGATGCTTGGTATGGTGAAGGTGATGCTTGCTATGGTGGAGGTGATGCTTGCTATGGTGAAGGTGATGCTTGCTATGGTGGAGGTGATGCTTGCTATGGTGGAGGTGATGCTTGCTATGGTGGAGGTGATGCTTGCTATGGTGGAGGTGATGCTTGCTATGGTGGAGGTGATGCTTGCTATGGTCGAGGTGATGCTTGCTATGGTCGAGGTGATGCTTGCTATGGTGAAGGTGATGCTTGCTATGGTGAAGGTGATGCTTGCTATGGTGAAGGTGATGCTTGGTATGGTGAAGGTGTTGCTTGGTATGGTGAAGGTGATGCTTGCTACGTTGAAGGTGATGCTTGCTACGGTGAAGGTGATGCTTGCTACGGTGAAGGTGATGCTTGCTACGGTGAAGGTGATGCTTGCTACGGTGAAGGTGATGCTTGCTATGGTGAAGGTGATGCTTGGTATGGTGAAGGTGATGCTTGCTATGGTGAAGGTGATGCTTGGTGTGGTGAAGGTGATGCTTGCTATGGTGAAGGTGATGCTTGCTATGGTGAAGGTGATGCTTGGTATGGTGAAGGTGATGCTTGCTATGGTGAAGGTGATGCTTGGTATGGTGAAGGTGATGCTTGGCATGGTGAAGGTGATGCTTGGCATGGTGAAGGTGATGCTTGGCATGGTGAAGGTGATGCTTGGCATGGTGAAGGTGATGCTTGGCATGGTGAAGGTGATGCTTGGCATGGTGAAGGTGATGCTTGGTATGGTGAAGGTGGTGCTTGGTATGGTGAAGGTGATGCTTGGTATGGTGAAGGTGATGCTTGGTATGGTGAAGGTGATGCTTGGTATGGTGAAGGTGATGCTTGGTATGGTGAAGGTGATGCTTGGTATGGTGAAGGTGATGCTTGGTATGGTGAAGGTGATGCTTGGTATGGTGAAGGTGTTGCTTGGTATGGTGAAGGTGTTGCTTGGTATGGTGAAGGTGATGCTTGGTATGGTGAAGGTGATGCTTGGTATGGTGAAGGTGATGCTTGGTATGGTGAAGGTGATGCTTGGTATGGTGAAGGTGATACTTGGTATGGTGAAGGTGATACTTGGTATGGTGAAGGTGATACTTGGTATGGTGAAGGTGATACTTGGTAGGGTGAAGGTGATAGTTGGTACGGTGAAGGTGATAGTTGGTACGGTGAAGGTGATAGTTGGTACGGTGAAGGTGATAGTTGGTACGGTGAAGGTGATGCTTGGTACGGTGAAGGTGATGCTTGGTACGGTGAAGGTGATGCTTGGTACGGTGAAGGTGATGCTTGGTACGGTGAAGGCGATGCTTGGTACGGTGAAGGCGATGCTTGGTACGGTGAAGGCGATGCTTGGTATGGTGAAGGCGATGCTTGCTATGGTGAAGGCGATGCTTGCTATGGTGAAGGCGATGCTTGGTATGGTGAAGGTGATGCTTGCTATGGTGGAGGTGGTGCTTGCTATGGTGGAGGTGATGCTTGCTATGGTGGAGGTGATGCTTGCTATGGTGAAGGTGATGCTTGCTATGGTGGAGGTGATGCTTGCTATGGTGGAGGTGATGCTTGCTATGGTGGAGGTGATGCTTGCTATGGTCGAGGTGATGCTTGCTATGGTCGAGGTGATGCTTGCTATGGTCGAGGTGATGCTTGCTATGGTGAAGGTGATGCTTGCTATGGTGAAGGTGATGCTTGCTATGGTGAAGGTGATGCTTGCTTTGGTGAAGGTGATGCTTGCTTTGGTGAAGGTGATGCTTGCTTTGGTGAAGGTGATGCTTGCTATGGTGGAGGTGATGCTTGCTATGGTGGAGGTGATGCTTGCTATGGTGGAGGTGATGCTTGCTATGGTGGAGGTGATGCTTGCTATGGTGAAGGTGATGCTTGCTATGGTGAAGGTGATGCTTGGTATGGTGAAGGTGATGCTTGCTATGGTGAAGGTGATGCTTGCTTTGGTGAAGGTGATGCTTGCTTTGGTGAAGGTGATGCTTGCTATGGTGGAGGTGATGCTTGCTATGGTGGAGGTGATGCTTGCTATGGTGGAGGTGAGGCTTGCTATGGTGGAGGTGATGCTTGCTATGGTGAAGGTGATGCTTGCTATGGTGAAAGTGATGCTTGGTATGGTGAAGGTGATGCTTGCTATGGTGAAGGTGATGCTTGGTATGGTGAAGGTGATGCTTGGTATGGTGAAGGTGATGCTTGGTATGGTGAAGGTGATGCTTGGTATGGTGAAGGTGATGCTTGGCATGGTGAAGGTGATGCTTGGCATGGTGAAGGTGATGCTTGGCATGGTGAAGGTGATGCTTGGCATGGTGAAGGTGATGCTTGGCATGGTGAAGGTGATGCTTGGCATGGTGAAGGTGATGCTTGGTATGGTTAAGGTGGTGCTTGGTATGGTGAAGGTGATGCTTGGTATGGTGAAGGTGATGCTTGGTATGGTGAAGGTGATGCTTGGTATGGTGAAGGTGATGCTTGGTATGGTGAAGGTGATGCTTGGCATGGTGAAGGTGATGCTTGGCATGGTGAAGGTGATGCTTGGCATGGTGAAGGTGATGCTTGGCATGGTGAAGGTGATGCTTGGCATGGTGAAGGTGGTGCTTGGTATGGTGAAGGTGATGCTTGGTATGGTGAAGGTGATGCTTGGTATGGTGAAGGTGATGCTTGGTATGGTGAAGGTGATGCTTGGTATGGTGAAGGTGATGCTTGGTATGGTGAAGGTGATGCTTGGTATGGTGAAGGTGATGCTTGCTATGGTGGAGGTGATGCTTGCTATGGTGGAGGTGATGCTTGCTATGGTGGAGGTGATGCTTGCTATGGTGGAGGTGATGCTTGCTATGGTGAAGGTGATGCTTGCTATGGTGAAGGTGATGCTTGCTATGGTGAAGGTGATGCTTGGTATTTATAAGGTGATGCTTGGTATGGTGAAGGTGATGCTTGGTATGGTGAAGGTGTTGCTTGGTATGGTGAAGGTGATGCTTGGTATGGTGAAGGTGATGCTTGGTATGGTGAAGGTGATGCTTGCTATGGTGGAGGTGATGCTTGGTATGGTGAAGGTGATGCTTGGTATGGTGGAGGTGATGCTTGCTATGGTGAAGGTGATGCTTGCTATGGTGAAGGTGATGCTTGCTATGGTGAAGGTGATGCTTGGTACGGTGAAGGTGATGCTTGCTACGGTGAAGGTGATGCTTGCTACGGTGAAGGTGATGCTTGCTACGGTGAAGGTGATGCTTGCTACGGTGAAGGTGATGCTTGCTACGGTGAAGGTGATGCTTGCTACGGTGAAGGTGATGCTTGCTACGGTGAAGGTGATGCTTGGTACGGTGAAGGTGATGCTTGGTATGGTGAAGGTGATGCTTGGTATGGTGAAGGTGATGCTTGGTATGGTGAAGGTGATGCTTGGTATGGTGAAGGTTGTGGGAATCTGGCTTTCCGCCGTCGCCTTTGCGCGGCTGTGCCGGCCGCCCGCGTTGTTTCTCCTCTTTCCCTTGCTCCCGCCTCAGGCGGTGGAGAGGCGGCTGGGTGACTAATCACTGTCATTTAGCCACAGCTCCGCCCCGGCTCCCCAAGGGCCTTTGCCATTGGCGCCTTTTGGCGGGAATTCGGGACCCCGCTTTGGGCGGCCGCGCGCCGCGCGACCGTCCGAGCGGGGCCCAGAGAGAGAGATCCCTCCGAGACAGCGTAAGGTGCGTACGTTACTGTTTGTCCGTGCCGGCCCTTGGCCGCTCGGACCAGTGCTTACTCGAGCTCGCCCGCACGTGTCCTCTGACCTGCAGCGGCTCGAGCCTGTCCAGCGGGGTCCAGCGACCTCCGACAGGCGTACCTTGTGTTGATTGCCCACTCTCTCTCGCAACCGGCCCAACGGTCGACACGAGAGAGAGATCACAGCACTGCCGCGGGGACATTCTCCTGCAGCGGCGTGTTAGCGGCGCGCATTGCTCTAGTCGCTTCGTGCGCGCAGCGGAGCCTTGCTCCTCGCGCGCCCCCGGGACGGGTGACTATTGAGTGTTTGTGTACCTGCTGAAGGACGACGTGAATAAACGTCTCCTTTGTGAACTTGGAGGCCTATTTCTTTGCGGCGAATCGCTCTCCTCCCAGCGGAGGTTGAGTGCGCTGCATCGGTGTCCCAGTGGTGTGTGGTGACGGCTGATCGGGGCCCTTGGCTCGCGCGAAGCTCGAACCCGCGGTGGGTGGTGGCCTGTGTCCACGTAGAAACCCACAACTGGCGCCCAACGTGCTAAGTCATTGGCGCTTACGCCTTTGATGGCACATTAGCCGAGCAGGTCGCCTTGCCGATCACGCTTGCGCACCGTGTCTACCACCCCCCAGCGGGGCACTCGGCAGCTACATGTCGGCTCCCTACGGAGTTGTAGCGTCGTTTGATCCGCTGGCTGCTGTTCCTTCGAATAGCTAGACACCGTGGTTGGCCGCGGCCCCCATTGGGGTTTACGGTGACACAACCCAAAATGTTGACCACGTGGCTCCCATTGGAGCCGTATCGGAAGCACCCTGCGGTGCATCCGCTGGTCACATGCCTCAGCTGTGCACGCTTTCCGCCCAGTGCGAAAGCAGTTCGTGTCACGCTGCCGCAACCGGCAGTTTCGAACAGCAGCAGCCGTGCCCCGCGAGCAGTCAATTCTGCTCTGGGAACGGCGAGGCGCTGGCCGGTTCCCTGTGGAAACCGCGCCGCTCATCGAACTAGGAGCCTTGCCTCCCTCGTTCGTGCAGCCCGCCCAAGCCTCCACTGAGGCAGGGGTGCAGTGCGCTCAGTTGGCTGATGCGGCTCCGCGAGCCTGCGGGTCGGCTGGCGCGCTGGGCTCTCCTGATACAGCATTACGACTTTTCCGTGCAGTGTCGAAAGGGGAGCACAAACGTGGTAGCTGACGCGCTATCCCGTGCCCCACTCGCCAGCGGCGCCTTGACGCCTGTAGGCGGAGGGGGCGAAACAGCGGACGAGCCGCCGGGCGGCAAGGAGGGGGAACCCGCAAACGGGTTAACCCATTCCGCTAACCAGGCGAGCAGCGCTTCGCAAAGCGGACGAGAGGCAAAGCTCTGCGTGAGCGCCTCGGAGGTGCCGACGCGAACGGAAATTTTGGCTGCAAACCTGAGTGGGGACGAGACCATGCTCCCCTCTGGGATGACTGGAATCGTTTTCAGCCGTAAGAGCTACTGAAAGCCCAGCAAAATGACCCCTTTTGTCGCGAGGTGAGCGACGGTCTCAGGGAGACGGAGCGCCGTGACGCTACTTGTATTGTAGCGGGCGCAGGGGGGCAGAAGCCAGCGTGTGTCGCGGCGAACCCCGGGGAGTCATATTTGCTGGACCATGACGGGCTCGTGCTGAAGTACATAGCCACCGATGACGAGTCCATCGACCCGTTCTAGGTGGCTATCCCCAAAAGTCTGAGAGGCGCACTTTTGCGATTCTCTCATGACGAACCACTGGCCGGTCATCTGAGTGACTCCAAAGTTTTTGCAAAACTGAGTCATTCGGTGACGTGGCCCGGCATGAAGCGTGACATTTTCCGCCATTGCCGTTCCTGCCATGTCTGTCAAGCGGTGAAGTCACGGGGCGGCAAGCCGCCTGGAATGATGAAACCGATTGACAGTGTGCGTCCGTGGCAGATGGCCACCTGCGATTTGATGGGGCCTTTCCCCAGGAGCAAGCAGGGGTTCATAGACCTGAAGGCCTACGCGTCACGGTCTGACGAGCTTGCGCCGGTACTCATTGGTATCAAATGCAAGTGCAAAGGCACAACTGGTGCTGCGGAACGCAAGCGTACGGAGCACCGGTACAATCTGAGGCGACGGTCACCGGTGTGATTGATGCCGGACGGCGGACTTTTCCGCAACCGAAGGCACGCAGCCTCAGCTAGCTGGCGAGCTTTCTCGTCAGGCCCTACCCAGGCGAAGCACGGTGTGTTATTTTTTTGTTGTTGTTGTTGTTTTGGCAGCATGATCAGTTCCAGCCTTGTGTGTTTATCAGTTTATTTATTTGTTTTGTTTGAGTCAGCTTCTAGCCACTTTCGTTTCCCCGCTTGTACATCTGTTTTCGTTCTAACGTACCGAGATGTACATAGGCAAACTTCAGCCCGCTCGTGCTTGCTCTTATCTTCTAGAAGGAATAGATTGGATTAGGTGTCGTTTGTACAGCGCGCCTTTTCTCATTTCCGAACCCGCGGTGGGTGGTTGGCTCGTTAAGGAGCCGTGTGTCGCGGTGCGAGTTTTGTGCGGCCCGTATGGAGGGGAAGTTGGCGGGGCGTTTGGGACCATGGGGGGGCGGAAAGTGCACCCTTTGACCCTCGCCGCGGCGCCTCTGGACGCTTCTGATGAGGGGATCGTTGTCGCCGACCGGTGTCCGCGCACGTGCTGGTGTACGTGTGTTTGTGTTTGTGGCTGTGTGTGCGCGGAACCATGAGCCGAGGCGACGCCTGTGAGTTGTGCCGTTGTGTGCTTCTGCGTGAGCGCGAGGATGAGAAGGACCCCTCGCTGTGGCCAAGGTTACACATCAGGACGCCGCCGAACGTCCTCGCCCGTTTCAGCCGGCGTGAAAGGGATGCACTAACTTTCTTGTGCCCGAACGTGATGTCGTGTCCAAGGGCGCGAGGTCAGTGCTCTGCCGCGGCCCCGTCGTCATCAACGCACCCTACATCAACGGAAAGAAGACCGCCATCAGTCGTCGGCAATCCCAACCCGTTCAACTTGAAGTCTGCGAGCGGTGAGTCGCCGACCGGCCCATTGGGCCGCGCCATCGAACTTTGAGGCTGACATCCACCTGTCACATAGCTGTACAGTTTTATTCACATCTCCTTGTGAACCGTGTATATAATCTGCAAGCTGTTTTGATTTACTGAAGCGTATGCAAGTGTTGTTTGCCTTGTTTTTCCTTTGTTTTTTTTTTTTTACATTGTTCTGGCTGGAACTGAAGTGTATCTAGTTTTTTTGTGTATTCATTTCTTTATTTTGGAACTGAAGTGTAGCTTATTTTTTTGTGTATTGATTTCTTTATTTTGGCCGCGTGCTTTGCCGATGGGTAGGAGGGCATTTAAGGAGAGGGGGATGTGGGAATCTGGCTTTCCGCCGTCGCCTTTGCGCGGCTGTGCCGGCCGCCCGCGTTGTTTCTCCTCTTTCCCTTGCTCCCGCCTCAGGCGGTGGAGAGGCGGCTGGGTGACTAATCACTGTCATTTAGCCACAGCTCCGCCCCGGCTCCCCAAGGGCCTTTGCCATTGGCGCCTTTTGGCGGGAATTCGGGACCCCGCTTTGGGCGGCCGCGCGCCGCGCGACCGTCCGAGCGGGGCCCAGAGAGAGAGATCCCTCCGAGACAGCGTAAGGTGCGTACGTTACTGTTTGTCCGTGCCGGCCCTTGGCCGCTCGGACCAGTGCTTACTCGAGCTCGCCCGCACGTGTCCTCTGACCTGCAGCGGCTCGAGCCTGTCCAGCGGGGTCCAGCGACCTCCGACAGGCGTACCTTGTGTTGATTGCCCACTCTCTCTCGCAACCGGCCCAACGGTCGACACGAGAGAGAGATCACAGCACTGCCGCGGGGACATTCTCCTGCAGCGGCGTGTTAGCGGCGCGCATTGCTCTAGTCGCTTCGTGCGCGCAGCGGAGCCTTGCTCCTCGCGCGCCCCCGGGACGGGTGACTATTGAGTGTTTGTGTACCTGCTGAAGGACGACGTGAATAAACGTCTCCTTTGTGAACTTGGAGGCCTATTTCTTTGCGGCGAATCGCTCTCCTCCCAGCGGAGGTTGAGTGCGCTGCATCGGTGTCCCAGTGGTGTGTGGTGACGGCTGATCGGGGCCCTTGGCTCGCGCGAAGCTCGAACCCGCGGTGGGTGGTGGCCTGTGTCCACGTAGAAACCCACAAGGTGATGCTTGGTATGGTGAAGGTGATGCTTGGTATGGTGAAGGTGATGCTTGGTATGGTGAAGGTGATGCTTGGTATGGTGAAGGTGATGCTTGGTATGGTGAAGGTGATGCTTGGTATGGTGAAGGTGATGCTTGGTATGGTGAAGGTGATGCTTGGTATGTTGAAGGTGATGCTTGGTATGGTGAAGGTGATGCTTGGTATGGTGAAGGTGATGCTTGGTATGGTGAACGTGATACTTGGTATGGTGAAGGTGATACTTGGTACGGTGAAGGTGATACTTGGTACGGTAAAGGTGATAGTTGGTACGGTGAAGGTGATAGTTGGTACGGTGAAGGTGATGCTTGGTACGGTGAAGGTGATGCTTGGTACGGTGAAGGTGATGCTTGGTACGGTGAAGGTGATGCTTGGTACGGTGAAGGTGATGCTTGGTACGGTGAAGGTGATGCTTGGTACGGTGAAGGTGATGCTTGGTACGGTGAAGGTGATGCTTGCTATGGTGAAGGTGATGCTTGGTATGGTGAAGGTGTTGCTTGGTATGGTGAAGGTGATGCTTGGTATGGTGAAGGTGATGCTTGGTATGGTGAAGGTGATGCTTGGTATGGTGAAGGTGATGCTTGGTATGGTGAAGGTGATGCTTGGTATGGTGAAGGTGATGCTTGGTATGGTGAAGGTGATACTTGGTATGGTGAAGGTGATACTTGGTATGGTGAAGGTGATACTTGGTATGGTGAACGTGATACTTGGTATGGTGAAGGTGATACTTGGTATGGTGAAGGTGATACTTGGTACGGTGAAGGTGATACTTGGTACGGTGAAGGTGATAGTTGGTACGGTGAAGGTGATAGTTGATACGGTGAAGGTGATGCTTGGTACGGTGAAGGTGATGCTTGGTACGGTGAAGGTGATGCTTGGTACGGTGAAGGTGATGCTTGGTACGGTGAAGGTGATGCTTGGTACGGTGAAGGTGATGCTTGGTACGGTGAAGGTGATGCTTGGTACGGTGAAGGTGATGCTTGGTATGGTGAAGGTGATGCTTGGTATGGTGAAGGTGATGCTTGGTATGGTGAAGGTGATGCTTGGTATGGTGAAGGTGATGCTTGGTATGGTGAAGGTGATGCTTGGTATGGTGAAGGTGATGCTTGGTATGGTGAAGGTGATGCTTGGTATGGTGAAGGTGATGCTTGGTATGGTGAAGGTGATGCTTGGTATGGTGAAGGTGATGCTTGGTATGGTGAAGGTGATGCTTGGCATGGTGAAGGTGATGCTTGGCATGGTGAAGGTGATGCTTGGCATGGTGAAGGTGGTGCTTGGTATGGTGAAGGTGATGCTTGGTATGGTGAAGGTGATGCTTGGTATGGTGAAGGTGATGCTTGGTATGGTGAAGGTGATGCTTGGTATGGTGAAGGTGATGCTTGGTATGGTGAAGGTGATGCTTGGTATGGTGAAGGTGATGCTTGCTATGGTGGAGGTGATGCTTGCTATGGTGGAGGTGATGCTTGCTATGGTGGAGGTGATGCTTGCTATGGTGGAGGTGATGCTTGCTATGGTGGAGGTGATGCTTGCTATGGTGAAGGTGATGCTTGCTATGGTGAAGGTGATGCTCGCTATGGTGAAGGTGATGCTTGGTATTTATAAGGTGATGCTTGGTATGGTGAAGGTGATGCTTGGTATGGTGAAGGTGTTGCTTGGTATGGTGAAGGTGATGCTTGGTATGGTGAAGGTGATGCTTGGTATGGTGAAGGTGATGCTTGCTATGGTGGAGGTGATGCTTGCTATGGTGAAGGTGATGCTTGCTATGGTGGAGGTGATGCTTGCTATGGTGAAGGTGATGCTTGCTATGGTGAAGGTGATGCTTGCTATGGTGAAGGTGATGCTTGCTATGGTGAAGGTGATGCTTGGTACGGTGAAGGTGATGCTGGGTACGGTGAAGGTGATGCTTGGTACGGTGAAGGCGATGCTTGGTACGGTGAAGGCGATGCTTGGTATGGTGAAGGCGATGCTTGGTATGGTGAAGGCGATGCTTGCTATGGTGAAGGCGATGCTTGCTATGGTGAAGGCGATGCTTGGTATGGTGAAGGTGATGCTTGCTATGGTGGAGGTGGTGCTTGCTATGGTGGAGGTGATGCTTGCTATGGTGGAGGTGATGCTTGCTATGGTGAAGGTGATGCTTGCTATGGTGGAGGTGATGCTTGCTATGGTGGAGGTGATGCTTGCTGTGGTGGAGGTGATGCTTGCTATGGTGGAGGTGATGCTTGCTATGGTCGAGGTGATGCTTGCTATGGTCGAGGTGATGCTTGCTATGGTCGAGGTGATGCTTGCTATGGTGAAGGTGATGCTTGCTATGGTGAAGGTGATGCTTGCTATGGTGAAGGTGATGCTTGCTTTGGTGAAGGTGATGCTTGCTTTGGTGAAGGTGATGCTTGCTTTGGTGAAGGTGATGCTTGCTATGGTGGAGGTGATGCTTGCTATGGTGGAGGTGATGCTTGCTATGGTGGAGGTGATGCTTGCTATGGTGGAGGTGATGCTTGCTATGGTGAAGGTGATGCTTGCTATGGTGAAGGTGATGCTTGGTATGGTGAAGGTGATGCTTGCTATGGTGAAGGTGATGCTTGCTTTGGTGAAGGTGATGCTTGCTTTGGTGAAGGTGATGCTTGCTATGGTGGAGGTGATGCTTGCTATGGTGGAGGTGATGCTTGCTATGGTGGAGGTGAGGCTTGCTATGGTGGAGGTGATGCTTGCTATGGTGAAGGTGATGCTTGCTATGGTGAAGGTGATGCTTGGTATGGTGAAGGTGATGCTTGCTGTGGTGAAGGTGATGCTTGGTATGGTGAAGGTGATGCTTGGTATGGTGAAGGTGATGCTTGGTATGGTGAAGGTGATGCTTGGTATGGTGAAGGTGATGCTTGGCATGGTGAAGGTGATGCTTGGCATGGTGAAGGTGATGCTTGGCATGGTGAAGGTGATGCTTGGCATGGTGAAGGTGATGCTTGGCATGGTGAAGGTGATGCTTGGCATGGTGAAGGTGATGCTTGGTATGGTTAAGGTGGTGCTTGGTATGGTGAAGGTGATGCTTGGTATGGTGAAGGTGATGCTTGGTATGGTGAAGGTGGTGCTTGGTATGGTGAAGGTGATGCTTGGTATGGTGAAGGTGATGCTTGGTATGGTGAAGGTGATGCTTGGTATGATGGAGGTGATGCTTGGTATGGTGGAGGTGATGCTTGGTATGGTGGAGGTGATGCTTGCTATGGTGGAGGTGATGCTTGCTATGGTGGAGGTGATGCTTGCTATGGTGAAGGTGATGCTTGCTATGGTGAAGGTGATGCTTGCTATGGTGAAGGTGATGCTTGGTATGGTGAAGGTGTTGCTTGGT
This sequence comes from Amblyomma mixtum, assembly GCF_055824585.1. Classification (NCBI taxonomy): domain Eukaryota; kingdom Metazoa; phylum Arthropoda; class Arachnida; order Ixodida; family Ixodidae; genus Amblyomma; species Amblyomma mixtum. Next base: position 1,618,953 of record NW_028317684.1, read on the forward strand.
ATGGTGAAGGTGATGCTTGGTATGGTGAAGGTGATGCTTGGTATGGTGAAGGTGATGCTTGGTATGGTGAAGGTGATGCTTGGTATGGTGAAGGTGTTGCTTGGTATGGTGAAGGTGATGCTTGGTATGGTGAAGGTGATGCTTGCTATGGTGGAGGTGATGCCTGCTATGGTGAAGGTGATGCTTGCTATGGTGGAGGTGATGCTTGCTATGGTGGAGGTGATGCTTGCTATGGTAAAGGTGATGCTTGCTATGGTGAAGGTGATGCTTGCTATGGTGAAGGTGATGCTTGGTATGGTGAAGGTGATGCTTGCTACGGTGAAGGTGATGCTTGCTACGGTGAAGGTGATGCTTGCTACGGTGAAGGTGATGCTTGCTACGGTGAAGGTGATGCTTGCTACGGTGAAGGTGATGCTTGCTACGGTGAAGGTGATGCTTGCTACGGTGAAGGTGATGCTTGGTACGGTGAAGGTGATGCTTGGTACGGTGAAGGTGATGCTTGGTACGGTGAAGGTGATGCTTGGTATGGTGAAGGTGATGCTTGGTATGGTGAAGGTGATGATTGCTATGGTGAAGGTGATGCTTGGTATGGTGAAGGTGATGCTTGGTATGGTGAAGGTGATGCTTGGTATGGTGAAGGTGATGCTTGGTATGGTGAAGGTGATGCTTGGCATGGTGAAGGTGATGCTTGGCATGGTGAAGGTGATGCTTGGCATGGTGAAGGTGATGCTTGGCATGGTGAAGGTGATGCTTGCTATGGTGGAGGTGATGCTTGCTATGGTAAAGGTGATGCTTGCTATGGTGAAGGTGATGCTTGCTATGGTGAAGGTGATGCTTGCTACGGTGAAGGTGATGCTTGCTACGGTGAAGGTGATGCTTGCTACGGTGAAGGTGATGCTTGCTACGGTGAAGGTGATGCTTGCTACAGTGAAGGTGATGCTTGGTACGGTGAAGGTGATGCTTGGTACGGTGAAGGTGATGCTTGGTATGGTGAAGGTGATGCTTGGTATGGTGAAGGTGATGATTGCTATGGTGAAGGTGATGATTGCTATGGTGAAGGTGATGCTTGGTATGGTGAAGGTGATGCTAGGTATGGTGAAGGTGATGCTTGGTATGGTGAAGGTGATGCTTGGTATGGTGAAGGTGATGCTTGGTATGGTGAAGGTGATGCTTGGCATGGTGAAGGTGATGCTTGGCATGGTGAAGGTGATGCTTGGCATGGTGAAGGTGATGCTTGGCATGGTGAAGGTGATGCTTGGCATGGTGAAGGTGGTGCTTGGTATGGTGAAGGTGATGCTTGGTATGGTGAAGGTGATGCTTGGTATGGTGAAGGTGATGCTTGGTATGGTGAAGGTGATGCTTGGTATGGTGAAGGTGATGCTTGGTATGGTGAAGGTGATGCTTGGTATGGTGAAGGTGATGCTTGCTATGGTGGAGGTGATGCTTGCTATGGTGGAGGTGATGCTTGCTATGGTGGAGGTGATGCTTGCTATGGTGGAGGTGATGCTTGCTATGGTGAAGGTGATGCTTGCTATGGTGAAGGTGATGCTTGCTATGGTGAAGGTGATGCTTGGTATTTATAAGGTGATGCTTGGTATGGTGAAGGTGATGCTTGGTATGGTGAAGGTGTTGCTTGGTATGGTGAAGGTGATGCTTGGTATGGTGAAGGTGATGCTTGGTATGGTGAAGGTGATGCTTGGTATGGTGAAGGTGATGCTTGGTATGGTGAAGGTGATGCTTGGTATGGTGGAGGTGATGCTTGCTATGGTGGAGGTGATGCTTGCTATGGTGGAGGTGATGCTTGCTATGGTGGAGGTGATGCTTGCTATGGTGGAGGTGATGCTTGCTATGGTGAAGGTGATGCTTGCTATGGTGAAGGTGATGCTCGCTATGGTGAAGGTGATGCTTGGTATTTATAAGGTGATGCTTGGTATGGTGAAGGTGATGCTTGGTATGGTGAAGGTGTTGCTTGGTATGGTGAAGGTGATGCTTGGTATGGTGAAGGTGATGCTTGGTATGGTGAAGGTGATGCTTGCTATGGTGGAGGTGATGCTTGGTATGGTGAAGGTGATGCTTGCTATGGTGGAGGTGATGCTTGCTATGGTGAAGGTGATGCTTGCTATGGTGAAGGTGATGCTTGCTATGGTGAAGGTGATGCTTGGTACGGTGAAGGTGATGCTTGGTACGGTGAAGGTGATGCTTGGTACGGTGAAGGCGATGCTTGGTACGGTGAAGGCGATGCTTGGTATGGTGAAGGCGATGCTTGGTATGGTGAAGGCGATGCTTGCTATGGTGAAGGCGATGCTTGCTATGGTGAAGGCGATGCTTGGTATGGTGAAGGTGATGCTTGCTATGGTGGAGGTGGTGCTTGCTATGGTGGAGGTGATGCTTGCTATGGTGGAGGTGATGCTTGCTATGGTGAAGGTGATGCTTGCTATGGTGGAGGTGATGCTTGCTATGGTGGAGGTGATGCTTGCTATGGTGGAGGTGATGCTTGCTATGGTGGAGGTGATGCTTGCTATGGTCGAGGTGATGCTTGCTATGGTCGAGGTGATGCTTGCTATGGTCGAGGTGATGCTTGCTATGGTGAAGGTGATGCTTGCTATGGTGAAGGTGATGCTTGCTATGGTGAAGGTGATGCTTGCTTTGGTGAAGGTGATGCTTGCTTTGGTGAAGGTGATGCTTGCTTTGGTGAAGGTGATGCTTGCTATGGTGGAGGTGATGCTTGCTATGGTGGAGGTGATGCTTGCTATGGTGGAGGTGATGCTTGCTATGGTGGAGGTGATGCTTGCTATGGTGAAGGTGATGCTTGCTATGGTGAAGGTGATGCTTGGTATGGTGAAGGTGATGCTTGCTATGGTGAAGGTGATGCTTGCTTTGGTGAAGGTGATGCTTGCTTTGGTGAAGGTGATGCTTGCTATGGTGGAGGTGATGCTTGCTATGGTGGAGGTGATGCTTGCTATGGTGGAGGTGAGGCTTGCTATGGTGGAGGTGATGCTTGCTATGGTGAAGGTGATGCTTGCTATGGTGAAGGTGATGCTTGGTATGGTGAAGGTGATGCTTGCTATGGTGAAGGTGATGCTTGGTATGGTGAAGGTGATGCTTGGTATGGTGAAGGTGATGCTTGGTATGGTGAAGGTGATGCTTGGTATGGTGAAGGTGATGCTTGGCATGGTGAAGGTGATGCTTGGCATGGTGAAGGTGATGCTTGGCATGGTGAAGGTGATGCTTGGCATGGTGAAGGTGATGCTTGGCATGGTGAAGGTGATGCTTGGCATGGTGAAGGTGATGCTTGGTATGGTTAAGGTGGTGCTTGGTATGGTGAAGGTGATGCTTGGTATGGTGAAGGTGATGCTTGGTATGGTGAAGGTGGTGCTTGGTATGGTGAAGGTGATGCTTGGTATGGTGAAGGTGATGCTTGGTATGGTGAAGGTGATGCTTGGTATGATGGAGGTGATGCTTGGTATGGTGGAGGTGATGCTTGGTATGGTGGAGGTGATGCTTGCTATGGTGGAGGTGATGCTTGCTATGGTGGAGGTGATGCTTGCTATGGTGAAGGTGATGCTTGCTATGGTGAAGGTGATGCTTGCTATGGTGAAGGTGATGCTTGGTATGGTGAAGGTGTTGCTTGGTATGGTGAAGGTGATGCTTGGTATGGTGAAGGTGATGCTTGGTATGGTGAAGGTGATGCTTGGTATGGTGAAGGTGATGCTTGGTATGGTGAAGGTGTTGCTTGGTATGGTGAAGGTGATGCTTGGTATGGTGAAGGTGATGCTTGCTATGGTGGAGGTGATGCTTGCTATGGTGAAGGTGATGCTTGCTATGGTGGAGGTGATGCTTGCTATGGTGGAGGTGATGCTTGCTATGGTAAAGGTGATGCTTGCTATGGTGAAGGTGATGCTTGCTATGGTGAAGGTGATGCTTGGTATGGTGAAGGTGATGCTTGCTACGGTGAAGGTGATGCTTGCTACGGTGAAGGTGATGCTTGCTACGGTGAAGGTGATGCTTGCTACGGTGAAGGTGATGCTTGCTACGGTGAAGGTGATGCTTGCTACGGTGAAGGTGATGCTTGCTACAGTGAAGGTGATGCTTGGTACGGTGAAGGTGATGCTTGGTACGGTGAAGGTGATGCTTGGTATGGTGAAGGTGATGCTTGGTATGGTGAAGGTGATGATTGCTATGGTGAAGGTGATGATTGCTATGGTGAAGGTGATGCTTGGTATGGTGAAGGTGATGCTTGGTATGGTGAAGGTGATGCTTGGTATGGTGAAGGTGATGCTTGGTATGGTGAAGGTGATGCTTGGTATGGTGAAGGTGATGCTTGGCATGGTGAAGGTGATGCTTGGCATGGTGAAGGTGATGCTTGGCATGGTGAAGGTGATGCTTGGCATGGTGAAGGTGATGCTTGCTATGGTGGAGGTGATGCTTGCTATGGTAAAGGTGATGCTTGCTATGGTGAAGGTGATGCTTGCTATGGTGAAGGTGATGCTTGGTATGGTGAAGGTGATGCTTGCTACGGTGAAGGTGATGCTTGCTACGGTGAAGGTGATGCTTGCTACGGTGAAGGTGATGCTTGCTACGGTGAAGGTGATGCTTGCTACGGTGAAGGTGATGCTTGCTACGGTGAAGGTGATGCTTGCTACAGTGAAGGTGATGCTTGGTACGGTGAAGGTGATGCTTGGTACGGTGAAGGTGATGCTTGGTATGGTGAAGGTGATGCTTGGTATGGTGAAGGTGATGATTGCTATGGTGAAGGTGATGATTGCTATGGTGAAGGTGATGCTTGGTATGGTGAAGGTGATGCTTGGTATGGTGAAGGTGATGCTTGGTATGGTGAAGGTGATGCTTGGTATGGTGAAGGTGATGCTTGGTATGGTGAAGGTGATGCTTGGCATGGTGAAGGTGATGCTTGGCATGGTGAAGGTGATGCTTGGCATGGTGAAGGTGATGCTTGGCATGGTGAAGGTGATGCTTGGCATGGTGAAGGTGGTGCTTGGTATGGTGAAGGTGATGCTTGGTATGGTGAAGGTGATGCTTGGTATGGTGAAGGTGATGCTTGGTATGGTGAAGGTGATGCTTGGTATGGTGAAGGTGATGCTTGGTATGGTGAAGGTGATGCTTGGTATGGTGAAGGTGATGCTTGCTATGGTGGAGGTGATGCTTGCTATGGTGGAGGTGATGCTTGCTATGGTGGAGGTGATGCTTGCTATGGTGGAGGTGATGCTTGCTATGGTGGAGGTGATGCTTGCTATGGTGAAGGTGATGCTTGCTATGGTGAAGGTGATGCTTGCTATGGTGAAGGTGATGCTTGGTATTTATAAGGTGATGCTTGGTATGGTGAAGGTGATGCTTGGTATGGTGAAGGTGTTGCTTGGTATGGTGAAGGTGATGCTTGGTATGGTGAAGGTGATGCTTGGTATGGTGAAGGTGATGCTTGCTATGGTGGAGGTGATGCTTGGTATGGTGAAGGTGATGCTTGCTATGGTGGAGGTGATGCTTGCTATGGTGAAGGTGATGCTTGCTATGGTGAAGGTGATGCTTGCTATGGTGAAGGTGATGCTTGCTATGGTGAAGGTGATGCTTGGTACGGTGAAGGTGATGCTTGCTACGGTGAAGGTGATGCTTGCTACGGTGAAGGTGATGCTTGCTACGGTGAAGGTGATGCTTGCTACGTGAAGGTGATGCTTGCTACGGTGAAGGTGATGCTTGCTACGGTGAAGGTGATGCTTGCTACGGTGAAGGTGATGCTTGGTATGGTGAAGGTGATGCTTGGTATGGTGAAGGTGATGCTTGGTATGGTGAAGGTGATGCTTGGTATGGTGAAGGTGATGCTTGGTATGGTGAAGGTGATGCTTGGTATGGTGAAGGTGATGCTTGGTATGGTGAAGGTGTTGCTTGGTATGGTGAAGGTGATGCTTGGTATGGTGAAGGTGATGCTTGGTATGGTGAAGGTGATGCTTGGTATGGTGAAGGTGATGCTTGGTATGGTGAAGGTGATGCTTGGTATGGTGAAGGTGATGCTTGGTATGTTGAAGGTGATGCTTGGTATGGTGAAGGTGATGCTTGGTATGGTGAAGGTGATGCTTGGTATGGTGAACGTGATACTTGGTATGGTGAAGGTGATACTTGGTACGGTGAAGGTGATACTTGGTACGGTAAAGGTGATAGTTGGTACGGTGAAGGTGATAGTTGGTACGGTGAAGGTGATGCTTGGTACGGTGAAGGTGATGCTTGGTACGGTGAAGGTGATGCTTGGTACGGTGAAGGTGATGCTTGGTACGGTGAAGGTGATACTTGGTACGGTGAAGGTGATAGTTGGTACGGTGAAGGTGATAGTTGATACGGTGAAGGTGATGCTTGGTACGGTGAAGGTGATGCTTGGTACGGTGAAGGTTATGCTTGGTACGGTGAAGGTGATGCTTGGTACGGTGAAGGTGATGCTTGGTACGGTGAAGGTGATGCTTGGTACGGTGAAGGTGATGCTTGGTACGGTGAAGGTGATGCTTGGTATGGTGAAGGTGATGCTTGGTATGGTGAAGGTGATGCTTGGTATGGTGAAGGTGATGCTTGGTATGGTGAAGGTGATGCTTGGTATGGTGAAGGTGATGCTTGGTATGGTGAAGGTGATGCTTGGTATGGTGAAGGTGATGCTTGGTATGGTGAAGGTGATGCTTGGTATGGTGAAGGTGATGCTTGGTATGGTGAAGGTGATGCTTGGTATGGTGAAGGTGATGCTTGGCATGGTGAAGGTGATGCTTGGCATGGTGAAGGTGATGCTTGGCATGGTGAAGGTGGTGCTTGGTATGGTGAAGGTGATGCTTGGTATGGTGAAGGTGATGCTTGGTATGGTGAAGGTGATGCTTGGTATGGTGAAGGTGATGCTTGGTATGGTGAAGGTGATGCTTGGTATGGTGAAGGTGATGCTTGGTTTGGTGAAGGTGATGCTTGGTATGGTGAAGGTGATGCTTGCTATGGTGGAGGTGATGCTTGCTATGGTGGAGGTGATGCTTGCTATGGTGGAGGTGATGCTTGCTATGGTGGAGGTGATGCTTGCTATGGTGGAGGTGATGCTTGCTATGGTGAAGGTGATGCTTGCTATGGTGAAGGTGATGCTCGCTATGGTGAAGGTGATGCTTGGTATTTATAAGGTGATGCTTGGTATGGTGAAGGTGATGCTTGGTATGGTGAAGGTGTTGCTTGGTATGGTGAAGGTGATGCTTGGTATGGTGAAGGTGATGCTTGGTATGGTGAAGGTGATGCTTGCTATGGTGGAGGTGATGCTTGGTATGGTGAAGGTGATGCTTGCTATGGTGGAGGTGATGCTTGCTATGGTGAAGGTGATGCTTGCTATGGTGAAGGTGATGCTTGGTATGGTGAAGGTGATGCTTGGTATGGTGAACGTGATACTTGGTATGGTGAAGGTGATACTTGGTACGGTGAAGGTGATACTTGGTACGGTGAAGGTGATAGTTGGTACGGTGAAGGTGATAGTTGGTACGGTGAAGGTGATGCTTGGTACGGTGAAGGTGATGCTTGGTACGGTGAAGGTGATGCTTGGTACGGTGAAGGTGATGCTTGGTACGGTGAAGGTGATGCTTGGTACGGTGAAGGTGATGCTTGGTACGGTGAAGGTGATGCTTGCTATGGTGAAGGTGATGCTTGCTATGGTGAAGGTGATGCTTGCTATGGTGAAGGTGATGCTTGGTATGGTGAAGGTGTTGCTTGGTATGGTGAAGGTGATGCTTGGTATGGTGAAGGTGATGCTTGGTATGGTGAAGGTGATGCTTGGTATGGTGAAGGTGATGCTTGGTATGGTGAAGGTGATGCTTGGTATGGTGAAGGTGATGCTTGGTATGGTGAAGGTGATACTTGGTATGGTGAAGGTGATACTTGGTCTGGTGAAGGTGATACTTGGTATGGTGAACGTGATACTTGGTATGGTGAAGGTGATACTTGGTATGGTGAAGGTGATGCTTGGTATGGTGAAGATGATGCTTGGTATGGTGAAGGTGATGCTTGGTACGGTGAAGGTGATGCTTGGTACGGTGAAGGTGATGCTTGGTACGGTGAAGGTGATGCTTGGTACGGTGAAGGTGATGCTTGGTACGGTGAAGGTGATGCTTGGTACGGTGAAGGTGATGCTTGCTACGGTGAAGGTGATGCTTGCTACGGTGAAGGTGATGCCTGCTACGGTGAAGGTGATGCCTGCTACGGTGAAGGTGATGCTTGCTACGGTGAAGGTGATGCTTGCTACGGTGAAGGTGATGCTTCCTACGGTGAAGGTGATGCTTGCTACGGTGAAGGTGATGCTTGCTACGGTGAAGGTGATGCTTGCTACGGTGAAGGTGATGCCTGCTACGGTGAAGGTGATGCCTGCTACGGTGAAGGTGATGCTTGCTACGGTGAAGGTGATGCTTGCTACGGTGAAGGTGATGCTTCCTACGGTGAAGGTGATGCTTGCTACGGTGAAGGTGATGCGCGGTATGGTGAAGGTGATGCGCGGTATGGTGAAGGTGATGCTTGCTATGGTGAAGGTGATGCTTGGTATGGTGAAGGTGATGCTTGCTATGGTGGAGGTGATGCTTGGTATGGTGGAGGTGATGCTTGGTATGGTGGAGGTGATGCTTGCTATGGTGGAGGTGATGCTTGCTATGGTGGAGGTGATGCTTGCTATGGTGAAGGTGATGCTTGCTATGGTGAAGGTGATGCTTGCTATGGTGAAGGTGATGCTTGCTATGGTGAAGGTGATGCTTGCTATGGTGAAAGTGATGCTTGCTATGGTGAAGGTGACGCTTGCTATGGTGAAGGTGACGCTTGCTACGGTGAAGGTGACGCTTGCTACGGTGAAGGTGACGGTTGCTACGGTGAAGGTGACGCTTGCTACGGTGAAGGTGACGCTTGCTACGGTGAAGGTGATAGTTGGTACGGTGAAGGTGATAGTTGGTACGGTGAAGGTGATGCTTGGTACGGTGAAGGTGATGCTTGGTACGGTGAAGGTGATGCTTGGTACGGTGAAGGTGATGCTTGGTACGGTGAAGGTGATGCTTGGTACGGTGAAGGTGATGCTTGGCACGGTGAAGGTGATGCTTGGCACGGTGAAGGTGATGCTTGGCACGGTGAAGGTGATGCTTGGCACGGTGAAGGTGATGCTTGGCACGGTGAAGGTGATGCTTGGTACGGTGAAGGTGATGCTTGGTACGGTGAAGGTGATGCTTGGTACGGTGAAGGTGATGCTTGGTACGGTGAAGGTGATGCTTGCTATGGTGAAGGTGATGCTTGCTATGGTGAAGGTGATGCTTGCTATGGTGAAGGTGATGCGCGGTATGGTGAAGGTGATGCGCGGTATGGTGAAGGTGATGCTAGGTATGGTGAAGGTGATGATTGCTATGGTGGAGGTGATGATTGCTATGGTGGAGGTGATGATTGCTATGTTGGAGGTGATGCTTGGTATGGTGAAGGTGATGCTTGCTGTGGTGAAGGTGATGCTTGCTGTGGTGAAGGTGATGCTTGCTGTGGTGGAGGTGATGCTTGCTATGGTGGAGGTGATGCTTGCTATGGTGGAGGTGATGCTTGCTATGGTGGAGGTGATGCTTGCTATGGTGGAGGTGATGCTTGCTATGGTGAAGGTGATGCTTGCTATGGTGAAGGTGATGCTTCGTATGGTGAAGGTGATGCTTGGTATGGTGAAGGTGATGCTTGCTATGGTGAAGGTGATGCTTGCTATGGTGAAGGTGATGCTTGCTATGGTGAAGGTGATGCTTGCTATGGTGGAGGTGATGCTTGCTATGGTGGAGGTGATGCTTGCTATGGTGGAGGTGACGCTTGCTATGGTGGAGGTGACGCTTGCTATGGTGGAGGTGACGCTTGGTACGGTGAAGGTGACGCTTGGTACGGTGAAGGTGATGCTTGGTACGGTGAAGGTGATGCTTGGTACGGTGAAGGTGATGCTTGGTATGGTGAAGGTGATGCTTGGTATGGTGGAGGTGATGCTTGGTATGGTGAAGGTGATGCTTGCTATGGTGAAGGTGATGCTTGGTATGGTGAAGGTGATGCTTGCTATGGTGGAGGTGATGCTTGGTATGGTGAAGGTGATGCTTGGTATGGTGAAGGTGATGCTTGGTATGGTGAAGGTGATGCTTGGTATGGTGAAGGTGATGCTTGGTATGGTGAAGGTGATGCTTGCTATGGTGAAGGTGATGCTTGGTATGGTGGAGGTGATGCTTGCTATGGTGGAGGTGATGCTTGGTATGGTGAAGGTGATGCTTGGTATGGTGAAGGTGATGCTTGCTATGGTGAAGGTGATGCTTGCTATGGTGAAGGTGATGCTTGCTATGGTGAAGGTGATGCTTGCTATGGTGAAGGTGATGCTTGCTATGGTGAAGGTGATGCTTGCTATGGTGAAGGTGATGCTTGCTATGGTGGAGGTGATGCTTGCTATGGTGGAGGTGATGCTTGCTATGGTGGAGGTGATGCTTGCTATGGTGGAGGTGATGCTTGCTATGGTGGAGGTGACGCTTGCTATGGTGAAGGTGACGCTTGGTACGGTGAAGGTGACGCTTGGTACGGTGAAGGTGATGCTTGGTACGGTGAAGGTGATGCTTGGTACGGTGAAGGTGATGCTTGCTATGGTGAAGGTGATGCTTGCTATGGTGAAGGTGATGCTTGCTATGGTGAAGGTGATGCTTGGTATGGTGAAGGTGATGCTTGGTATGGTGGAGGTGATGCTTGCTATGGTGGAGGTGATGCTTGCTATGGTGAAGGTGATGCTTGCTATGGTGGAGGTGATGCTTGCTATGGTGGAGGTGATGCTTGCTATGGTGGAGGTGATGCTTGCTATGGTGAAGGTGATGCTTGGTACGGTGAAGGTGATGCTTGGTACGGTGAAGGTGATGCTTGGTATGGTGAAGGTGATGCTTGGTATGGTGAAGGTGATACTTGGTATGGTGAAGGTGATACTTGGTATGGTGAAGGTGATACTTGGTACGGTGAAGGTGATATTTGGTACGGTGAAGGTGATGCTTGGTACGGTGAAGGTGATGCTTGGCACGGTGAAGGTGATGCTTGGCACGGTGAAGGTGATGCTTGGCACGGTGAAGGTGATGCTTGGCACGGTGAAGGTGATGCTTGGCACGGTGAAGGTGATGCTTGGCACGGTGAAGGTGATGCTTGGTACGGTGAAGGTGATGCTTGGTACGGTGAAGGTGATGCTTGCTACGGTGAAGGTGATGCTTGCTACGGTGAAGGTGATGCTTGCTACGGTGAAGGTGATGCTTGCTACGGTGAAGGTGATGCTTGCTACGGTGAAGGTGATGCTTGCTACGGTGAAGGTGATGCTTGGTACGGTGAAGGTGATGCTTGGTACGGTGAAGGTGATGCTTGGTACGGTGAAGGTGATGCTTGGTACGGTGAAGGTGATGCTTGGTACGGTGAAGGTGATGCTTGGTACGGTGAAGGTGATGCTTGGTACGGTGAAGGTGATGCTTGCTACGGTGAAGGTGATGCTTGCTACGGTGAAGGTGATGCTTGCTACGGTGAAGGTGATGCTTGGTATGGTGAAGGTGATGCTTGGTATGGTGAAGGTGATGCTTGGTATGGTGAAGGTGATGCTTGGTATGGTGGAGGTGATGCTTGGTATGGTGAAGGTGATGCTTGCTATAGTGAAGGTGATGCTTGGTATGGTGAAGGTGATGCTTGCTATGGTGGAGGTGATGCTTGGTATGGTGAAGGTGATGCTTGGTATGGTGAAGGTGATGCTTGGTATGGTGAAGGTGATGCTTGGTATGGTGAAGGTGATGCTTGGTATGGTGAAGGTGATGCTTGCTATGGTGAAGGTGATGCTTGGTATGGTGGAGGTGATGCTTGCTATGATGGAGGTGATACTTGGTATGGTGAAGGTGATACTTGGTACGGTGAAGGTGATAGTTGGTACGGTGAAGGTGATAGTTGGTACGGTGAAGGTGATAGTTGGTACGGTGAAGGTGATAGTTCGTACGGTGAAGGTGATGCTTGGTACGGTGAAGGTGATGCTTGGTACGGTGAAGGTGATGCTTGGTACGGTGAAGGTGATGCTTGGTACGGTGAAGGCGATGCTTGGTACGGTGAAGGCGATGCTTGGTACGGTGAAGGCGATGCTTGGTATGGTGAAGGCGATGCTTGGTATGGTGAAGGCGATGTTTGGTATGGTGAAGGTGATGCTTGGTACGGTGAAGGTGATGCTTGGTACGGTGAAGGTGATGCTTGGTACGGTGAAGGTGATGCTTGGTATGGTGAAGGTGATGCTTGGTATGGTGAAGGTGATGCTTGGTACGGTGAAGGTGATGCTTGGCATGGTGAAGGTGATGCTTGGCATGGTGAAGGTGATGCTTGGCATGGTGAAGGTGGTGCTTGGTATGGTGAAGGTGATGCTTGGTATGGTGAAGGTGATGCTTGGTATGGTGAAGGTGATGCTTGGTATGGTGAAGGTGATGCTTGGTATGGTGAAGGTGATGCTTGGTATGGTGAAGGTGATGCTTGGTATGGTGAAGGTGATGCTTGGTATGGTGAAGGTGATGCTTGCTATGGTGGAGGTGATGCTTGCTATGGTGGAGGTGATGCTTGCTATGGTGGAGGTGATGCTTGCTATGGTGGAGGTGATGCTTGCTATGGTGGAGGTGATGCTTGCTATGGTGAAGGTGATGCTTGCTATGGTGAAGGTGATGCTCGCTATGGTGAAGGTGATGCTTGGTATTTATAAGGTGATGCTTGGTATGGTGAAGGTGATGCTTGGTATGGTGAAGGTGTTGCTTGGTATGGTGAAGGTGATGCTTGGTATGGTGAAGGTGATGCTTGGTATGGTGAAGGTGATGCTTGCTATGGTGGAGGTGATGCTTGGTATGGTGAAGGTGATGCTTGCTATGGTGGAGGTGATGCTTGCTATGGTGAAGGTGATGCTTGCTATGGTGAAGGTGATGCTTGGTATGGTGAAGGTGATGCTTGGTATGGTGAACGTGATACTTGGTATGGTGAAGGTGATACTTGGTACGGTGAAGGTGATACTTGGTACGGTGAAGGTGATAGTTGGTACGGTGAAGGTGATAGTTGGTACGGTGAAGGTGATGCTTGGTACGGTGAAGGTGATGCTTGGTACGGTGAAGGTGATGCTTGGTACGGTGAAGGTGATGCTTGGTACGGTGAAGGTGATGCTTGGTACGGTGAAGGTGATGCTTGGTACGGTGAAGGTGATGCTTGCTATGGTGAAGGTGATGCTTGCTATGGTGAAGGTGATGCTTGCTATGGTGAAGGTGATGCTTGGTATGGTGAAGGTGTTGCTTGGTATGGTGAAGGTGATGCTTGGTATGGTGAAGGTGATGCTTGGTATGGTGAAGGTGATGCTTGGTATGGTGAAGGTGATGCTTGGTATGGTGAAGGTGATGCTTGGTATGGTGAAGGTGATGCTTGGTATGGTGAAGGTGATACTTGGTATGGTGAAGGTGATACTTGGTATGGTGAAGGTGATACTTGGTATGGTGAACGTGATACTTGGTATGGTGAAGGTGATACTTGGTATGGTGAAGGTGATGCTTGGTATGGTGAAGATGATGCTTGGTATGGTGAAGGTGATGCTTGGTACGGTGAAGGTGATGCTTGGTACGGTGAAGGTGATGCTTGGTACGGTGAAGGTGATGCTTGGTACGGTGAAGGTGATGCTTGGTACGGTGAAGGTGATGCTTGGTACGGTGAAGGTGATGCTTGCTACGGTGAAGGTGATGCTTGCTACGGTGAAGGTGATGCCTGCTACGGTGAAGGTGATGCCTGCTACGGTGAAGGTGATGCTTGCTACGGTGAAGGTGATGCTTGCTACGGTGAAGGTGATGCTTCCTACGGTGAAGGTGATGCTTGCTACGGTGAAGGTGATGCTTGCTACGGTGAAGGTGATGCTTGCTACGGTGAAGGTGATGCCTGCTACGGTGAAGGTGATGCCTGCTACGGTGAAGGTGATGCTTGCTACGGTGAAGGTGATGCTTGCTACGGTGAAGGTGATGCTTCCTACGGTGAAGGTGATGCTTGCTACGGTGAAGGTGATGCGCGGTATGGTGAAGGTGATGCGCGGTATGGTGAAGGTGATGCTTGCTATGGTGAAGGTGATGCTTGGTATGGTGAAGGTGATGCTTGCTATGGTGGAGGTGATGCTTGGTATGGTGGAGGTGATGCTTGGTATGGTGGAGGTGATGCTTGCTATGGTGGAGGTGATGCTTGCTATGGTGGAGGTGATGCTTGCTATGGTGAAGGTGATGCTTGCTATGGTGAAGGTGATGCTTGCTATGGTGAAGGTGATGCTTGCTATGGTGAAGGTGATGCTTGCTATGGTGAAAGTGATGCTTGCTATGGTGAAGGTGACGCTTGCTATGGTGAAGGTGACGCTTGCTACGGTGAAGGTGACGCTTGCTACGGTGAAGGTGACGCTTGCTACGGTGAAGGTGACGCTTGCTACGGTGAAGGTGACGCTTGCTACGGTGAAGGTGATAGTTGGTACGGTGAAGGTGATAGTTGGTACGGTGAAGGTGATGCTTGGTACGGTGAAGGTGATGCTTGGTACGGTGAAGGTGATGCTTGGTACGGTGAAGGTGATGCTTGGTACGGTGAAGGTGATGCTTGGTACGGTGAAGGTGATGCTTGGCACGGTGAAGGTGATGCTTGGCACGGTGAAGGTGATGCTTGGCACGGTGAAGGTGATGCTTGGCACGGTGAAGGTGATGCTTGGCACGGTGAAGGTGATGCTTGGTACGGTGAAGGTGATGCTTGGTACGGTGAAGGTGATGCTTGGTACGGTGAAGGTGATGCTTGGTACGGTGAAGGTGATGCTTGCTATGGTGAAGGTGATGCTTGCTATGGTGAAGGTGATGCTTGCTATGGTGAAGGTGATGCGCGGTATGGTGAAGGTGATGCGCGGTATGGTGAAGGTGATGCTAGGTATGGTGAAGGTGATGATTGCTATGGTGGAGGTGATGATTGCTATGGTGGAGGTGATGATTGCTATGTTGGAGGTGATGCTTGGTATGGTGAAGGTGATGCTTGCTGTGGTGAAGGTGATGCTTGCTGTGGTGAAGGTGATGCTTGCTGTGGTGGAGGTGATGCTTGCTATGGTGGAGGTGATGCTTGCTATGGTGGAGGTGATGCTTGCTATGGTGGAGGTGATGCTTGCTATGGTGGAGGTGATGCTTGCTATGGTGAAGGTGATGCTTGCTATGGTGAAGGTGATGCTTCGTATGGTGAAGGTGATGCTTGGTATGGTGAAGGTGATGCTTGCTATGGTGAAGGTGATGCTTGCTATGGTGAAGGTGATGCTTGCTATGGTGAAGGTGATGCTTGCTATGGTGGAGGTGATGCTTGCTATGGTGGAGGTGATGCTTGCTATGGTGGAGGTGACGCTTGCTATGGTGGAGGTGACGCTTGCTATGGTGGAGGTGACGCTTGGTACGGTGAAGGTGACGCTTGGTACGGTGAAGGTGATGCTTGGTACGGTGAAGGTGATGCTTGGTACGGTGAAGGTGATGCTTGGTATGGTGAAGGTGATGCTTGGTATGGTGGAGGTGATGCTTGGTATGGTGAAGGTGATGCTTGCTATGGTGAAGGTGATGCTTGGTATGGTGAAGGTGATGCTTGCTATGGTGGAGGTGATGCTTGGTATGGTGAAGGTGATGCTTGGTATGGTGAAGGTGATGCTTGGTATGGTGAAGGTGATGCTTGGTATGGTGAAGGTGATGCTTGGTATGGTGAAGGTGATGCTTGCTATGGTGAAGGTGATGCTTGGTATGGTGGAGGTGATGCTTGCTATGGTGGAGGTGATGCTTGGTATGGTGAAGGTGATGCTTGGTATGGTGAAGGTGATGCTTGCTATGGTGAAGGTGATGCTTGCTATGGTGAAGGTGATGCTTGCTATGGTGAAGGTGATGCTTGCTATGGTGAAGGTGATGCTTGCTATGGTGAAGGTGATGCTTGCTATGGTGAAGGTGATGCTTGCTATGGTGGAGGTGATGCTTGCTATGGTGGAGGTGATGCTTGCTATGGTGGAGGTGATGCTTGCTATGGTGGAGGTGATGCTTGCTATGGTGGAGGTGACGCTTGCTATGGTGAAGGTGACGCTTGGTACGGTGAAGGTGACGCTTGGTACGGTGAAGGTGATGCTTGGTACGGTGAAGGTGATGCTTGGTACGGTGAAGGTGATGCTTGCTATGGTGAAGGTGATGCTTGCTATGGTGAAGGTGATGCTTGCTATGGTGAAGGTGATGCTTGGTATGGTGAAGGTGATGCTTGGTATGGTGAAGGTGATGCTTGGTATGGTGAAGGTGATGCTTGCTATGGTGAAGGTGATGCTTGTTACGGTGAAGGTGATGCTTGCTACGGTGAAGGTGATGCTTGCTATGGTGAAGGTGATGCTTGGTATGGTGAAGGTGTTGCTTGGTATGGTGAAGGTGATGCTTGGTATGGTGAAGGTGATGCTTGGTATGGTGAAGGTGATGCTTGGTATGGTGAAGGTGATGCTTGGTATGGTGAAGGTGATGCTTGGTATGTTGAAGGTGATGCTTGGTATGGTGAAGGTGATACTTGGTATGGTGAAGGCGATACTTGGTATGGTGAAGGTGATACTTGGTATGGTTAAGGTGATGCTTGGTATGTTGAAGGTGATGCTTGGTATGGTGAAGGTGATACTTGGTATGGTGAAGGCGATACTTGGTATGGTGAAGGTGATACTTGGTATGGTGAACGTGATACTTGGTATGGTGAAGGTGATACTTGGTACGGTGAAGGTGATACTTGGTACGGTGAAGGTGATAGTTGGTACGGTGAAGGTGATAGTTGGTACGGTGAAGGTGATGCTTGGTACGGTGAAGGTGATGCTTGGTACGGTGAAGGTGATGCTTGGTACGGTGAAGGTGATGCTTGGTACGGTGAAGGTGATGCTTGGTATGGTGAAGGTGATGCTTGGTATGGTGAAGGTGATGCTTGGTACGGTGAAGGTGATGCTTGGTACGGTGAAGGTGATGCTTGGTACGGTGAAGGTGATGCTTGGTACGGTGAAGGTGATGCTTGGTACGGTGAAGGTGATGCTTGCTATGGTGAAGGTGATGCTTGCTATGGTGAATGTGATGCTTGCTATGGTGAAGGTGATGCTTGCTATGGTGAAGGTGATGCGCGGTATGGTGAAGGTGATGCTTGGTA
This sequence comes from Amblyomma mixtum, assembly GCF_055824585.1. NCBI lineage: Eukaryota > Metazoa > Arthropoda > Arachnida > Ixodida > Ixodidae > Amblyomma > Amblyomma mixtum. Next base: position 1,636,152 of record NW_028317684.1, read on the forward strand.
TGGTGAAGGTGATGCTTGGTATGGTGAAGGTGATGCTTGGTATGGTGAAGGTGATGCTTGGTATGGTGGAGGTGATGCTTGGTATGGTGAAGGTGATGCTTGCTATAGTGAAGGTGATGCTTGGTATGGTGAAGGTGATGCTTGCTATGGTGGAGGTGATGCTTGGTATGGTGAAGGTGATGCTTGGTATGGTGAAGGTGATGCTTGGTATGGTGAAGGTGATGCTTGGTATGGTGAAGGTGATGCTTGGTATGGTGAAGGTGATGCTTGCTATGGTGAAGGTGATGCTTGGTATGGTGGAGGTGATGCTTGCTATGATGGAGGTGATACTTGGTATGGTGAAGGTGATGCTTGGTACGGTGAAGGTGATGCTTGGTACGGTGAAGGTGATGCTTGCTACGGTGAAGGTGATGCTTGCTACGGTGAAGGTGATGCTTGCTACGGTGAAGGTGATGCCTGCTACGGTGAAGGTGATGCCTGCTACGGTGAAGGTGATGCCTGCTACGGTGAAGGTGATGCCTGCTATGGTGAAGGTGATGCTTGCTACGGTGAAGGTGATGCTTGCTACGGTGAAGGTGATGCTTCCTACGGTGAAGGTGATGCTTGCTACGGTGAAGGTGATGCGCGGTATGGTGAAGGTGATGCGCGGTATGGTGAAGGTGATGCTTGCTATGGTGGAGGTGATGCTTGCTATGGTGGAGGTGATGCTTGGTATGGTGGAGGTGATGCTTGGTATGGTGGAGGTGATGCTTGCTATGGTGGAGGTGATGCTTGCTATGGTGGAGGTGATGCTTGCTATGGTGAAGGTGATGCTTGCTATGGTGAAGGTGATGCTTGCTATGGTGAAGGTGATGCTTGCTATGGTGAAGGTGATGCTTGCTATGGTGAAGGTGATGCTTGCTATGGTGAAGGTGACGCTTGCTATGGTGAAGATGACGCTTGCTATGGTGAAGGTGACGCTTGCTACGGTGAAGGTGACGCTTGCTACGGTGAAGGTGACGCTTGCTACGGTGAAGGTGACGCTTGCTATGGTGAAGGTGATGCTTGCTTTGGTGAAGGTGATGCTTGCTTTGGTGAAGGTGATGCTTGCTATGGTGGAGGTGATGCTTGCTATGGTGGAGGTGATGCTTGCTATGGTGGAGGTGATGATTGCTATGGTGGAGGTGATGCTTGCTATGGTGGAGGTGATGCTTGCTATGGTGGAGGTGATGCTTGCTATGGTGAAGGTGATGCTTGCTATGGTGAAGGTGATGCTTGGTATGGTGAAGGTGATGCTTGGTATGGTGAAGGTGATGCTTGCTATGGTGAAGGTGATGCTTGGTATGGTGAAGGTGATGCTTGGTATGGTGAAGGTGATGCTTGGCATGGTGAAGGTGATGCTTGGCATGGTGAAGGTGATGCTTGGCATGGTGAAGGTGATGCTTGGCATGGTGAAGGTGATGCTTGGCATGGTGAAGGTGATGCTTGGCATGGTGAAGGTGGTGCTTGGCATGGTGAAGGTGGTGCTTGGTATGGTGAAGGTGATGCTTGGTATGGTGAAGGTGATGCTTGGTATGGTGAAGGTGATGCTTGGTATGGTGAAGGTGATGCTTGGTATGGTGGAGGTGATGCTTGGTATGGTGGAGGTGATGCTTGGTATGGTGGAGGTGATGCTTGCTATGGTGGAGGTGATGCTTGCTATGGTGGAGGTGATGCTTGCTATGGTGAAGGTGATGCTTGGTATGGTGAAGGTGATGCTTGGTATGGTGAAGGTGATGCTTGGTATGGTGAAGGTGATGCTTGGTATGGTGAAGGTGATGCTTGGTATGGTGGAGGTGATGCTTGGTATGGTGGAGGTGATGCTTGCTATGGTGGAGGTGATGCTTGCTATGGTGAAGGTGATGCTTGCTATGGTGGAGGTGATGCTTGCTATGGTGGAGGTGATGCTTGCTATGGTGGAGGTGATGCTTGCTATGGTGAAGGTGATGCTTGGTACGGTGAAGGTGATGCTTGGTACGGTGAAGGTGATGCTTGGTATGGTGAAGGTGATGCTTGGTATGGTGAAGGTGATACTTGGTATGGTGAAGGTGATACTTGGTATGGTGAAGGTGATACTTGGTACGGTGAAGGTGATATTTGGTACGGTGAAGGTGATAGTTGGTACGGTGAAGGTGATAGTTGGTACGGTGAAGGTGATAGTTGGTACGGTGAAGGTGATAGTTGGTACGGTGAAGGTGATAGTTGGTACGGTGAAGGTGATAGTTGGTACGGTGAAGGTTATACTTGGTACGGTGAAGGTGATGCTTGGTACGGTAAAGGTGATGCTTGGTACGGTGAAGGTGATGCTTGGTACGGTGAAGGTGATGCTTGGTACGGTGAAGGTGATGCTTGGTACGGTGAAGGTGATGCTTGGCACGGTGAAGGTGATGCTTGGCACGGTGAAGGTGATGCTTGGCACGGTGAAGGTGATGCTTGGCACGGTGAAGGTGATGCTTGGCACGGTGAAGGTGATGCTTGGCACGGTGAAGGTGATGCTTGGTACGGTGAAGGTGATGCTTGGTACGGTGAAGGTGATGCTTGCTACGGTGAAGGTGATGCTTGCTACGGTGAAGGTGATGCTTGCTACGGTGAAGGTGATGCTTGCTACGGTGAAGGTGATGCTTGCTACGGTGAAGGTGATGCTTGCTACGGTGAAGGTGATGCTTGGTACGGTGAAGGTGATGCTTGGTACGGTGAAGGTGATGCTTGGTACGGTGAAGGTGATGCTTGGTACGGTGAAGGTGATGCTTGGTACGGTGAAGGTGATGCTTGGTACGGTGAAGGTGATGCTTGGTACGGTGAAGGTGATGCTTGCTACGGTGAAGGTGATGCTTGCTACGGTGAAGGTGATGCTTGCTACGGTGAAGGTGATGCTTGCTACGGTGAAGGTGATGCTTGCTACGGTGAAGGTGATGCCTGCTACGGTGAAGGTGATGCCTGCTACGGTGAAGGTGATGCCTGCTACGGTGAAGGTGATGCTTGCTACGGTGAAGGTGATGCTTGCTACGGTGAAGGTGATGCTTCCTACGGTGAAGGTGATGCTTGCTACGGTGAAGGTGATGCGCGGTATGGTGAAGGTGATGCGCGGTATGGTGAAGGTGATGCTTGCTATGGTGAAGGTGATGCTTGGTATGGTGGAGGTGATGCTTGCTATGGTGGAGGTGATGCTTGGTATGGTGGAGGTGATGCTTGGTATGGTGGAGGTGATGCTTGCTATGGTGGAGGTGATGCTTGCTATGGTGGAGGTGATGCTTGCTATGGTGGAGGTGATGCTTGCTATGGTGAAGGTGATGCTTGCTATGGTGAAGGTGATGCTTGCTATGGTGAAGGTGATGCTTGCTATGGTGAAGGTGATGCTTGCTATGGTGAAGGTGACGCTTGCTATGGTGAAGGTGACGCTTGCTATGGTGAAGGTGACGCTTGCTACGGTGAAGGTGACGCTTGCTACGGTGAAGGTGACGCTTGCTACGGTGAAGGTGACGCTTGCTACGGTGAAGGTGACGCTTGCTTTGGTGAAGGTGATGCTTGCTTTGGTGAAGGTGATGCTTGCTTTGGTGAAGGTGATGCTTGCTATGGTGGAGGTGATGCTTGCTATGGTGAAGGTGATGCTTGCTATGGTGAAGGTGATGCTTGCTATGGTGAAGGTGATGCTTGCTATGGTGAAGGTGATGCTTGCTATGGTGAAGGTGATGCTTGCTATGGTGAAGGTGACGCTTGCTATGGTGAAGATGACGCTTGCTATGGTGAAGGTGACGCTTGCTACGGTGAAGGTGACGCTTGCTACGGTGAAGGTGACGCTTGCTACGGTGAAGGTGACGCTTGCTATGGTGAAGGTGATGCTTGCTTTGGTGAAGGTGATGCTTGCTTTGGTGAAGGTGATGCTTGCTATGGTGGAGGTGATGCTTGCTATGGTGGAGGTGATGCTTGCTATGGTGGAGGTGATGATTGCTATGGTGGAGGTGATGCTTGCTATGGTGGAGGTGATGCTTGCTATGGTGGAGGTGATGCTTGCTATGGTGAAGGTGATGCTTGCTATGGTGAAGGTGATGCTTGCTATGGTGAAGGTGATGCTTGGTATGGTGAAGGTGATGATTGGTATGGTGAAGGTGATGCTTGGTATGGTGAAGGTGATGCTTGCTATGGTGAAGGTGATGCTTGGTATGGTGAAGGTGATGCTTGGTATGGTGAAGGTGATGCTTGGCATGGTGAAGGTGATGCTTGGCATGGTGAAGGTGATGCTTGGCATGGTGAAGGTGATGCTTGGCATGGTGAAGGTGATGCTTGGCATGGTGAAGGTGATGCTTGGCATGGTGAAGGTGGTGCTTGGTATGGTGAAGGTGGTGCTTGGTATGGTGAAGGTGATGCTTGGTATTGTGAAGGTGATGCTTGGTATGGTGAAGGTGATGCTTGGTATGGTGAAGGTGATGCTTGGTATGGTGGAGGTGATGCTTGGTATGGTGGAGGTGATGCTTGGTATGGTGGAGGTGATGCTTGCTATGGTGGAGGTGATGCTTGCTATGGTGGAGGTGATGCTTGCTATGGTGAAGGTGATGCTTGGTATGGTGAAGGTGATGCTTGGTATGGTGAAGGTGATGCTTGGTATGGTGAAGGTGATGCTTGGTATGGTGAAGGTGATGCTTGGTATGGTGGAGGTGATGCTTGGTATGGTGGAGGTGATGCTTGGTTGGTGGAGGTGATGCTTGCTATGGTGGAGGTGATGCTTGCTATGGTGAAGGTGATGCTTGCTATGGTGGAGGTGATGCTTGCTATGGTGGAGGTGATGCTTGCTATGGTGAAGGTGATGCTTGGTACGGTGAAGGTGATGCTTGGTACGGTGAAGGTGATGCTTGGTACGGTGAAGGTGATGCTTGGTATGGTGAAGGTGATACTTGGTATGGTGAAGGTGATACTTGGTACGGTGAAGGTGATACTTGGTACGGTGAAGGTGATACTTGGTACGGTGAAGGTGATAGTTGGTACGGTGAAGGTGATAGTTGGTACGGTGAAGGTGATAGTTGGTACGGTGAAGGTGATAGTTGGTACGGTGAAGGTGATAGTTGGTACGGTGAAGGTGATAGTTGGTACGGTGAAGGTTATACTTGGTACGGTGAAGGTGATGCTTGGTACGGTAAAGGTGATGCTTGGTACGGTGAAGGTGATGCTTGGTACGGTGAAGGTGATGCTTGGTACAGTGAAGGTGATGCTTGGTACGGTGAAGGTGATGCTTGGCATGGTGAAGGTGATGCTTGGCACGGTGAAGGTGATGCTTGGCACGGTGAAGGTGATGCTTGGCACGGTGAAGGTGATGCTTGGCACGGTGAAGGTGATGCTTGGTACGGTGAAGGTGATGCTTGGTACGGTGAAGGTGATGCTTGGTACGGTGAAGGTGATGCTTGCTATGGTGAAGGTGATGCTTGCTATGGTGAAGGTGATGCTTGCTATGGTGAAGGTGATGCGCGGTATGGTGAAGGTGATGCGCGGTATGGTGAAGGTGATGCTTGGTATGGTGAAGGTGATGCTTGATATGGTGAAGGTGATGATTGCTATGGTGGAGGTGATGATTGCTATGGTGGAGGTGATGATTGCTATGGTGGAGGTGATGCTTGGTATGGTGAAGGTGATGCTTGCTGTGGTGAAGGTGATGCTTGCTGTGGTGAAGGTGATGCTTGCTGTGGTGGAGGTGATCCTTGCTATGGTGGAGGTGATGCTTGCTATGGTGGAGGTGATGCTTGCTATGGTGGAGGTGATGCTTGGTATGGTGAAGGTGATGCTTGGTATGGTGAAGGTGATGCTTGCTATGGTGAAGGTGATGCTTGCTATGGTGAAGGTGATGCTTGCTATGGTGGAGGTGATGCTTTCTATGGTGGAGGTGACGCTTTCTATGGTGGAGGTGACGCTTGCTATGGTGGAGGTGACGCTTGCTATGGTGGAGGTGACGCTTGGTATGGTGAAGGTGACGCTTGGTATGGTGAAGGTGACGCTTGGTATGGTGAAGGTGACGCTTGGTATGGTGAAGGTGATGCTTGGTACGGTGAAGGTGACGCTTGTTACGGTGAAGGTGACGCTTGGTACGGTGAAGGTGACGCTTGCTACGGTGAAGGTGATGCTTGCTACGGTGAAGGTGATGCTTGCTACGGTGAAAGTGATGCTTGGTACGGTGAAGGTGATGCTTGGTACGGTGAAGGTGATGCTTGGTACGGTGAAGGTGATGCTTGGTACGGTGAAGGTGATGCTTGGTACGGTGAAGGTGATGCTTGGTACGGTGAAGGTGATGCTTGGTACGGTGAAGGTGATGCTTGGTACGGTGAAGGTGATGCTTGGTACGGTGAAGGTGATGCTTGGTACGGTGAAGGTGATGCTTGGTACGGTGAAGGTGATGCTTGGTACGGTGAAGGTGATGCTTGGTACGGTGAAGGTGATGCTTGGTACGGTGAAGGTGATGCTTGGTACGGTGAAGGTGATGCTTGGTATGTTGAAGGTGATGCTTGGTAGGGTGAAGGTGATGCTTGGTACGGTGAAGGTGATGCTTGGTACGGTGAAGGTGATGCTTGGTACGGTGAAGGTGATGCTTGGTACGGTGAAGGTGATGCTTGGTACGGTGAAGGTGATGCTTGGTACGGTGAAGGTGATGCTTGGTACGGTGAAGGTGATGCTTGGTACGGTGAAGGTGATGCTTGGTACGGTGAAGGTGATGCTTGGTACGGTGAAGGTGATGCTTGGTACGGTGAAGGTGATGCTTGGTACGGTGAAGGTGATGCTTGGTACGGTGAAGGTGATGCTTGGTACGGTGAAGGTGATGCTTGGTACGGTGAAGGTGATGCTTGGTACGGTGAAGGTGATGCTTGGTACGGTGAAGGTGATGCTTGGTACGGTGAAGGTGATGCTTGCTACGGTGAAGGTGATGCTTGCTACGGTGAAGGTGATGCTTGCTACGGTGAAGGTGATGCTTGCTACGGTGAAGGTGATGCTTGCTACGGTGAAGGTGATGCTTGCTACGGTGGAGGTGATGCGCGGTATGGTGGAGGTGATGATTGCTATGGTGGAGGTGATGCTTGCTATGGTGAAGGTGATGCTTGCTATGGTGGAGGTGATGCTTGCTATGGTGGAGGTGATGCTTGCTATGGTGGAGGTGATGCTTGCTATGGTGGAGGTGATGCTTGCTATGGTGGAGGTGATGCTTGGTATGGTGAAGGTGATGCTTGGTATGGTGAAGGTGATGCTTGGTATGGTGAAGGTGATGCTTGGTATGGTGAAGGTGATGCTTGCTACGGTGAAGGTGATGCTTGCTACGGTGAAGGTGATGCTTGCTACGGTGAAGGTGATGCTTGCTACGGTGAAGGTGATGCTTGCTACGGTGAAGGTGGTGCTTGCTACGGTGAAGGTGATGCTTGCTACGGTGAAGGTGATGCTTGGTACGGTGAAGGTGATGCTTGGTACGGTGAAGGTGATGCTTGGTACGGTGAAGGTGATGCTTGGTACGGTGAAGGTGATGCTTGGTACGGTGAAGGTGATGCTTGGTACGGTGAAGGTGATGCTTGGTACGGTGAAGGTGATGCTTGGTACGGTGAAGGTGATGCTTGGTACGGTGAAGGTGATGCTTGGTACGGTGAAGGTGATGCTTGGTACGGTGAAGGTGATGCTTGGTACGGTGAAGGTGATGCTTGGTACGGTGAAGGTGATGCTTGGTACGGTGAAGGTGATGCTTGGTACGGTGAAGGTGATGCTTGGTACGGTGAAGGTGATGCTTGGTACGGTGAAGGTGATGCTTGCTACGGTGAAGGTGATGCTTGCTACGGTGAAGGTGATGCTTGCTACGGTGAAGGTGATGCTTGCTACGGTGAAAGTGATGCTTGGTACGGTGAAGGTGATGCTTGGTACGGTGAAGGTGATGCTTGCTACGGTGAAGGTGATGCTTGCTACGGTGAAGGTGATGCTTGCTACGGTGAAGGTGATGCTTGCTACGGTGAAGGTGATGCTTGCTACGGTGAAGGTGATGCTTGCTACGGTGAAGGTGATGCTTGCTACGGTGAAGGTGATGCTTGCTACGGTGAAGGTGATGCTTGCTACGGTGAAGGTGATGCTTGCTACGGTGAAGGTGATGCGCGGTATGGTGAAGGTGATGCGCGGTATGGTGAAGGTGATGCGCGGTACGGTGAAGATGATGCGCGGTACGGTGAAGGTGATGCTTGGTACGGTGAAGGTGATGCTTGGTACGGTGAAGGTGATGCTTGGTACGGTGAAGGTGATGCTTGGTACGGTGAAGGTGATGCTTGGTATGGTGAAGGTGATGCTTGGTATGGTGAAGGTGATGCTTGGTACGGTGAAGGTGATGCTTGGTACGGTGAAGGTGATGCTTGGTACGGTGAAGGTGATGCTTGGTACGGTGAAGGTGATGCTTGGTACGGTGAAGGTGATGCTTGCTACGGTGAAGGTGATGATTGCTACGGTGAAGGTGATGCTTGCTACGGTGAAGGTGATGCTTGCTACGGTGAAGGTGATGCTTGCTACGGTGAAGGTGATGCTTGCTACGGTGAAGGTGATGCTTGCTATGGTGAAGGTGATGCTTGCTATGGTGAAGGTGATGCTTGCTATGGTGAAGGTGACGCTTGCTATGGTGAAGGTGACGCTTGCTATGGTGAAGGTGACGCTTGCTACGGTGAAGGTGACGCTTGCTACGGTGAAGGTGACGCTTGCTACGGTGAAGGTGATGCTTGCTATGGTGAAGGTGATGCTTGCTTTGGTGAAGGTGATGCTTGCTTTGGTGAAGGTGATGCTTGCTATGGTGGAGGTGATGCTTGCTATGGTGGAGGTGATGATTGCTATGGTGGAGGTGATGCTTGCTATGGTGGAGGTGATGCTTGCTATGGTGGAGGTGATGCTTGCTATGGTGAAGGTGATGCTTGCTATGGTGAAGGTGATGCTTGCTATGGTGAAGGTGATGCTTGGTATGGTGAAGGTGATGCTTGGTATGGTGAAGGTGATGCTTGCTATGGTGAAGGTGATGCTTGGTATGGTGAAGGTGATGCTTGGTATGGTGAAGGTGATGCTTGGCATGGTGAAGGTGATGCTTGGCATGGTGAAGGTGATGCTTGGCATGGTGAAGGTGATGCTTGGCATGGTGAAGGTGATGCTTGGCATGGTGAAGGTGATGCTTGGCATGGTGAAGGTGGTGCTTGGCATGGTGAAGGTGGTGCTTGGTATGGTGAAGGTGATGCTTGGTATGGTGAAGGTGATGCTTGGTATGGTGAAGGTGATGCTTGGTATGGTGAAGGTGATGCTTGGTATGGTGGAGGTGATGCTTGGTATGGTGGAGGTGATGCTTGGTATGGTGGAGGTGATGCTTGCTATGGTGGAGGTGATGCTTGCTATGGTGGAGGTGATGCTTGCTATGGTGAAGGTGATGCTTGGTATGGTGAATGTGATGCTTGGTATGGTGAAGGTGATGCTTGGTATGGTGAAGGTGATGCTTGGTATGGTGAAGGTGATGCTTGGTATGGTGAAGGTGATGCTTGGTACGGTGGAGGTGATGCTTGGTACGGTGGAGGTGATGCTTGCTATGGTGGAGGTGATGCTTGCTATGGTGAAGGTGATGCTTGCTATGGTGAAGGTGATGCTTGCTATGGTGAAGGTGATGCTTGCTATGGTGGAGGTGATGCTTGCTATGGTGAAGGTGATGCTTGGTACGGTGAAGGTGATGCTTGGTACGGTGAAGGTGATGCTTGGTACGGTGAAGGTGATGCTTGGTACGGTGAAGGTGATACTTGGTATGGTGAAGGTGATACTTGGTACGGTGAAGGTGATACTTGGTACGGTGAAGGTGATACTTGGTACGGTGAAGGTGATAGTTGGTACGGTGAAGGTGATAGTTGGTACAGTGAAGGTGATAGTTGGTACAGTGAAGGTGATAGTTGGTACGGTGAAGGTGATAGTTGGTACGGTGAAGGTGATAGTTGGTACGGTGAAGGTGATAGTTGGTACGGTGAAGGTGATAGTTGGTACGGTGAAGGTGATAGTTGGTACGGTGAAGGTTATACTTGGTGCGGTGAAGGTGATGCTTGGTACGGTGAAGGTGATGCTTGGTACGGTGAAGGTGATGCTTGGTACGGTGAAGGTGATGCTTGGTACGGTGAAGGTGATGCTTGGCACGGTGAAGGTGATGCTTGGCACGGTGAAGGTGATGCTTGGCACGGTGAAGGTGATGCTTGGCACGGTGAAGGTGATGCTTGGCACGGTGAAGGTGATGCTTGGCACGGTGAAGGTGATGCTTGGTACGGTGAAGGTGATGCTTGGTACGGTGAAGGTGATGCTTGGTACGGTGAAGGTGATGCTTGCTATGGTGAAGGTGATGCTTGCTATGGTGAAGGTGATGCTTGCTATGGTGAAGGTGATGCTTGCTATGGTGAAGGTGATGCGCGGTATGGTGAAGGTGATGCGCGGTATGGTGAAGGTGATGCTTGGTATGGTGAAGGTGATGCTTGATATGGTGAAGGTGATGATTGCTATGGTGGAGGTGATGATTGCTATGGTGGAGGTGATGATTGCTATGGTGGAGGTGATGCTTGGTATGGTGAAGGTGATGCTTGCTGTGGTGAAGGTGATGCTTGCTGTGGTGGAGGTGATGCTTGCTGTGGTGGAGGTGATGCTTGCTATGGTGGAGGTGATGCTTGCTATGGTGGAGGTGATGCTTGCTATGGTGGAGGTGATGCTTGCTATGGTGGAGGTGATGCTTGCTATGGTGAAGGTGATGCTTGCTATGGTGAAGGTGATGCTTGGTATGGTGAAGGTGATGCTTGCTATGGTGAAGGTGATGCTTGCTATGGTGAAGGTGATGCTTGCTATGGTGAAGGTGATGCTTGCTATGGTGGAGGTGATGCTTGCTATGGTGGAGGTGATGCTTGCTATGGTGGAGGTGATGCTTGCTATGGTGGAGGTGACGCTTGCTATGGTGGAGGTGACGCTTGCTATGGTGGAGGTGACGCTTGGTATGGTGAAGGTGACGCTTGGTATGGTGAACGTGACGCTTGGTATGGTGAAGGTGACGCTTGGTATGGTGAAGGTGACGCTTGGTACGGTGAAGGTGATGCTTGTTACGGTGAAGGTGATGCTTGGTACGGTGAAGGTGATGCTTGCTACGGTGAAGGTGATGCTTGCTACGGTGAAGGTGATGCTTGCTACGGTGAAGGTGATGCTTGGTACGGTGATGGTGATGCTTGGTACGGTGAAGGTGATGCTTGGTACGGTGAAGGTGATGCTTGGTACGGTGAAGGTGATGCTTGGTACGGTGAAGGTGATGCTTGGTACGGTGAAGGTGATGCTTGGTACGGTGAAGGTGATGCTTGGTACGGTGAAGGTGATGCTTGGTACGGTGAAGGTGATGCTTGGTATGGTGAAGGTGATGCTTGGTATGGTGAAGGTGATGCTTGGTACGGTGAAGGTGATGCTTGGTACGGTGAAGGTGATGCTTGGTACGGTGAAGGTGATGCTTGGTACGGTGAAGGTGATGCTTGGTACGGTGAAGGTGATGCTTGGTACGGTGAAGGTGATGCTTGGTACGGTGAAGGTGATGCTTGGTACGGTGAAGGTGATGCTTGGTACGGTGAAGGTGATGCTTGGTACGGTGAAGGTGATGCTTGGTACGGTGAAGGTGATGCTTGGTACGGTGAAGGTGATGCTTGGTACGGTGAAGGTGATGCTTGGTACGGTGAAGGTGATGCTTGGTACGGTGAAGGTGATGCTTGGTACGGTGAAGGTGATGCTTGGTACGGTGAAGGTGATGCTTGGTACGGTGAAGGTGATGCTTGGTACGGTGAAGGTGATGCTTGCTACGGTGAAGGTGATGCTTGCTGCGGTGAAGGTGATGCTTGCTACGGTGAAGGTGATGCTTGCTACGGTGAAGGTGATGCTTGCTACGGTGAAGGTGATGCTTGCTACGGTGAAGGTGATGCTTGCTACGGTGAAGGTGATGCTTGCTACGGTGAAGGTGATGCTTCCTTTGGTGAAGGTGATGCTTGCTATGGTGGAGGTGATGCTTGCTATGGTGGAGGTGATGCTTGCTATGGTGGAGGTGTTGATTGCTATGGTGGAGGTGATGCTTGCTATGGTGGAGGTGATGCTATGGTGGAGGTGATGCTTGCTATGGTGAAGGTGATGCTTGCTATGGTGAAGGTGATGCTTGGTATGGTGAAGGTGATGCTTGGTATGGTGAAGGTGATGCTTGGTATGGTGAAGGTGATGCTTGCTATGGTGAAGGTGATGCTTGGTATGGTGAAGGTGATGCTTGGTATGGTGAAGGTGATGCTTGGCATGGTGAAGGTGATGCTTGGCATGGTGAAGGTGATGCTTGGCATGGTGAAGGTGATGCTTGGCATGGTGAAGGTGATGCTTGGCATGGTGAAGGTGATGCTTGGCATGGTGAAGGTGGTGCTTGGTATGGTGAAGGTGGTGCTTGGTATGGTGAAGGTGATGCTTGGTATGGTGAAGGTGATGCTTGGTATGGTGAAGGTGATGCTTGGTATGGTGAAGGTGATGCTTGGTATGGTGGAGGTGATGCTTGGTATGGTGGAGGTGATGCTTGGTATGGTGGAGGTGATGCTTGCTATGGTGGAGGTGATGCTTGCTATGGTGGAGGTGATGCTTGCTATGGTGAAGGTGATGCTTGGTATGGTGAAGGTGATGCTTGGTATGGTGAAGGTGATGCTTGGTATGGTGAAGGTGATGCTTGGTATGGTGAAGGTGATGCTTGGTATGGTGAAGGTGATGTTTGGTATGGTGGAGGTGATGCTTGGTATGGTGGAGGTGATGCTTGCTATGGTGGAGGTGATGCTTGCTATGGTGAAGGTGATGCTTGCTATGGTGAAGGTGATGCTTGCTATGGTGGAGGTGATGCTTGCTATGGTGAAGGTGATGCTTGGTACGGTGAAGGTGATGCTTGGTACGGTGAAGGTGATGCTTGGTACGGTGAAGGTGATGCTTGGTATGGTGAAGGTGATGCTTGGTATGGTGAAGGTGATGCTTGGTATGGTGAAGGTGATGCTTGGCATGGTGAAGGTGATGCTTGGCATGGTGAAGGTGATGCTTGGCATGGTGAAGGTGATGCTTGGCATGGTGAAGGTGATGCTTGGCATGGTGAAGGTGATGCTTGGCATGGTGAAGGTGGTGCTTGGTATGGTGAAGGTGGTGCTTGGTATGGTGAAGGTGATGCTTGGCACGGTGAAGGTGATGCTTGGCACGGTGAAGGTGATGCTTGGCACGGTGAAGGTGATGCTTGGCACGGTGAAGGTGATGCTTGGCACGGTGAAGGTGATGCTTGGCACGGTGAAGGTGATGCTTGGTACGGTGAAGGTGATGCTTGGTACGGTGAAGGTGATGCTTGGTACGGTGAAGGTGATGCTTGCTATGGTGAAGGTGATGCTTGCTATGGTGAAGGTGATGCTTGCTATGGTGAAGGTGATGCTTGCTATGGTGAAGGTGATGCGCGGTATGGTGAAGGTGATGCGCGGTATGGTGAAGGTGATGCTTGGTATGGTGAAGGTGATGCTTGATATGGTGAAGGTGATGATTGCTATGGTGGAGGTGATGATTGCTATGGTGGAGGTGATGATTGCTATGGTGGAGGTGATGCTTGGTATGGTGAAGGTGATGCTTGCTGTGGTGAAGGTGATGCTTGCTGTGGTGAAGGTGATGCTTGCTGTGGTGGAGGTGATGCTTGCTATGGTGGAGGTGATGCTTGCTATGGTGGAGGTGATGCTTGCTATGGTGGAGGTGATGCTTGCTATGGTGGAGGTGATGCTTGCTATGGTGGAGGTGATGCTTGCTATGGTGAAGGTGATGCTTGGTATGGTGAAGGTGATGCTTGGTATGGTGAAGGTGATGCTTGCTATGGTGAAGGTGATGCTTGCTATGGTGAAGGTGATGCTTGCTATGGTGAAGGTGATGCTTGCTATGGTGGAGGTGATGCTTGCTATGGTGGAGGTGACGCTTGCTATGGTGGAGGTGACGCTTGCTATGGTGGAGGTGACGCTTGCTATGGTGGAGGTGACGCTTGGTATGGTGAAGGTGATGCTTGGTATGGTGAAGGTGACGCTTGGTATGGTGAAGGTGACGCTTGGTATGGTGAAGGTGACGCTTGGTACGGTGAAGGTGACGCTTGGTACGGTGAAGGTGATGCTTGGTACGGTGAAGGTGATGCTTGGTACGGTGAAGGTGATGCTTGCTACGGTGAAGGTGATGCTTGCTACGGTGAAGGTGATGCTTGCTACGGTGAAGGTGATGCTTGCTACGGTGAAGGTGATGCTTGGTACGGTGAAGGTGATGCTTGGTACGGTGAAGGTGATGCTTGGTACGGTGAAGGTGATGGTTGGTACGGTGAAGGTGATGCTTGGTACGGTGAAGGTGATGCTTGGTACGGTGAAGGTGATGCTTGGTACGGTGAAGGTGATGCTTGGTACGGTGAAGGTGATGCTTGGTACGGTGAAGGTGATGCTTGGTACGGTGAAGGTGATGCTTGGTACGGTGAAGGTGATGCTTGGTACGGTGAAGGTGATGCTTGGTACGGTGAAGGTGATGCTTGGTACGGTGAAGGTGATGCTTGGTACGGTGAAGGTGATGCTTGCTACGGTGAAGGTGATGCTTGCTACGGTGAAGGTGATGCTTGCTACGGTGAAGGTGATGCTTGCTACGGTGAAGGTGATGCTTGCTACGGTGAAGGTGATGCTTGCTACGGTGAAGGTGATGCTTGCTACGGTGAAGGTGATGCTTGCTACGGTGAAGGTGATGCTTGCTACGGTGAAGGTGATGCTTGCTACGGTGAAGGTGATGCTTGCTTTGGTGGAGGTGATGCTTGCTATGGTGGAGGTGATGCTTGCTATGGTGGAGGTGATGCTTGCTATGGTGGAGGTGATGATTGCTATGGTGGAGGTGATGCTTGCTATGGTGGAGGTGATGCTTGCTATGGTGGAGGTGATGCTTGCTATGGTGAAGGTGATGCTTGCTATGGTGAAGGTGATGCTTGGTATGGTGAAGGTGATGCTTGGTATGGTGAAGGTGATGCTTGGTATGGTGAAGGTGATGCTTGCTATGGTGAAGGTGATGCTTGGTATGGTGAAGGTGATGCTTGGTATGGTGAAGGTGATGCTTGGCATGGTGAAGGTGATGCTTGGCATGGTGAAGGTGATGCTTGGCATGGTGAAGGTGATGCTTGGCATGGTGAAGGTGATGCTTGGCATGGTGAAGGTGGTGCTTGGTATGGTGAAGGTGGTGCTTGGTATGGTGAAGGTGATGCTTGGTATGGTGAAGGTGATGCTTGGTATGGTGAAGGTGATGCTTGGTATGGTGAAGGTGATGCTTGGTATGGTGGAGGTGATGCTTGGTATGGTGGAGGTGATGCTTGGTATGGTGGAGGTGATGCTTGCTATGGTGGAGGTGATGCTTGCTATGGTGGAGGTGATGCTTGCTATGGTGAAGGTGATGCTTGGTATGGTGAAGGTGATGCTTGGTATGGTGAAGGTGATGCTTGGTATGGTGAAGGTGATGCTTGGTATGGTGAAGGTGATGCTTGGTATGGTGGAGGTGATGTTTGGTATGGTGGAGGTGATGCTTGGTATGGTGGAGGTGATGCTTGCTATGGTGGAGGTGATGCTTGCTATGGTGAAGGTGATGCTTGCTATGGTGAAGGTGATGCTTGCTATGGTGGAGGTGATGCTTGCTATGGTGAAGGTGATGCTTGGTACGGTGAAGGTGATGCTTGGTACGGTGAAGGTGATGCTTGGTACGGTGAAGGTGATGCTTGGTATGGTGAAGGTGATACTTGGTATGGTGAAGGTGATACTTGGTATGGTGAAGGTGATACTTGGTACGGTGAAGGTGATACTTGGTACGGTGAAGGTGATAGTTGGTACGGTGAAGGTGATAGTTGGTATGGTGAAGGTGATAGTTGGTACGGTGAAGGTGATAGTTGGTACGGTGAAGGTGATAGTTGGTACGGTGAAGGTGATAGTTGGTACGGTGAAGGTTATACTTGGTACGGTGAAGGTGATGCTTGGTACGGTGAAGGTGATGCTTGGTACGGTGAAGGTGATGCTTGGTACGGTGAAGGTGATGCTTGGTACGGTGAAGGTGATGCTTGGCACGGTGAAGGTGATGCTTGGCACGGTGAAGGTGATGCTTGGCACGGTGAAGGTGATGCTTGGCACGGTGAAGGTGATGCTTGGCACGGTGAAGGTGATGCTTGGCACGGTGAAGGTGATGCTTGGCACGGTGAAGGTGATGCTTGGTACGGTGAAGGTGATGCTTGGTACGGTGAAGGTGATGCTTGGTACGGTGAAGGTGATGCTTGCTATGGTGAAGGTGATGCTTGCTATGGTGAAGGTGATGCTTGCTATGGTGAAGGTGATGCTTGCTATGGTGAAGGTGATGCGCGGTATGGTGAAGGTGATGCGCGGTATGGTGAAGGTGATGCTTGGTATGGTGAAGGTGATGCTTGATATGGTGAAGGTGATGATTGCTATGGTGGAGGTGATGATTGCTATGGTGGAGGTGATGATTGCTATGGTGGAGGTGATGCTTGGTATGGTGAAGGTGATGCTTGCTGTGGTGAAGGTGATGCTTGCTGTGGTGAAGGTGATGCTTGCTGTGGTGGAGGTGATGCTTGCTATGGTGGAGGTGATGCTTGCTATGGTGGAGGTGATGCTTGCTATGGTGGAGGTGATGCTTGCTATGGTGGAGGTGATGCTTGCTATGGTGGAGGTGATGCTTGCTATGGTGAAGGTGATGCTTGGTATGGTGAAGGTGATGCTTGGTATGGTGAAGGTGATGCTTGCTATGGTGAAGGTGATGCTTGCTATGGTGAAGGTGATGCTTGCTATGGTGAAGGTGATGCTTGCTATGGTGGAGGTGACGCTTGCTATGGTGGAGGTGACGCTTGCTATGGTGGAGGTGACGCTTGCTATGGTGGAGGTGACGCTTGCTATGGTGGAGGTGACGCTTGGTATGGTGAAGGTGACGCTTGGTATGGTGAAGGTGACGCTTGGTATGGTGAAGGTGACGCTTGGTATGGTGAAGGTGACGCTTGGTACGGTGAAGGTGACGCTTGGTACGGTGAAGGTGATGCTTGTTACGGTGAAGGTGATGCTTGGTACGGTGAAGGTGATGCTTGCTACGGTGAAGGTGATGCTTGCTACGGTGAAGGTGATGCTTGCTACGGTGAAGGTGATGCTTGGTACGGTGAAGGTGATGCTTGGTACGGTGAAGGTGATGCTTGGTACGGTGAAGGTGATGCTTGGTAGGGTGAAGGTGATGCTTGGTACGGTGATGGTGATGCTTGGTACGGTGAAGGTGATGCTTGGTACGGTGAAGGTGATGCTTGGTACGGTGAAGGTGATGCTTGCTATGGTGAAGGTGATGCTTGCTATGGTGAAGGTGATGCTTGCTATGGTGAAGGTGATGCTTGCTATGGCGAAGGTGATGCTTGCTATGGCGAAGGTGATGCTTGCTAGGTGAAGGTGATGCTTGCTATGGTGAAGGTGATGCTTGCTATGGTGAAGGTGATGCTTGCTATGGTGAAGGTGATGCTTGCTATGGTGAAGGTGATGCTTGCTATGGTGAAGGTGATGCTTGCTGTGGTGAAGGTGATGCTTGCTGTGGTGAAGGTGATGCTTGCTCTGGTGAAGGTGATGCTTGCTGTGGTGAAGGTGATGCTTGCTATGGTGAAGGTGACGCTTGCTGTGGTGAAGGTGATGCTTGCTATGGTGAAGGTGACGCTTGCTGTGGTGAAGGTGACGCTTGCTGTGGTGAAGGTGATGCTTGCTATGGTGAAGGTGATGCTTGCTATGGTGAAGGTGATGCTTGCTATGGTGAAGGTGATGCTTGCTGTGGTGAAGGTGATGCTTGCTGTGGTGAAGGTGACGCTTGCTGTGGTGAAGGTGACGCTTGCTATGGTGAAGGTGATGCTTGCTATGGTGAAGGTGATGCTTGCTATGGTGAAGGTGATGCTTGCTATGGTGAAGGTGATGCTTGCTATGGTGAAGGTGATGCTTGCTATGGTGAAGGTGATGCTTGCTATGGTGAAGGTGATGCTTGCTATGGTGAAGGTGATGCTTGGTATGGTGAAGGTGATACTTGGTATGGTGAAGGTGATACTTGGTATGGTGAAGGTGATACTTGGTATGGTGAAGGTGATACTTGGTATGGTGAAGGTGATACTTGGTATGGTGAAGGTGATACTTGGTACGGTGAAGGTGATACTTGGTACGGTGAAGGTGATACTTGGTACGGTGAAGGTGATACTTGGTACGGTGAAGGTGATACTTGGTACGGTGAAGGTGATGCTTGGTACGGTGAAGGTGATGCTTGGTACGGTGAAGGTGATGCTTGGTACGGTGAAGGTGATGCTTGGTACGGTGAAGGTGATGCTTGCTATGGTGAAGGTGATGCTTGCTATGGTGAAGGTGATGCTTGCTATGGTGAAGGTGATGCTTGCTATGGTGAAGGTGATGCTTGCTATGGTGAAGGTGATGCTTGCTATGGTGAAGGTGATGCTTGCTATGGTGAAGGTGATGCTGCTATGGTGAAGGTGATGCTTGCTATGGTGAAGGTGATGCTTGCTATGGTTAAGGTGATGCTTGCTATGGTTAAGGTGATGCTTGCTATGGTGAAGGTGATGCTTGGTATGGTGAAGGTGATGCTTGGTATGGTGAAGGTGATGCTTGGTATGGAAGGTGATGCTTGCTATGGTGAAGGTGATGCTTGCAATGGTGAAGGTGATGCTTGCTATGGTGAAGGTGATGCTTGGTATGGTGAAGGTGATGCTTGCTATGGTGAAGGTGATGCTTGGTATGGTGAAGGTGATGCTTGGTATGGTGAAGGCGATGCTTGGTATGGTGAAGGTGATGCTTGGTATGGTGAAGGTGATGCTTGGTATGGTGAAGGTGATGCTTGCTATGGTGAAGGTGATGCTTGCTATGGTGAAGGTGATGCTTGCTATGGTGAAGGTGATGCTTGCTATGGTGAAGGTGATGCTGCTATGGTGAAGGTGATGCTTGCTATGGTGAAGGTGATGCTTGCTATGGTGAAGGTGATGCTTGCTATGGTGAAGGTGATGCTTGCTATGGTGGAGGTGATGCTTGCTATGGTGGAGGTGATGCTTGCTATGGTTGAGGTGATGCTTGCTATGGTGGAGGTGATGCTTGCTATGGTGGAGGTGATGCTTGCTATGGTGGAGGTGATGCTTGCTATGGTGGAGGTGATGCTTGCTATGGTGGAGGTGATGCTTGCTATGGTGGAGGTGATGCTTGCTATGGTGGAGGTGATGCTTGCTATGGTGAAGGTGATGCTTGCTATGGTGAAGGTGATGCTTGCTATGGTGAAGGTGATGCTTGCTATGGTGAAGGTGTTGCTTGCTATGGTGAAGGTGATGCTTGCTATGGTGAAGGTGATGCTTGCTATGGTGAAGGTGATGCTTGCTTTGGTGAAGGTGATGCTTGCTATGGTGAAGGTGATGCTTGCTATGGTGAAGGTGATGCTTGCTATGGTGAAGGTGATGCTTGCTATGGTGAAGGTGATGCTTGCTATGGTGAAGGTGACACTTGGTATGGTGAAGGTGATGCTTGGTATGGTGAAGGTGTTGCTTGGTATGGTGAAGGTGTTGCTTGGTATGTTGAAGGTGATGCTTGGTATGGTGAAGGTGTTGCTTGGTATGGTGATGGTGACGCTTGGTATGGTGAAGGTGATGCTTGGTATGGTGAAGGTGATGCTTGCTATGGTGAAGGTGATGCTTGCTATGGTGAAGGTGATGCGCGGTATGGTGAAGGTGATGCGCGGTATGGTGAAGGTGATGCTTGGTATGGTGAAGGTGATGCTTGATATGGTGAAGGTGATGATTGCTATGGTGGAGGTGATGATTGCTATGGTGGAGGTGATGATTGCTATGGTGGAGGTGATGCTTGGTATGGTGAAGGTGATGCTTGCTGTGGTGAAGGTGATGCTTGCTGTGGTGAAGGTGATGCTTGCTGTGGTGGAGGTGATGCTTGCTATGGTGGAGGTGATGCTTGCTATGGTGGAGGTGATGCTTGCTATGGTGGAGGTGATGCTTGCTATGGTGGAGGTGATGCTTGCTATGGTGGAGGTGATGCTTGCTATGGTGAAGGTGATGCTTGGTATGGTGAAGGTGATGCTTGGTATGGTGAAGGTGATGCTTGCTATGGTGAAGGTGATGCTTGCTATGGTGAAGGTGATGCTTGCTATGGTGGAGGTGATGCTTGCTATGGTGGAGGTGACGCTTGCTATGGTGGAGGTGACGCTTGCTATGGTGGAGGTGACGCTTGCTATGGTGGAGGTGACGCTTGGTATGGTGAAGGTGATGCTTGGTATGGTGAAGGTGACGCTTGGTATGGTGAAGGTGACGCTTGGTATGGTGAAGGTGACGCTTGGTACGGTGAAGGTGACGCTTGGTACGGTGAAGGTGACGCTTGGTACGGTGAAGGTGATGCTTGGTACGGTGAAGGTGATGCTTGCTACGGTGAAGGTGATGCTTGCTACGGTGAAGGTGATGCTTGCTACGGTGAAGGTGATGCTTGCTACGGTGAAGGTGATGCTTGGTACGGTGAAGGTGATGCTTGGTACGGTGAAGGTGATGCTTGGTACGGTGAAGGTGATGGTTGGTACGGTGAAGGTGATGCTTGGTACAGTGAAGGTGATGCTTGGTACGGTGAAGGTGATGCTTGGTACGGTGAAGGTGATGCTTGGTACGGTGAAGGTGATGCTTGGTACGGTGAAGGTGATGCTTGGTACGGTGAAGGTGATGCTTGGTACGGTGAAGGTGATGCTTGGTATGGTGAAGGTGATGCTTGGTACGGTGAAGGTGATGCTTGGTACGGTGAAGGTGATGCTTGGTACGGTGAAGGTGATGCTTGCTACGGTGAAGGTGATGCTTGCTACGGTGAAGGTGATGCTTGCTACGGTGAAGGTGATGCTTGCTACGGTGAAGGTGATGCTTGCTACGGTGAAGGTGATGCTTGCTACGGTGAAGGTGATGCTTGCTACGGTGAAGGTGATGCTTGCTACGGTGAAGGTGATGCTTGCTACGGTGAAGGTGATGCTTGCTACGGTGAAGGTGATGCTTGCTTTGGTGGAGGTGATGCTTGCTATGGTGGAGGTGATGCTTGCTATGGTGGAGGTGATGCTTGCTATGGTGGAGGTGATGATTGCTATGGTGGAGGTGATGCTTGCTATGGTGGAGGTGATGCTTGCTATGGTGGAGGTGATGCTTGCTATGGTGAAGGTGATGCTTGCTATGGTGAAGGTGATGCTTGGTATGGTGAAGGTGATGCTTGGTATGGTGAAGGTGATGCTTGGTATGGTGAAGGTGATGCTTGCTATGGTGAAGGTGATGCTTGGTATGGTGAAGGTGATGCTTGGTATGGTGAAGGTGATGCTTGGCATGGTGAAGGTGATGCTTGGCATGGTGAAGGTGATGCTTGGCATGGTGAAGGTGATGCTTGGCATGGTGAAGGTGATGCTTGGCATGGTGAAGGTGGTGCTTGGTATGGTGAAGGTGGTGCTTGGTATGGTGAAGGTGATGCTTGGTATGGTGAAGGTGATGCTTGGTATGGTGAAGGTGATGCTTGGTATGGTGAAGGTGATGCTTGGTATGGTGGAGGTGATGCTTGGTATGGTGGAGGTGATGCTTGGTATGGTGGAGGTGATGCTTGCTATGGTGGAGGTGATGCTTGCTATGGTGGAGGTGATGCTTGCTATGGTGAAGGTGATGCTTGGTATGGTGAAGGTGATGCTTGGTATGGTGAAGGTGATGCTTGGTATGGTGAAGGTGATGCTTGGTATGGTGAAGGTGATGCTTGGTATGGTGGAGGTGATGTTTGGTATGGTGGAGGTGATGCTTGGTATGGTGGAGGTGATGCTTGCTATGGTGGAGGTGATGCTTGCTATGGTGAAGGTGATGCTTGCTATGGTGAAGGTGATGCTTGCTATGGTGGAGGTGATGCTTGCTATGGTGAAGGTGATGCTTGGTACGGTGAAGGTGATGCTTGGTACGGTGAAGGTGATGCTTGGTATGGTGAAGGTGATACTTGGTATGGTGAAGGTGATACTTGGTATGGTGAAGGTGATACTTGGTACGGTGAAGGTGATACTTGGTACGGTGAAGGTGATAGTTGGTACGGTGAAGGTGATAGTTGGTACGGTGAAGGTGATAGTTGGTACGGTGAAGGTGATAGTTGGTACGGTGAAGGTGATAGTTGGTACGGTGAAGGTGATAGTTGGTACGGTGAAGGTTATACTTGGTACGGTGAAGGTGATGCTTGGTACGGTGAAGGTGATGCTTGGTACGGTGAAGGTGATGCTTGGTACGGTGAAGGTGATGCTTGGCACGGTGAAGGTGATGCTTGGCACGGTGAAGGTGATGCTTGGCACGGTGAAGGTGATGCTTGGCACGGTGAAGGTGATGCTTGGCACGGTGAAGGTGATGCTTGGCACGGTGAAGGTGATGCTTGGCACGGTGAAGGTGATGCTTGGTACGGTGAAGGTGATGCTTGGTACGGTGAAGGTGATGCTTGGTACGGTGAAGGTGATGCTTGCTATGGTGAAGGTGATGCTTGCTATGGTGAAGGTGATGCTTGCTATGGTGAAGGTGATGCTTGCTATGGTGAAGGTGATGCGCGGTATGGTGAAGGTGATGCGCGGTATGGTGAAGGTGATGCTTGGTATGGTGAAGGTGATGCTTGATATGGTGAAGGTGATGATTGCTATGGTGGAGGTGATGATTGCTATGGTGGAGGTGATGATTGCTATGGTGGAGGTGATGCTTGGTATGGTGAAGGTGATGCTTGCTGTGGTGAAGGTGATGCTTGCTGTGGTGAAGGTGATGCTTGCTGTGGTGGAGGTGATGCTTGCTATGGTGGAGGTGATGCTTGCTATGGTGGAGGTGATGCTTGCTATGGTGGAGGTGATGCTTGCTATGGTGGAGGTGATGCTTGCTATGGTGGAGGTGATGCTTGCTATGGTGAAGGTGATGCTTGGTATGGTGAAGGTGATGCTTGGTATGGTGAAGGTGATGCTTGCTATGGTGAAGGTGATGCTTGCTATGGTGAAGGTGATGCTTGCTATGGTGAAGGTGATGCTTGCTATGGTGGAGGTGACGCTTGCTATGGTGGAGGTGACGCTTGCTATGGTGGAGGTGACGCTTGCTATGGTGGAGGTGACGCTTGCTATGGTGGAGGTGACGCTTGGTATGGTGAAGGTGACGCTTGGTATGGTGAAGGTGACGCTTGGTATGGTGAAGGTGACGCTTGGTATGGTGAAGGTGACGCTTGGTACGGTGAAGGTGACGCTTGGTACGGTGAAGGTGATGCTTGTTACGGTGAAGGTGATGCTTGGTACGGTGAAGGTGATGCTTGCTACGGTGAAGGTGATGCTTGCTACGGTGAAGGTGATGCTTGCTACGGTGAAGGTGATGCTTGGTACGGTGAAGGTGATGCTTGGTACGGTGAAGGTGATGCTTGGTACGGTGAAGGTGATGCTTGGTAGGGTGAAGGTGATGCTTGGTACGGTGATGGTGATGCTTGGTACGGTGAAGGTGATGCTTGGTACGGTGAAGGTGATGCTTGGTACGGTGAAGGTGATGCTTGGTACGGTGAAGGTGATGCTTGCTATGGTGAAGGTGATGCTTGCTATGGTGAAGGTGATGCTTGCTATGGTGAAGGTGATGCTTGCTATGGCGAAGGTGATGCTTGCTATGGCGAAGGTGATGCTTGCTAGGTGAAGGTGATGCTTGCTATGGTGAAGGTGATGCTTGCTATGGTGAAGGTGATGCTTGCTATGGTGAAGGTGATGCTTGCTATGGTGAAGGTGATGCTTGCTATGGTGAAGGTGATGCTTGCTGTGGTGAAGGTGATGCTTGCTGTGGTGAAGGTGATGCTTGCTCTGGTGAAGGTGATGCTTGCTGTGGTGAAGGTGACGCTTGCTATGGTGGAGGTGATGCTTGCTATAGTGGAGGTGATGATTGCTATGGTGGAGGTGATGCTTGCTATGGTGGAGGTGATGCTTGCTATGGTGGAGGTGATGCTTGCTATGGTGAAGGTGATGCTTGCTATGGTGAAGGTGATGCTTGGTATGGTGAAGGTGATGCTTGGTATGGTGAAGGTGATGCTTGGTATGGTGAAGGTGATGCTTGCTATGGTGAAGGTGATGCTTGGTATGGTGAAGGTGATGCTTGGTATGGTGAAGGTGATGCTTGGCATGGTGAAGGTGATGCTTGGCATGGTGAAGGTGATGCTTGGCATGGTGAAGGTGATGCTTGGCATGGTGAAGGTGATGCTTGGCATGGTGAAGGTGGTGCTTGGTATGGTGAAGGTGGTGCTTGGTATGGTGAAGGTGATGCTTGGTATGGTGAAGGTGATGCTTGGTATGGTGAAGGTGATGCTTGGTATGGTGAAGGTGATGCTTGGTATGGTGGAGGTGATGCTTGGTATGGTGGAGGTGATGCTTGGTATGGTGGAGGTGATGCTTGCTATGGTGGAGGTGATGCTTGCTATGGTGGAGGTGATGCTTGCTATGGTGAAGGTGATGCTTGGTATGGTGAAGGTGATGCTTGGTATGGTGAAGGTGATGCTTGGTATGGTGAAGGTGATGCTTGGTATGGTGAAGGTGATGCTTGGTATGGTGGAGGTGATGTTTGGTATGGTGGAGGTGATGCTTGGTATGGTGGAGGTGATGCTTGCTATGGTGGAGGTGATGCTTGCTATGGTGAAGGTGATGCTTGCTATGGTGAAGGTGATGCTTGCTATGGTGGAGGTGATGCTTGCTATGGTGAAGGTGATGCTTGGTACGGTGAAGGTGATGCTTGGTACGGTGAAGGTGATGCTTGGTACGGTGAAGGTGATGCTTGGTATGGTGAAGGTGATACTTGGTATGGTGAAGGTGATACTTGGTATGGTGAAGGTGATACTTGGTACGGTGAAGGTGATACTTGGTACGGTGAAGGTGATAGTTGGTACGGTGAAGGTGATAGTTGGTACGGTGAAGGTGATAGTTGGTACGGTGAAGGTGATAGTTGGTACGGTGAAGGTGATAGTTGGTACGGTGAAGGTGATAGTTGGTACGGTGAAGGTTATACTTGGTACGGTGAAGGTGATGCTTGGTACGGTGAAGGTGATGCTTGGTACGGTGAAGGTGATGCTTGGTACGGTGAAGGTGATGCTTGGCACGGTGAAGGTGATGCTTGGCACGGTGAAGGTGATGCTTGGCACGGTGAAGGTGATGCTTGGCACGGTGAAGGTGATGCTTGGCACGGTGAAGGTGATGCTTGGCACGGTGAAGGTGATGCTTGGCACGGTGAAGGTGATGCTTGGTACGGTGAAGGTGATGCTTGGTACGGTGAAGGTGATGCTTGGTACGGTGAAGGTGATGCTTGCTATGGTGAAGGTGATGCTTGCTATGGTGAAGGTGATGCTTGCTATGGTGAAGGTGATGCTTGCTATGGTGAAGGTGATGCGCGGTATGGTGAAGGTGATGCGCGGTATGGTGAAGGTGATGCTTGGTATGGTGAAGGTGATGCTTGATATGGTGAAGGTGATGATTGCTATGGTGGAGGTGATGATTGCTATGGTGGAGGTGATGATTGCTATGGTGGAGGTGATGCTTGGTATGGTGAAGGTGATGCTTGCTGTGGTGAAGGTGATGCTTGCTGTGGTGAAGGTGATGCTTGCTGTGGTGGAGGTGATGCTTGCTATGGTGGAGGTGATGCTTGCTATGGTGGAGGTGATGCTTGCTATGGTGGAGGTGATGCTTGCTATGGTGGAGGTGATGCTTGCTATGGTGGAGGTGATGCTTGCTATGGTGAAGGTGATGCTTGGTATGGTGAAGGTGATGCTTGGTATGGTGAAGGTGATGCTTGCTATGGTGAAGGTGATGCTTGCTATGGTGAAGGTGATGCTTGCTATGGTGAAGGTGATGCTTGCTATGGTGGAGGTGACGCTTGCTATGGTGGAGGTGACGCTTGCTATGGTGGAGGTGACGCTTGCTATGGTGGAGGTGACGCTTGCTATGGTGGAGGTGACGCTTGGTATGGTGAAGGTGACGCTTGGTATGGTGAAGGTGACGCTTGGTATGGTGAAGGTGACGCTTGGTATGGTGAAGGTGACGCTTGGTACGGTGAAGGTGACGCTTGGTACGGTGAAGGTGATGCTTGTTACGGTGAAGGTGATGCTTGGTACGGTGAAGGTGATGCTTGCTACGGTGAAGGTGATGCTTGCTACGGTGAAGGTGATGCTTGCTACGGTGAAGGTGATGCTTGGTACGGTGAAGGTGATGCTTGGTACGGTGAAGGTGATGCTTGGTACGGTGAAGGTGATGCTTGGTAGGGTGAAGGTGATGCTTGGTACGGTGATGGTGATGCTTGGTACGGTGAAGGTGATGCTTGGTACGGTGAAGGTGATGCTTGGTACGGTGAAGGTGATGCTTGGTACGGTGAAGGTGATGCTTGGTACGGTGAAGGTGATGCTTGCTATGGTGAAGGTGATGCTTGCTATGGTGAAGGTGATGCTTGCTATGGCGAAGGTGATGCTTGCTATGGCGAAGGTGATGCTTGCTAGGTGAAGGTGATGCTTGCTATGGTGAAGGTGATGCTTGCTATGGTGAAGGTGATGCTTGCTATGGTGAAGGTGATGCTTGCTATGGTGAAGGTGATGCTTGCTATGGTGAAGGTGATGCTTGCTGTGGTGAAGGTGATGCTTGCTGTGGTGAAGGTGATGCTTGCTCTGGTGAAGGTGATGCTTGCTGTGGTGAAGGTGATGCTTGCTGTGGTGAAGGTGATGCTTGCTATGGTGAAGGTGACGCTTGCTGTGGTGAAGGTGATGCTTGCTATGGTGAAGGTGACGCTTGCTGTGGTGAAGGTGACGCTTGCTGTGGTGAAGGTGATGCTTGCTATGGTGAAGGTGATGCTTGCTATGGTGAAGGTGATGCTTGCTATGGTGAAGGTGATGCTTGCTGTGGTGAAGGTGATGCTTGCTGTGGTGAAGGTGACGCTTGCTGTGGTGAAGGTGACGCTTGCTATGGTGAAGGTGATGCTTGCTATGGTGAAGGTGATGCTTGCTATGGTGAAGGTGATGCTTGCTATGGTGAAGGTGATGCTTGCTATGGTGAAGGTGATGCTTGCTATGGTGAAGGTGATGCTTGCTATGGTGAAGGTGATGCTTGCTATGGTGAAGGTGATGCTTGCTATGGTGAAGGTGATGCTTGGTATGGTGAAGGTGATACTTGGTATGGTGAAGGTGATACTTGGTATGGTGAAGGTGATACTTGGTATGGTGAAGGTGATACTTGGTATGGTGAAGGTGATACTTGGTATGGTGAAGGTGATACTTGGTACGGTGAAGGTGATACTTGGTACGGTGAAGGTGATACTTGGTACGGTGAAGGTGATACTTGGTACGGTGAAGGTGATGCTTGGTACGGTGAAGGTGATGCTTGGTACGGTGAAGGTGATGCTTGGTACGGTGAAGGTGATGCTTGGTACGGTGAAGGTGATGCTTGGTACGGTGAAGGTGATGCTTGCTATGGTGAAGGTGATGCTTGCTATGGTGAAGGTGATGCTTGCTATGGTGAAGGTGATGCTTGCTATGGTGAAGGTGATGCTTGCTATGGTGAAGGTGATGCTTGCTATGGTGAAGGTGATGCTGCTATGGTGAAGGTGATGCTTGCTATGGTGAAGGTGATGCTTGCTATGGTTAAGGTGATGCTTGCTATGGTGAAGGTGATGCTTGGTATGGTGAAGGTGATGCTTGGTATGGTGAAGGTGATGCTTGGTATGGAAGGTGATGCTTGCTATGGTGAAGGTGATGCTTGCAATGGTGAAGGTGATGCTTGCTATGGTGAAGGTGATGCTTGCTATGGTGAAGGTGATGCTTGCTATGGTGAAGGTGATGCTTGGTATGGTGAAGGTGATGCTTGGTATGGTGAAGGCGATGCTTGGTATGGTGAAGGCGATGCTTGGTATGGTGAAGGTGATGCTTGGTATGGTGAAGGTGATGCTTGGTATGGTGAAGGTGATGCTTGCTATGGTGAAGGTGATGCTTGCTATGGTGAAGGTGATGCTTGCTATGGTGAAGGTGATGCTTGCTATGGTGAAGGTGATGCTTGCTATGGTGAAGGTGATGCTGCTATGGTGAAGGTGATGCTTGCTATGGTGAAGGTGATGCTTGCTATGGTGAAGGTGATGCTTGCTATGGTGAAGGTGATGCTTGCTATGGTGGAGGTGATGCTTGCTATGGTGGAGGTGATGCTTGCTATGGTGGAGGTGATGCTTGCTATGGTGGAGGTGATGCTTGGTATGGTGGAGGTGATGCTTGCTATGGTGGAGGTGATGCTTGCTATGGTGGAGGTGATGCTTGCTATGGTGGAGGTGATGCTTGCTATGGTGGAGGTGATGCTTGCTATGGTGGAGGTGATGCTTGCTATGGTGAAGGTGATGCTTGCTATGGTGAAGGTGATGCTTGCTATGGTGAAGGTGATGCTTGCTATGGTGAAGGTGATGCTTGCTATGGTGAAGGTGATGCTTGCTATGGTGAAGGTGATGCTTGCTATGGTGAAGGTGATGCTTGCTTTGGTGAAGGTGATGCTTGCTATGGTGAAGGTGATGCTTGCTATGGTGAAGGTGATGCTTGCTATGGTGAAGGTGATGCTTGCTATGGTGAAGGTGATGCTTGCTATAGTGAAGGTGATGCTTGGTATGTTGAAGGTGACACTTGGTATGGTGAAGGTGATGCTTGGTATGGTGAAGGTGTTGCTTGGTATGGTGAAGGTGTTGCTTGGTATGTTGAAGGTGATGCTTGGTATGGTGAAGGTGTTGCTTGGTATGGTGATGGTGATGCTTGGTATGGTGAAGGTGATGCTTGGTATGGTGAAGGTGATGCTTGGTATGGTGAAGGTGATGCTTGCTATGGTGAAGGTGATGCTTGCTATGGTGAAGGTGATGCTTGGTATGTTGAAGGTGTTGCTTGGTATGGTCGAGGTGATGCTTGCTATAGTGGAGGTGATGCTTGCTATGGTGGAGGTGATGCTTGCTATGGTGGAGGTGATGCTTGGTACGGTGAAGGTGATACTTGGTACGGTGAAGGTGATACTTGGTACGGTGAAGGTGATACTTGGTACGGTGAAGGTGATACTTGGTACGGTGAAGGTGATGCTTGGTACGGTGAAGGTGATGCTTGGTACGGTGAAGGTGATGCTTGGTACGGTGAAGGTGATGCTTGGTACGGTGAAGGTGATGCTTGGTACGGTGAAGGTGATGCTTGGTACGGTGAAGGTGATGCTTGCTATGGTGAAGGTGATGCTTGCTATGGTGAAGGTGATGCTTGCTATGGTGAAGGTGATGCTTGCTATGGTGAAGGTGATGCTTGCTATGGTGAAGGTGATGCTTGCTATGGCGAAGGTGATGCTTGCTATGGCGAAGGTGATGCTTGCTAGGTGAAGGTGATGCTTGCTATGGTGAAGGTGATGCTTGCTATGGTGAAGGTGATGCTTGCTATGGTGAAGGCGATGCTTGCTATGGTGAAGGTGATGCTTGCTATGGTGAAGGTGATGCTTGCTGTGGTGAAGGTGATGCTTGCTGTGGTGAAGGTGATGCTTGCTCTGGTGAAGGTGACGCTTGCTGTGGTGAAGGTGATGCTTGCTATGGTGAAGGTGACGCTTGCTGTGGTGAAGGTGACGCTTGCTGTGGTGAAGGTGATGCTTGCTATGGTGAAGGTGATGCTTGCTATGGTGAAGGTGATGCTTGCTATGGTGAAGGTGATGCTTGCTGTGGTGAAGGTGATGCTTGCTGTGGTGAAGGTGACGCTTGCTGTGGTGAAGGTGACGCTTGCTATGGTGAAGGTGATGCTTGCTATGGTGAAGGTGATGCTTGCTATGGTGAAGGTGATGCTTGCTATGGTGAAGGTGATGCTTGCTATGGTGAAGGTGATGCTTGCTATGGTGAAGGTGATGCTTGCTATGGTGAAGGTGATGCTTGCTATGGTGAAGGTGATGCTTGGTATGGTGAAGGTGATACTTGGTATGGTGAAGGTGATACTTGGTACGGTGAAGGTGATACTTGGTACGGTGAAGGTGATACTTGGTACGGTGAAGGTGATACTTGGTACGGTGAAGGTGATACTTGGTACGGTGAAGGTGATACTTGGTACGGTGAAGGTGATGCTTGGTACGGTGAAGGTGATGCTTGGTACGGTGAAGGTGATGCTTGGTACGGTGAAGGTGATGCTTGGTACGGTGAAGGTGATGCTTGGTACGGTGAAGGTGATGCTTGGTACGGTGAAGGTGATGCTTGGTACGGTGAAGGTGATGCTTGGTACGGTGAAGGTGATGCTTGGTACGGTGAAGGTGATGCTTGGTACGGTGAAGGTGATGCTTGCTACGGTGAAGGTGATGCTTGCTACGGTGAAGGTGATGCTTGCTACGGTGAAGGTGATGCTTGCTACGGTGAAGGTGATGCTTGCTACGGTGAAGGTGATGCTTGCTACGGTGAAGGTGATGCTTGCTACGGTGAAGGTGATGCTTGCTACGGTGAAGGTGATGCTTGCTACGGTGAAGGTGATGCTTGCTACGGTGAAGGTGATGCTTGCTTTGGTGGAGGTGATGCTTGCTATGGTGGAGGTGATGCTTGCTATGGTGGAGGTGATGCTTGCTATGGTGGAGGTGATGATTGCTATGGTGGAGGTGATGCTTGCTATGGTGGAGGTGATGCTTGCTATGGTGGAGGTGATGCTTGCTATGGTGAAGGTGATGCTTGCTATGGTGAAGGTGATGCTTGGTATGGTGAAGGTGATGCTTGGTATGGTGAAGGTGATGCTTGGTATGGTGAAGGTGATGCTTGCTATGGTGAAGGTGATGCTTGGTATGGTGAAGGTGATGCTTGGTATGGTGAAGGTGATGCTTGGCATGGTGAAGGTGATGCTTGGCATGGTGAAGGTGATGCTTGGCATGGTGAAGGTGATGCTTGGCATGGTGAAGGTGATGCTTGGCATGGTGAAGGTGGTGCTTGGTATGGTGAAGGTGGTGCTTGGTATGGTGAAGGTGATGCTTGGTATGGTGAAGGTGATGCTTGGTATGGTGAAGGTGATGCTTGGTATGGTGAAGGTGATGCTTGGTATGGTGGAGGTGATGCTTGGTATGGTGGAGGTGATGCTTGGTATGGTGGAGGTGATGCTTGCTATGGTGGAGGTGATGCTTGCTATGGTGGAGGTGATGCTTGCTATGGTGAAGGTGATGCTTGGTATGGTGAAGGTGATGCTTGGTATGGTGAAGGTGATGCTTGGTATGGTGAAGGTGATGCTTGGTATGGTGAAGGTGATGCTTGGTATGGTGGAGGTGATGTTTGGTATGGTGGAGGTGATGCTTGGTATGGTGGAGGTGATGCTTGCTATGGTGGAGGTGATGCTTGCTATGGTGAAGGTGATGCTTGCTATGGTGAAGGTGATGCTTGCTATGGTGGAGGTGATGCTTGCTATGGTGAAGGTGATGCTTGGTACGGTGAAGGTGATGCTTGGTACGGTGAAGGTGATGCTTGGTACGGTGAAGGTGATGCTTGGTATGGTGAAGGTGATACTTGGTATGGTGAAGGTGATACTTGGTATGGTGAAGGTGATACTTGGTACGGTGAAGGTGATACTTGGTACGGTGAAGGTGATAGTTGGTACGGTGAAGGTGATAGTTGGTACGGTGAAGGTGATAGTTGGTACGGTGAAGGTGATAGTTGGTACGGTGAAGGTGATAGTTGGTACGGTGAAGGTGATAGTTGGTACGGTGAAGGTTATACTTGGTACGGTGAAGGTGATGCTTGGTACGGTGAAGGTGATGCTTGGTACGGTGAAGGTGATGCTTGGTACGGTGAAGGTGATGCTTGGTACGGTGAAGGTGATGCTTGGCACGGTGAAGGTGATGCTTGGCACGGTGAAGGTGATGCTTGGCACGGTGAAGGTGATGCTTGGCACGGTGAAGGTGATGCTTGGCACGGTGAAGGTGATGCTTGGCACGGTGAAGGTGATGCTTGGCACGGTGAAGGTGATGCTTGGTACGGTGAAGGTGATGCTTGGTACGGTGAAGGTGATGCTTGGTACGGTGAAGGTGATGCTTGCTATGGTGAAGGTGATGCTTGCTATGGTGAAGGTGATGCTTGCTATGGTGAAGGTGATGCTTGCTATGGTGAAGGTGATGCGCGGTATGGTGAAGGTGATGCGCGGTATGGTGAAGGTGATGCTTGGTATGGTGAAGGTGATGCTTGATATGGTGAAGGTGATGATTGCTATGGTGGAGGTGATGATTGCTATGGTGGAGGTGATGATTGCTATGGTGGAGGTGATGCTTGGTATGGTGAAGGTGATGCTTGCTGTGGTGAAGGTGATGCTTGCTGTGGTGAAGGTGATGCTTGCTGTGGTGGAGGTGATGCTTGCTATGGTGGAGGTGATGCTTGCTATGGTGGAGGTGATGCTTGCTATGGTGGAGGTGATGCTTGCTATGGTGGAGGTGATGCTTGCTATGGTGGAGGTGATGCTTGCTATGGTGAAGGTGATGCTTGGTATGGTGAAGGTGATGCTTGGTATGGTGAAGGTGATGCTTGCTATGGTGAAGGTGATGCTTGCTATGGTGAAGGTGATGCTTGCTATGGTGAAGGTGATGCTTGCTATGGTGGAGGTGACGCTTGCTATGGTGGAGGTGACGCTTGCTATGGTGGAGGTGACGCTTGCTATGGTGGAGGTGACGCTTGCTATGGTGGAGGTGACGCTTGGTATGGTGAAGGTGACGCTTGGTATGGTGAAGGTGACGCTTGGTATGGTGAAGGTGACGCTTGGTATGGTGAAGGTGACGCTTGGTACGGTGAAGGTGACGCTTGGTACGGTGAAGGTGATGCTTGTTACGGTGAAGGTGATGCTTGGTACGGTGAAGGTGATGCTTGCTACGGTGAAGGTGATGCTTGCTACGGTGAAGGTGATGCTTGCTACGGTGAAGGTGATGCTTGGTACGGTGAAGGTGATGCTTGGTACTGTGAAGGTGATGCTTGGTAGGGTGAAGGTGATGCTTGGTACGGTGATGGTGATGCTTGGTACGGTGAAGGTGATGCTTGGTACGGTGAAGGTGATGCTTGGTACGGTGAAGGTGATGCTTGGTACGGTGAAGGTGATGCTTGCTATGGTGAAGGTGATGCTTGCTATGGTGAAGGTGATGCTTGCTATGGTGAAGGTGATGCTTGCTATGGCGAAGGTGATGCTTGCTATGGCGAAGGTGATGCTTGCTAGGTGAAGGTGATGCTTGCTATGGTGAAGGTGATGCTTGCTATGGTGAAGGTGATGCTTGCTATGGTGAAGGTGATGCTTGCTATGGTGAAGGTGATGCTTGCTATGGTGAAGGTGATGCTTGCTGTGGTGAAGGTGATGCTTGCTGTGGTGAAGGTGATGCTTGCTCTGGTGAAGGTGATGCTTGCTGTGGTGAAGGTGATGCTTGCTGTGGTGAAGGTGATGCTTGCTATGGTGAAGGTGACGCTTGCTGTGGTGAAGGTGATGCTTGCTATGGTGAAGGTGACGCTTGCTGTGGTGAAGGTGACGCTTGCTGTGGTGAAGGTGATGCTTGCTATGGTGAAGGTGATGCTTGCTATGGTGAAGGTGATGCTTGCTATGGTGAAGGTGATGCTTGCTGTGGTGAAGGTGATGCTTGCTGTGGTGAAGGTGACGCTTGCTGTGGTGAAGGTGACGCTTGCTATGGTGAAGGTGATGCTTGCTATGGTGAAGGTGATGCTTGCTATGGTGAAGGTGATGCTTGCTATGGTGAAGGTGATGCTTGCTATGGTGAAGGTGATGCTTGCTATGGTGAAGGTGATGCTTGCTATGGTGAAGGTGATGCTTGCTATGGTGAAGGTGATGCTTGGTATGGTGAAGGTGATACTTGGTATGGTGAAGGTGATACTTGGTATGGTGAAGGTGATACTTGGTATGGTGAAGGTGATACTTGGTATGGTGAAGGTGATACTTGGTATGGTGAAGGTGATACTTGGTACGGTGAAGGTGATACTTGGTACGGTGAAGGTGATACTTGGTACGGTGAAGGTGATACTTGGTACGGTGAAGGTGATGCTTGGTACGGTGAAGGTGATGCTTGGTACTGTGAAGGTGATGCTTGGTACGGTGAAGGTGATGCTTGGTACGGTGAAGGTGATGCTTGGTACGGTGAAGGTGATGCTTGCTATGGTGAAGGTGATGCTTGCTATGGTGAAGGTGATGCTTGCTATGGTGAAGGTGATGCTTGCTATGGTGAAGGTGATGCTTGCTATGGTGAAGGTGATGCTTGCTATGGTGAAGGTGATGCTGCTATGGTGAAGGTGATGCTTGCTATGGTGAAGGTGATGCTTGCTATGGTTAAGGTGATGCTTGCTATGGTGAAGGTGATGCTTGGTATGGTGAAGGTGATGCTTGGTATGGTGAAGGTGATGCTTGGTATGGAAGGTGATGCTTGCTATGGTGAAGGTGATGCTTGCAATGGTGAAGGTGATGCTTGCTATGGTGAAGGTGATGCTTGGTATGGTGAAGGTGATGCTTGCTATGGTGAAGGTGATGCTTGGTATGGTGAAGGTGATGCTTGGTATGGTGAAGGCGATGCTTGGTATGGTGAAGGTGATGCTTGGTATGGTGAAGGTGATGCTTGGTATGGTGAAGGTGATGCTTGCTATGGTGAAGGTGATGCTTGCTATGGTGAAGGTGATGCTTGCTATGGTGAAGGTGATGCTTGCTATGGTGAAGGTGATGCTGCTATGGTGAAGGTGATGCTTGCTATGGTGAAGGTGATGCTTGCTATGGTGAAGGTGATGCTTGCTATGGTGAAGGTGATGCTTGCTATGGTGGAGGTGATGCTTGCTATGGTGGAGGTGATGCTTGCTATGGTTGAGGTGATGCTTGCTATGGTGGAGGTGATGCTTGCTATGGTGGAGGTGATGCTTGGTATGGTGGAGGTGATGCTTGCTATGGTGGAGGTGATGCTTGCTATGGTGGAGGTGATGCTTGCTATGGTGGAGGTGATGCTTGCTATGGTGGAGGTGATGCTTGCTATGGTGGAGGTGATGCTTGCTATGGTGAAGGTGATGCTTGCTATGGTGAAGGTGATGCTTGCTATGGTGAAGGTGATGCTTGCTATGGTGAAGGTGTTGCTTGCTATGGTGAAGGTGATGCTTGCTATGGTGAAGGTGATGCTTGCTATGGTGAAGGTGATGCTTGCTTTGGTGAAGGTGATGCTTGCTATGGTGAAGGTGATGCTTGCTATGGTGAAGGTGATGCTTGCTATGGTGAAGGTGATGCTTGCTATGGTGAAGGTGATGCTTGCTATGGTGAAGGTGATGCTTGGTATGTTGAAGGTGACACTTGGTATGGTGAAGGTGATGCTTGGTATGGTGAAGGTGTTGCTTGGTATGGTGAAGGTGTTGCTTGGTATGTTGAAGGTGATGCTTGGTATGGTGAAGGTGTTGCTTGGTATGGTGATGGTGATGCTTGGTATGGTGAAGGTGATGCTTGGTATGGTGAAGGTGATGCTTGGTATGGTGAAGGTGATGCTTGCTATGGTGAAGGTGATGCTTGCTATGGTGAAGGTGATGCTTGGTATGTTGAAGGTGTTGCTTGGTATGGTCGAGGTGATGCTTGCTATGGTGGAGGTGATGCTTGCTATGGTGGAGGTGATGCTTGCTATGGTGGAGGTGATGCTTGGTACGGTGAAGGTGATACTTGGTACGGTGAAGGTGATACTTGGTACGGTGAAGGTGATACTTGGTACGGTGAAGGTGATACTTGGTACGGTGAAGGTGATGCTTGGTACGGTGAAGGTGATGCTTGGTACGGTGAAGGTGATGCTTGGTACGGTGAAGGTGATGCTTGGTACGGTGAAGGTGATGCTTGGTACGGTGAAGGTGATGCTTGGTACGGTGAAGGTGATGCTTGCTATGGTGAAGGTGATGCTTGCTATGGTGAAGGTGATGCTTGCTATGGTGAAGGTGATGCTTGCTATGGTGAAGGTGATGCTTGCTATGGCGAAGGTGATGCTTGCTATGGCGAAGGTGATGCTTGCTAGGTGAAGGTGATGCTTGCTATGGTGAAGGTGATGCTTGCTATGGTGAAGGTGATGCTTGCTATGGTGAAGGCGATGCTTGCTATGGTGAAGGTGATGCTTGCTATGGTGAAGGTGATGCTTGCTGTGGTGAAGGTGATGCTTGCTGTGGTGAAGGTGATGCTTGCTCTGGTGAAGGTGACGCTTGCTGTGGTGAAGGTGATGCTTGCTATGGTGAAGGTGACGCTTGCTGTGGTGAAGGTGACGCTTGCTGTGGTGAAGGTGATGCTTGCTATGGTGAAGGTGATGCTTGCTATGGTGAAGGTGATGCTTGCTATGGTGAAGGTGATGCTTGCTGTGGTGAAGGTGATGCTTGCTGTGGTGAAGGTGACGCTTGCTGTGGTGAAGGTGACGCTTGCTATGGTGAAGGTGATGCTTGCTATGGTGAAGGTGATGCTTGCTATGGTGAAGGTGATGCTTGCTATGGTGAAGGTGATGCTTGCTATGGTGAAGGTGATGCTTGCTATGGTGAAGGTGATGCTTGCTATGGTGAAGGTGATGCTTGGTATGGTGAAGGTGATACTTGGTATGGTGAAGGTGATACTTGGTATGGTGAAGGTGATACTTGGTACGGTGAAGGTGATACTTGGTACGGTGAAGGTGATACTTGGTACGGTGAAGGTGATACTTGGTACGGTGAAGGTGATACTTGGTACGGTGAAGGTGATACTTGGTACGGTGAAGGTGATGCTTGGTACGGTGAAGGTGATGCTTGGTACGGTGAAGGTGATGCTTGGTACGGTGAAGGTGATGCTTGGTACGGTGAAGGTGATGCTTGCTATGGTGAAGGTGATGCTTGCTATGGTGAAGGTGATGCTTGCTATGGTGAAGGTGATGCTTGCTTTGGTGAAGGTGATGCTTGCTATGGTGAAGGTGATGCTTGCTATGGTGAAGGTGATGCTTGCTATGGTGAAGGTGATGCTGCTATGGTGAAGGTGATGCTTGCTATGGTGAAGGTGATGCTTGCTATGGTTAAGGTGATGCTTGCTATGGTGAAGGTGATGCTTGGTATGGTTAAGGTGATGCTTGCTATGGTGAAGGTGATGCTTGGTATGGTGAAGGTGATGCTTGGTATGGTGAAGGTGATGCTTGGTATGGAAGGTGATGCTTGCTATGGTGAAGGTGATGCTTGCAATGGTGAAGGTGATGCTTGCTATGGTGAAGGTGATGCTTGGTATGGTGAAGGTGATGCTTGCTATGGTGAAGGTGATGCTTGGTATGGTGAAGGTGATGCTTGGTATGGTGAAGGCGATGCTTGGTATGGTGAAGGTGATGCTTGGTATGGTGAAGGTGATGCTTGGTATGGTGAAGGTGATGCTTGGTATGGTGAAGGTGATGCTTGCTATGGTGAAGGTGATGCTTGCTATGGTGAAGGTGATGCTTGCTATGGTGAAGGTGATGCTTGCTATGGTGAAGGTGATGCTGCTATGGTGAAGGTGATGCTTGCTATGGTGAAGGTGATGCTTGCTATGGTGAAGGTGATGCTTGCTATGGTGAAGGTGATGCTTGCTATGGTGGAGGTGATGCTTGCTATGGTGGAGGTGATGCTTGCTATGGTTGAGGTGATGCTTGCTATGGTGGAGGTGATGCTTGCTATGGTGGAGGTGATGCTTGGTATGGTGGAGGTGATGCTTGCTATGGTGGAGGTGATGCTTGCTATGGTGGAGGTGATGCTTGCTATGGTGGAGGTGATGCTTGCTATGGTGGAGGTGATGCTTGCTATGGTGGAGGTGATGCTTGCTATGGTGAAGGTGATGCTTGCTATGGTGAAGGTGATGCTTGCTATGGTGAAGGTGATGCTTGCTATGGTGAAGGTGTTGCTTGCTATGGTGAAGGTGATGCTTGCTATGGTGAAGGTGATGCTTGCTATGGTGAAGGTGATGCTTGCTTTGGTGAAGGTGATGCTTGCTATGGTGAAGGTGATGCTTGCTATGGTGAAGGTGATGCTTGCTATGGTGAAGGTGATGCTTGCTATGGTGAAGGTGATGCTTGCTATGGTGAAGGTGATGCTTGGTATGTTGAAGGTGACACTTGGTATGGTGAAGGTGATGCTTGGTATGGTGAAGGTGTTGCTTGGTATGGTGAAGGTGTTGCTTGGTATGTTGAAGGTGATGCTTGGTATGGTGAAGGTGTTGCTTGGTATGGTGATGGTGATGCTTGGTATGGTGAAGGTGATGCTTGGTATGGTGAAGGTGATGCTTGGTATGGTGAAGGTGATGCTTGCTATGGTGAAGGTGATGCTTGCTATGGTGAAGGTGATGCTTGGTATGTTGAAGGTGTTGCTTGGTATGGTGGAGGTGATGCTTGCTATGGTGGAGGTGATGCTTGCTATGGTGGAGGTGATGCTTGCTATGGTGGAGGTGATGCTTGGTACGGTGAAGGTGATACTTGGTACGGTGAAGGTGATACTTGGTACGGTGAAGGTGATACTTGGTACGGTGAAGGTGATACTTGGTACGGTGAAGGTGATGCTTGGTACGGTGAAGGTGATGCTTGGTACGGTGAAGGTGATGCTTGGTACGGTGAAGGTGATGCTTGGTACGGTGAAGGTGATGCTTGGTACGGTGAAGGTGATGCTTGGTACGGTGAAGGTGATGCTTGCTATGGTGAAGGTGATGCTTGCTATGGTGAAGGTGATGCTTGCTATGGTGAAGGTGATGCTTGCTATGGTGAAGGTGATGCTTGCTATGGTGAAGGTGATGCTTGCTATGGCGAAGGTGATGCTTGCTATGGCGAAGGTGATGCTTGCTAGGTGAAGGTGATGCTTGCTATGGTGAAGGTGATGCTTGCTATGGTGAAGGTGATGCTTGCTATGGTGAAGGCGATGCTTGCTATGGTGAAGGTGATGCTTGCTATGGTGAAGGTGATGCTTGCTGTGGTGAAGGTGATGCTTGCTGTGGTGAAGGTGATGCTTGCTCTGGTGAAGGTGACGCTTGCTGTGGTGAAGGTGATGCTTGCTATGGTGAAGGTGACGCTTGCTGTGGTGAAGGTGACGCTTGCTGTGGTGAAGGTGATGCTTGCTATGGTGAAGGTGATGCTTGCTATGGTGAAGGTGATGCTTGCTATGGTGAAGGTGATGCTTGCTGTGGTGAAGGTGATGCTTGCTGTGGTGAAGGTGACGCTTGCTGTGGTGAAGGTGACGCTTGCTATGGTGAAGGTGATGCTTGCTATGGTGAAGGTGATGCTTGCTATGGTGAAGGTGATGCTTGCTATGGTGAAGGTGATGCTTGCTATGGTGAAGGTGATGCTTGCTATGGTGAAGGTGATGCTTGCTATGGTGAAGGTGATGCTTGGTATGGTGAAGGTGATACTTGGTATGGTGAAGGTGATACTTGGTATGGTGAAGGTGATACTTGGTACGGTGAAGGTGATACTTGGTACGGTGAAGGTGATACTTGGTACGGTGAAGGTGATACTTGGTACGGTGAAGGTGATACTTGGTACGGTGAAGGTGATACTTGGTACGGTGAAGGTGATGCTTGGTACGGTGAAGGTGATGCTTGGTACGGTGAAGGTGATGCTTGGTACGGTGAAGGTGATGCTTGGTACGGTGAAGGTGATGCTTGCTATGGTGAAGGTGATGCTTGCTATGGTGAAGGTGATGCTTGCTATGGTGAAGGTGATGCTTGCTTTGGTGAAGGTGATGCTTGCTATGGTGAAGGTGATGCTTGCTATGGTGAAGGTGATGCTTGCTATGGTGAAGGTGATGCTGCTATGGTGAAGGTGATGCTTGCTATGGTGAAGGTGATGCTTGCTATGGTTAAGGTGATGCTTGCTATGGTGAAGGTGATGCTTGGTATGGTTAAGGTGATGCTTGCTATGGTGAAGGTGATGCTTGGTATGGTGAAGGTGATGCTTGGTATGGTGAAGGTGATGCTTGGTATGGAAGGTGATGCTTGCTATGGTGAAGGTGATGCTTGCAATGGTGAAGGTGATGCTTGCTATGGTGAAGGTGATGCTTGGTATGGTGAAGGTGATGCTTGCTATGGTGAAGGTGATGCTTGGTATGGTGAAGGTGATGCTTGGTATGGTGAAGGCGATGCTTGGTATGGTGAAGGTGATGCTTGGTATGGTGAAGGTGATGCTTGGTATGGTGAAGGTGATGCTTGGTATGGTGAAGGTGATGCTTGCTATGGTGAAGGTGATGCTTGCTATGGTGAAGGTGATGCTTGCTATGGTGAAGGTGATGCTTGCTATGGTGAAGGTGATGCTGCTATGGTGAAGGTGATGCTTGCTATGGTGAAGGTGATGCTTGCTATGGTGAAGGTGATGCTTGCTATGGTGAAGGTGATGCTTGCTATGGTGGAGGTGATGCTTGCTATGGTGGAGGTGATGCTTGCTATGGTTGAGGTGATGCTTGCTATGGTGGAGGTGATGCTTGCTATGGTGGAGGTGATGCTTGGTATGGTGGAGGTGATGCTTGCTATGGTGGAGGTGATGCTTGCTATGGTGGAGGTGATGCTTGCTATGGTGGAGGTGATGCTTGCTATGGTGGAGGTGATGCTTGCTATGGTGGAGGTGATGCTTGCTATGGTGAAGGTGATGCTTGCTATGGTGAAGGTGATGCTTGCTATGGTGAAGGTGATGCTTGCTATGGTGAAGGTGTTGCTTGCTATGGTGAAGGTGATGCTTGCTATGGTGAAGGTGATGCTTGCTATGGTGAAGGTGATGCTTGCTTTGGTGAAGGTGATGCTTGCTATGGTGAAGGTGATGCTTGCTATGGTGAAGGTGATGCTTGCTATGGTGAAGGTGATGCTTGCTATGGTGAAGGTGATGCTTGCTATGGTGAAGGTGATGCTTGGTATGTTGAAGGTGACACTTGGTATGGTGAAGGTGATGCTTGGTATGGTGAAGGTGTTGCTTGGTATGGTGAAGGTGTTGCTTGGTATGTTGAAGGTGATGCTTGGTATGGTGAAGGTGTTGCTTGGTATGGTGATGGTGATGCTTGGTATGGTGAAGGTGATGCTTGGTATGGTGAAGGTGATGCTTGGTATGGTGAAGGTGATGCTTGCTATGGTGAAGGTGATGCTTGCTATGGTGAAGGTGATGCTTGGTATGTTGAAGGTGTTGCTTGGTATGGTGGAGGTGATGCTTGCTATGGTGGAGGTGATGCTTGCTATGGTGGAGGTGATGCTTGCTATGGTGGAGGTGATGCTTGGTACGGTGAAGGTGATACTTGGTACGGTGAAGGTGATACTTGGTACGGTGAAGGTGATACTTGGTACGGTGAAGGTGATACTTGGTACGGTGAAGGTGATGCTTGGTACGGTGAAGGTGATGCTTGGTACGGTGAAGGTGATGCTTGGTACGGTGAAGGTGATGCTTGGTACGGTGAAGGTGATGCTTGGTACGGTGAAGGTGATGCTTGCTATGGTGAAGGTGATGCTTGCTATGGTGAAGGTGATGCTTGCTATGGTGAAGGTGATGCTTGCTATGGTGAAGGTGATGCTTGCTATGGCGAAGGTGATGCTTGCTATGGCGAAGGTGATGCTTGCTAGGTGAAGGTGATGCTTGCTATGGTGAAGGTGATGCTTGCTATGGTGAAGGTGATGCTTGCTATGGTGAAGGTGATGCTTGCTATGGTGAAGGTGATGCTTGCTATGGTGAAGGTGATGCTTGCTGTGGTGAAGGTGATGCTTGCTGTGGTGAAGGTGATGCTTGCTCTGGTGAAGGTGACGCTTGCTGTGGTGAAGGTGATGCTTGCTATGGTGAAGGTGACGCTTGCTGTGGTGAAGGTGACGCTTGCTGTGGTGAAGGTGACGCTTGCTGTGGTGAAGGTGATGCTTGCTATGGTGAAGGTGATGCTTGCTATGGTGAAGGTGATGCTTGCTGTGGTGAAGGTGATGCTTGCTGTGGTGAAGGTGATGCTTGCTGTGGTGAAGGTGACGCTTGCTGTGGTGAAGGTGACGCTTGCTATGGTGAAGGTGATGCTTGCTATGGTGAAGGTGATGCTTGCTATGGTGAAGGTGATGCTTGCTATGGTGAAGGTGATGCTTGCTATGGTGAAGGTGATGCTTGCTATGGTGAAGGTGATGCTTGCTATGGTGAAGGTGATGCTTGCTATGGTGAAGGTGATGCTTGGTATGGTGAAGGTGATACTTGGTATGGTGAAGGTGATACTTGGTATGGTGAAGGTGATACTTGGTACGGTGAAGGTGATACTTGGTACGGTGAAGG
This sequence comes from Amblyomma mixtum, assembly GCF_055824585.1. Taxonomy (NCBI): domain Eukaryota; kingdom Metazoa; phylum Arthropoda; class Arachnida; order Ixodida; family Ixodidae; genus Amblyomma; species Amblyomma mixtum. The sequence continues at coordinate 1,678,485 of NW_028317684.1, forward strand.
TGATACTTGGTACGGTGAAGGTGATACTTGGTACGGTGAAGGTGATACTTGGTACGGTGAAGGTGATACTTGGTACGGTGAAGGTGATGCTTGGTACGGTGAAGGTGATGCTTGGTACGGTGAAGGTGATGCTTGGTACGGTGAAGGTGATGCTTGGTACGGTGAAGGTGATGCTTGCTATGGTGAAGGTGATGCTTGCTATGGTGAAGGTGATGCTTGCTATGGTGAAGGTGATGCTTGCTATGGTGAAGGTGATGCTTGCTATGGTGAAGGTGATGCTTGCTATGGTGAAGGTGATGCTGCTATGGTGAAGGTGATGCTGCTATGGTGAAGGTGATGCTTGCTATGGTGAAGGTGATGCTTGCTATGGTTAAGGTGATGCTTGCTATGGTGAAGGTGATGCTTGGTATGGTGAAGGTGATGCTTGGTATGGTGAAGGTGATGCTTGGTATGGAAGGTGATGCTTGCTATGGTGAAGGTGATGCTTGCAATGGTGAAGGTGATGCTTGCTATGGTGAAGGTGATGCTTGGTATGGTGAAGGTGATGCTTGCTATGGTGAAGGTGATGCTTGGTATGGTGAAGGTGATGCTTGGTATGGTGAAGGCGATGCTTGGTATGGTGAAGGTGATGCTTGGTATGGTGAAGGTGATGCTTGGTATGGTGAAGGTGATGCTTGGTATGGTGAAGGTGATGCTTGCTATGGTGAAGGTGATGCTTGCTATGGTGAAGGTGATGCTTGCTATGGTGAAGGTGATGCTTGCTATGGTGAAGGTGATGCTTGCTATGGTGAAGGTGATGCTGCTATGGTGAAGGTGATGCTTGCTATGGTGAAGGTGATGCTTGCTATGGTGAAGGTGATGCTTGCTATGGTGAAGGTGATGCTTGCTATGGTGGAGGTGATGCTTGCTATGGTGGAGGTGATGCTTGCTATGGTTGAGGTGATGCTTGCTATGGTGGAGGTGATGCTTGCTATGGTGGAGGTGATGCTTGGTATGGTGGAGGTGATGCTTGCTATGGTGGAGGTGATGCTTGCTATGGTGGAGGTGATGCTTGCTATGGTGGAGGTGATGCTTGCTATGGTGGAGGTGATGCTTGCTATGGTGGAGGTGATGCTTGCTATGGTGAAGGTGATGCTTGCTATGGTGAAGGTGATGCTTGCTATGGTGAAGGTGATGCTTGCTATGGTGAAGGTGATGCTTGCTATGGTGAAGGTGATGCTTGCTATGGTGAAGGTGATGCTTGCTTTGGTGAAGGTGATGCTTGCTATGGTGAAGGTGATGCTTGCTATGGTGAAGGTGATGCTTGCTATGGTGAAGGTGATGCTTGCTATGGTGAAGGTGATGCTTGCTATGGTGAAGGTGATGCTTGGTATGTTGAAGGTGACACTTGGTATGGTGAAGGTGATGCTTGCTACGGTGAAGGTGATGCTTGCTACGGTGAAGGTGATGCTTCCTACGGTGAAGGTGATGCTTGCTACGGTGAAGGTGATGCGCGGTATGATGAAGGTGATGCGCGGTATGGTGAAGGTGATGCTTGCTATGGTGAAGGTGATGCTTGGTATGGTGGAGGTGATGCTTGCTATGGTGGAGGTGATGCTTGGTATGGTGGAGGTGATGCTTGGTATGGTGGAGGTGATGCTTGCTATGGTGGAGGTGATGCTTGCTATGGTGGAGGTGATGCTTGCTATGGTGAAGGTGATGCTTGCTATGGTGAAGGTGATGCTTGCTATGGTGAAGGTGATGCTTGCTATGGTGAAGGTGATGCTTGCTATGGTGAAGGTGATGCTTGCTATGGTGAAGATGACGCTTGCTATGGTGAAGGTGACGCTTGCTATGGTGAAGGTGACGCTTGCTACGGTGAAGGTGACGCTTGCTACGGTGAAGGTGACGCTTGCTACGGTGAAGGTGACGCTTGCTATGGTGAAGGTGATGCTTGCTTTGGTGAAGGTGATGCTTGCTATGGTGGAGGTGATGCTTGCTATGGTGGAGGTGATGCTTGCTATGGTGGAGGTGATGCTTGCTATGGTGGAGGTGATGCTTGCTATGGTGGAGGTGATGCTTGCTATGGTGGAGGTGATGCTTGCTATGGTGAAGGTGATGCTTGCTATGGTGAAGGTGATGCTTGCTATGGTGAAGGTGATGCTTGCTATGGTGAAGGTGATGATTGGTATGGTGAAGGTGATGCTTGGTATGGTGAAGGTGATGCTTGCTATGGTGAAGGTGATGCTTGGTATGGTGAAGGTGATGCTTGGTATGGTGAAGGTGATGCTTGGTATGGTGAAGGTGATGCTTGGCATGGTGAAGGTGATGCTTGCTGTGGTGAAGGTGATGCTTGCTATGGTGGAGGTGATGCTTGCTATGGTGGAGGTGATGCTTGCTATGGTGGAGGTGATGCTTGCTATGGTGGAGGTGATGCTTGCTATGGTGAAGGTGATGCTTGCTATGGTGAAGGTGATGCTTGGTATGGTGAAGGTGATGCTTGCTATGGTGAAGGTGATGCTTGCTATGGTGAAGGTGATGCTTGCTATGGTGAAGGTGATGCTTGCTATGGTGGAGGTGATGCTTTCTATGGTGGAGGTGACGCTTGCTATGGTGGAGGTGACGCTTGCTATGGTGGAGGTGACGCTTGGTATGGTGAAGGTGACGCTTGGTATGGTGAAGGTGACGCTTGGTATGGTGAAGGTGACGCTTGGTATGGTGAAGGTGACGCTTGGTACGGTGAAGGTGACGCTTGTTACGGTGAAGGTGACGCTTGGTACGGTGAAGGTGATGCTTGGTACGGTGAAGGTGATGCTTGCTACGGTGAAGGTGATGCTTGCTACGGTGAAGGTGATGCTTGGTACGGTGAAGGTGATGCTTGGTACGGTGAAGGTGATGCTTGGTACGGTGAAGGTGATGCTTGGTACGGTGAAGGTGATGCTTGGTACGGTGAAGGTGATGCTTGGTACGGTGAAGTTGATGCTTGGTACGGTGAAGGTGATGCTTGGTACGGTGAAGGTGATGCTTGGTACGGTGAAGGTGATGCTTGGTACGGTGAAGGTGATGCTTGGTACGGTGAAGGTGATGCTTGGTACGGTGAAGGTGATGCTTGGTACGGTGAAGGTGATGCTTGGTACGGTGAAGGTGATGCTTGGTACGGTGAAGGTGATGCTTGGTACGGTGAAGGTGATGCTTGGTATGGTGAAGGTGATGCTTGGTATGGTGAAGGTGATGCTTGGTATGTTGAAGGTGATGCTTGGTATGGTGAAGGTGATGCTTGGTAGGGTGAAGGTGATGCTTGGTACGGTGAAGGTGATGCTTGGTACGGTGAAGGTGATGCTTGGTACGGTGAAGGTGATGCTTGGTACGGTGAAGGTGATGCTTGGTACGGTGAAGGTGATGCTTGGTACGGTGAAGGTGATGCTTGGTACGGTGAAGGTGATGCTTGGTACGGTGAAGGTGATGCTTGGTACGGTGAAGGTGATGCTTGGTACGGTGAAGGTGATGCTTGGTACGGTGAAGGTGATGCTTGGTACGGTGAAGGTGATGCTTGGTACGGTGAAGGTGATGCTTGGTACGGTGAAGGTGATGCTTGGTACGGTGAAGGTGATGCTTGGTACGGTGAAGGTGATGCTTGGTACGGTGAAGGTGATGCTTGGTACGGTGAAGGTGATGCTTGCTACGGTGAAGGTGATGCTTGCTACGGTGAAGGTGATGCTTGCTACGGTGAAGGTGATGCTTGCTACGGTGAAGGTGATGCTTGCTACGGTGAAGGTGATGCTTGCTACGGTGAAGGTGATGCGCGGTATGGTGGAGGTGATGATTGCTATGGTGGAGGTGATGCTTGCTATGGTGAAGGTGATGCTTGCTATGGTGGAGGTGATGCTTGCTATGGTGGAGGTGATGCTTGCTATGGTGGAGGTGATGCTTGCTATGGTGGAGGTGATGCTTGGTATGGTGAAGGTGATGCTTGGTATGGTGAAGGTGATGCTTGGTATGGTGAAGGTGATGCTTGGTATGGTGAAGGTGATGCTTGCTACGGTGAAGGTGATGCTTGCTACGGTGAAGGTGATGCTTGCTACGGTGAAGGTGATGCTTGCTACGGTGAAGGTGATGCTTGCTACGGTGAAGGTGGTGCTTGCTACGGTGAAGGTGATGCTTGGTACGGTGAAGGTGATGCTTGGTACGGTGAAGGTGATGCTTGGTACGGTGAAGGTGATGCTTGGTACGGTGAAGGTGATGCTTGGTACGGTGAAGGTGATGCTTGGTACGGTGAAGGTGATGCTTGGTACGGTGAAGGTGATGCTTGGTACGGTGAAGGTGATGCTTGGTACGGTGAAGGTGATGCTTGGTACGGTGAAGGTGATGCTTGGTACGGTGAAGGTGATGCTTGGTACGGTGAAGGTGATGCTTGGTACGGTGAAGGTGATGCTTGGTACGGTGAAGGTGATGCTTGGTACGGTGAAGGTGATGCTTGGTACGGTGAAGGTGATGCTTGCTACGGTGAAGGTGATGCTTGCTACGGTGAAGGTGATGCTTGCTACGGTGAAGGTGATGCTTGCTACGGTGAAGGTGATGCTTGCTACGGTGAAGGTGATGCTTGCTACGGTGAAGGTGATGCTTGGTACGGTGAAGGTGATGCTTGGTACGGTGAAGGTGATGCTTGCTACGGTGAAGGTGATGCTTGCTACGGTGAAGGTGATGCTTGCTACGGTGAAGGTGATGCTTGCTACGGTGAAGGTGATGCTTGCTACGGTGAAGGTGATGCTTGCTACGGTGAAGGTGATGCTTGCTACGGTGAAGGTGATGCTTGCTACGGTGAAGGTGATGCTTGCTACGGTGAAGGTGATGCTTGCTACGGTGAAGGTGATGCTTGCTACGGTGAAGGTGATGCGCGGTATGGTGAAGGTGATGCGCGGTATGGTGAAGGTGATGCGCGGTATGGTGAAGGTGATGCGCGGTACGGTGAAGATGATGCGCGGTACGGTGAAGGTGATGCTTGGTACGGTGAAGGTGATGCTTGGTACGGTGAAGGTGATGCTTGGTACGGTGAAGGTGACGCTTGTTACGGTGAAGGTGACGCTTGGTACGGTGAAGGTGATGCTTGGTACGGTGAAGGTGATGCTTGCTACGGTGAAGGTGATGCTTGCTACGGTGAAGGTGATGCTTGGTACGGTGAAGGTGATGCTTGGTACGGTGAAGGTGATGCTTGGTACGGTGAAGGTGATGCTTGGTACGGTGAAGGTGATGCTTGGTACGGTGAAGGTGATGCTTGGTACGGTGAAGTTGATGCTTGGTACGGTGAAGGTGATGCTTGGTACGGTGAAGGTGATGCTTGGTACGGTGAAGGTGATGCTTGGTACGGTGAAGGTGATGCTTGGTACGGTGAAGGTGATGCTTGGTACGGTGAAGGTGATGCTTGGTACGGTGAAGGTGATGCTTGGTACGGTGAAGGTGATGCTTGGTACGGTGAAGGTGATGCTTGGTACGGTGAAGGTGATGCTTGGTATGGTGAAGGTGATGCTTGGTATGGTGAAGGTGATGCTTGGTATGTTGAAGGTGATGCTTGGTATGGTGAAGGTGATGCTTGGTAGGGTGAAGGTGATGCTTGGTACGGTGAAGGTGATGCTTGGTACGGTGAAGGTGATGCTTGGTACGGTGAAGGTGATGCTTGGTACGGTGAAGGTGATGCTTGGTACGGTGAAGGTGATGCTTGGTACGGTGAAGGTGATGCTTGGTACGGTGAAGGTGATGCTTGGTACGGTGAAGGTGATGCTTGGTACGGTGAAGGTGATGCTTGGTACGGTGAAGGTGATGCTTGGTACGGTGAAGGTGATGCTTGGTACGGTGAAGGTGATGCTTGGTACGGTGAAGGTGATGCTTGGTACGGTGAAGGTGATGCTTGGTACGGTGAAGGTGATGCTTGGTACGGTGAAGGTGATGCTTGGTACGGTGAAGGTGATGCTTGGTACGGTGAAGGTGATGCTTGCTACGGTGAAGGTGATGCTTGCTACGGTGAAGGTGATGCTTGCTACGGTGAAGGTGATGCTTGCTACGGTGAAGGTGATGCTTGCTACGGTGAAGGTGATGCTTGCTACGGTGAAGGTGATGCGCGGTATGGTGGAGGTGATGATTGCTATGGTGGAGGTGATGCTTGCTATGGTGAAGGTGATGCTTGCTATGGTGGAGGTGATGCTTGCTATGGTGGAGGTGATGCTTGCTATGGTGGAGGTGATGCTTGCTATGGTGGAGGTGATGCTTGGTATGGTGAAGGTGATGCTTGGTACGGTGAAGGTGATGCTTGGTACGGTGAAGGTGATACTTGGTATGGTGAAGGTGATACTTGGTATGGTGAAGGTGATACTTGGAACGGTGAAGGTGATACTTGGTACGGTGAAGGTGATAGTTGGTACGGTGAAGGTGATAGTTGGTACGGTGAAGGTGATAGTTGGTACGGTGAAGGTGATAGTTGGTACGGTGAAGGTGATAGTTGGTACGGTGAAGGTGATAGTTGGTACGGTGAAGGTGATAGTTGGTACGGTGAAGGTGATAGTTGGTACGGTGAAGGTGGTAGTTGGTACGGTGAAGGTGATAGTTGGTACGGTGAAGGTTATACTTGGTGCGGTGAAGGTGATGCTTGGTACGGTGAAGGTGATGCTTGGTACGGTGAAGGTGATGCTTGGTACGGTGAAGGTGATGCTTGGTACGGTGAAGGTGATGCTTGGCACGGTGAAGGTGATGCTTGGCACGGTGAAGGTGATGCTTGGCACGGTGAAGGTGATGCTTGGCACGGTGAAGGTGATGCTTGGCACGGTGAAGGTGATGCTTGGCACGGTGAAGGTGATGCTTGGCACGGTGAAGGTGATGCTTGGTACGGTGAAGGTGATGCTTGGTACGGTGAAGGTGATGCTTGGTACGGTGAAGGTGATGCTTGCTATGGTGGAGGTGATGCTTGCTATGGTGGAGGTGATGCTTGCTATGGTGGAGGTGATGCTTGCTATGGTGAAGGTGATGCTTGCTATGGTGAAGGTGATGCTTGCTATGGTGAAGGTGATGCTTGCTATGGTGAAGGTGATGCTTGCTATGGTGAAGGTGATGCTTGCAATGGTGAAGGTGATGCTTGCAATGGTGGAGGTGATGCTTGCTATGGTGGAGGTGATGCTTGCTATGGTGGAGGTGATGCTTGCTATGGTGGAGGTGACGCTTGCTATGGTGGAGGTGACGCTTGCTATGGTGGAGGTGACGCTTGGTATGGTGAAGGTGACGCTTGGTATGGTGAAGGTGATGCTTGGTACGGTGAAGGTGATGCTTGGTACGGTGAAGGTGATGCTTGGTACGGTGAAGGTGATGCTTGGTACGGTGAAGGTGATGCTTGGTACGGTGAAGGTGATGCTTGGTACGGTGAAGGTGATGCTTGCTACGGTGAAGGTGATGCTTGCTACGGTGAAGGTGATGCTTGCTACGGTGAAGGTGATGCTTGCTACGGTGAAGGTGACGCTTGGTACGGTGAAGGTGATGCTTGGTACGGTGAAGGTGATGCTTGGTACGGTGAAGGTGATGCTTGCTACGGTGAAGGTGATGCTTGCTACGGTGAAGGTGATGCTTGCTACGGTGAAGGTGATGCTTGGTACGGTGAAGGTGATGCTTGGTACGGTGAAGGTGATGCTTGGTACGGTGAAGGTGATGCTTGGTACGGTGAAGGTGATGCTTGGTACGGTGATGGTGATGCTTGGTACGGTGAAGGTGATGCTTGGTACGGTGAAGGTGATGCTTGGTACGGTGAAGGTGATGCTTGGTACGGTGAAGGTGATGCTTGCTATGGTGAAGGTGATGCTTGCTATGGTGAAGGTGATGCTTGCTATGGTGAAGGTGATGCTTGCTATGGTGAAGGTGATGCTTGCTATGGTGAAGATGATGCTTGCTATGGCGAAGGTGATGCTTGCTATGGCGAAGGTGATGCTTGCTAGGTGAAGGTGATGCTTGCTATGGTGAAGGTGATGCTTGCTATGGTGAAGGTGATGCTTGCTATGGTGAAGGTGATGCTTGCTATGGTGAAGGTGATGCTTGCTATGGTGAAGGTGATGCTTGCTGTGGTGAAGGTGATGCTTGCTGTGGTGAAGGTGATGCTTGCTCTGGTGAAGGTGATGCTTGCTGTGGTGAAGGTGATGCTTGCTGTGGTGAAGGTGATGCTTGCTATGGTGAAGGTGACGCTTGCTGTGGTGAAGGTGATGCTTGCTATGGTGAAGGTGACGCTTGCTGTGGTGAAGGTGACGCTTGCTGTGGTGAAGGTGATGCTTGCTATGGTGAAGGTGATGCTTGCTATGGTGAAGGTGATGCTTGCTATGGTGAAGGTGATGCTTGCTGTGGTGAAGGTGATGCTTGCTGTGGTGAACGTGACGCTTGCTGTGGTGAAGGTGACGCTTGCTATGGTGAAGGTGATGCTTGCTATGGTGAAGGTGATGCTTGCTATGGTGAAGGTGATGCTTGCTATGGTGAAGGTGATGCTTGCTATGGTGGAGGTGATGCTTTCTATGGTGGAGGTGACGCTTGCTATGGTGGAGGTGACGCTTGCTATGGTGGAGGTGACGCTTGGTATGGTGAAGGTGACGCTTGGTATGGTGAAGGTGACGCTTGGTATGGTGAAGGTGACGCTTGGTATGGTGAAGGTGACGCTTGGTACGGTGAAGGTGACGCTTGTTACGGTGAAGGTGACGCTTGGTACGGTGAAGGTGATGCTTGGTACGGTGAAGGTGATGCTTGCTACGGTGAAGGTGATGCTTGCTACGGTGAAGGTGATGCTTGGTACGGTGAAGGTGATGCTTGGTACGGTGAAGGTGATGCTTGGTACGGTGAAGGTGATGCTTGGTACGGTGAAGGTGATGCTTGGTACGGTGAAGGTGATGCTTGGTACGGTGAAGTTGATGCTTGGTACGGTGAAGGTGATGCTTGGTACGGTGAAGGTGATGCTTGGTACGGTGAAGGTGATGCTTGGTACGGTGAAGGTGATGCTTGGTACGGTGAAGGTGATGCTTGGTACGGTGAAGGTGATGCTTGGTACGGTGAAGGTGATGCTTGGTACGGTGAAGGTGATGCTTGGTACGGTGAAGGTGATGCTTGGTACGGTGAAGGTGATGCTTGGTATGGTGAAGGTGATGCTTGGTATGGTGAAGGTGATGCTTGGTATGTTGAAGGTGATGCTTGGTATGGTGAAGGTGATGCTTGGTAGGGTGAAGGTGATGCTTGGTACGGTGAAGGTGATGCTTGGTACGGTGAAGGTGATGCTTGGTACGGTGAAGGTGATGCTTGGTACGGTGAAGGTGATGCTTGGTACGGTGAAGGTGATGCTTGGTACGGTGAAGGTGATGCTTGGTACGGTGAAGGTGATGCTTGGTACGGTGAAGGTGATGCTTGGTACGGTGAAGGTGATGCTTGGTACGGTGAAGGTGATGCTTGGTACGGTGAAGGTGATGCTTGGTACGGTGAAGGTGATGCTTGGTACGGTGAAGGTGATGCTTGGTACGGTGAAGGTGATGCTTGGTACGGTGAAGGTGATGCTTGGTACGGTGAAGGTGATGCTTGGTACGGTGAAGGTGATGCTTGGTACGGTGAAGGTGATGCTTGCTACGGTGAAGGTGATGCTTGCTACGGTGAAGGTGATGCTTGCTACGGTGAAGGTGATGCTTGCTACGGTGAAGGTGATGCTTGCTACGGTGAAGGTGATGCTTGCTACGGTGAAGGTGATGCGCGGTATGGTGGAGGTGATGATTGCTATGGTGGAGGTGATGCTTGCTATGGTGAAGGTGATGCTTGCTATGGTGGAGGTGATGCTTGCTATGGTGGAGGTGATGCTTGCTATGGTGGAGGTGATGCTTGCTATGGTGGAGGTGATGCTTGGTATGGTGAAGGTGATGCTTGGTATGGTGAAGGTGATGCTTGGTATGGTGAAGGTGATGCTTGGTATGGTGAAGGTGATGCTTGCTACGGTGAAGGTGATGCTTGCTACGGTGAAGGTGATGCTTGCTACGGTGAAGGTGATGCTTGCTACGGTGAAGGTGATGCTTGCTACGGTGAAGGTGGTGCTTGCTACGGTGAAGGTGATGCTTGGTACGGTGAAGGTGATGCTTGGTACGGTGAAGGTGATGCTTGGTACGGTGAAGGTGATGCTTGGTACGGTGAAGGTGATGCTTGGTACGGTGAAGGTGATGCTTGGTACGGTGAAGGTGATGCTTGGTACGGTGAAGGTGATGCTTGGTACGGTGAAGGTGATGCTTGGTACGGTGAAGGTGATGCTTGGTACGGTGAAGGTGATGCTTGGTACGGTGAAGGTGATGCTTGGTACGGTGAAGGTGATGCTTGGTACGGTGAAGGTGATGCTTGGTACGGTGAAGGTGATGCTTGGTACGGTGAAGGTGATGCTTGGTACGGTGAAGGTGATGCTTGCTACGGTGAAGGTGATGCTTGCTACGGTGAAGGTGATGCTTGCTACGGTGAAGGTGATGCTTGCTACGGTGAAGGTGATGCTTGCTACGGTGAAGGTGATGCTTGCTACGGTGAAGGTGATGCTTGGTACGGTGAAGGTGATGCTTGGTACGGTGAAGGTGATGCTTGCTACGGTGAAGGTGATGCTTGCTACGGTGAAGGTGATGCTTGCTACGGTGAAGGTGATGCTTGCTACGGTGAAGGTGATGCTTGCTACGGTGAAGGTGATGCTTGCTACGGTGAAGGTGATGCTTGCTACGGTGAAGGTGATGCTTGCTACGGTGAAGGTGATGCTTGCTACGGTGAAGGTGATGCTTGCTACGGTGAAGGTGATGCTTGCTACGGTGAAGGTGATGCGCGGTATGGTGAAGGTGATGCGCGGTATGGTGAAGGTGATGCGCGGTATGGTGAAGGTGATGCGCGGTACGGTGAAGATGATGCGCGGTACGGTGAAGGTGATGCTTGGTACGGTGAAGGTGATGCTTGGTACGGTGAAGGTGATGCTTGGTACGGTGAAGGTGATGCTTGGTACGGTGAAGGTGATGCTTGGTACGGTGAAGGTGATGCTTGGTATGGTGAAGGTGATGCTTGGTACGGTGAAGGTGATGCTTGGTACGGTGAAGGTGATGCTTGGTACGGTGAAGGTGATGCTTGGTACGGTGAAGGTGATGCTTGGTACGGTGAAGGTGATGCTTGGTACGGTGAAGGTGATGCTTGGTACGGTGAAGGTGATGCTTGCTACGGTGAAGGTGATGCTTGCTACGGTGAAGGTGATGCTTGCTACGGTGAAGGTGATGCTTGCTACGGTGAAGGTGATGCTTGCTACGGTGAAGGTGATGCTTGCTACGGTGAAGGTGATGCTTGCTATGGTGAAGGTGATGCTTGCTATGGTGAAGGTGATGCTTGCTATGGTGAAGGTGACGCTTGCTATGGTGAAGGTGACGCTTGCTATGGTGAAGGTGACGCTTGCTACGGTGAAGGTGACGCTTGCTACGGTGAAGGTGACGCTTGCTACGGTGAAGGTGATGCTTGCTACGGTGAAGGTGATGCTTGCTTTGGTGAAGGTGATGCTTGCTTTGGTGGAGGTGATGCTTGCTATGGTGGAGGTGATGCTTGCTATGGTGGAGGTGATGCTTGCTATGGTGGAGGTGATGATTGCTATGGTGGAGGTGATGCTTGCTATGGTGGAGGTGATGCTTGCTATGGTGGAGGTGATGCTTGCTATGGTGAAGGTGATGCTTGCTATGGTGAAGGTGATGCTTGGTATGGTGAAGGTGATGCTTGGTATGGTGAAGGTGATGCTTGGTATGGTGAAGGTGATGCTTGCTATGGTGAAGGTGATGCTTGGTATGGTGAAGGTGATGCTTGGTATGGTGAAGGTGATGCTTGGCATGGTGAAGGTGATGCTTGGCATGGTGAAGGTGATGCTTGGCATGGTGAAGGTGATGCTTGGCATGGTGAAGGTGATGCTTGGCATGGTGAAGGTGATGCTTGGCATGGTGAAGGTGGTGCTTGGTATGGTGAAGGTGGTGCTTGGTATGGTGAAGGTGATGCTTGGTATGGTGAAGGTGATGCTTGGTATGGTGAAGGTGATGCTTGGTATGGTGAAGGTGATGCTTGGTATGGTGGAGGTGATGCTTGGTATGGTGGAGGTGATGCTTGGTATGGTGGAGGTGATGCTTGCTATGGTGGAGGTGATGCTTGCTATGGTGGAGGTGATGCTTGCTATGGTGAAGGTGATGCTTGGTATGGTGAATGTGATGCTTGGTATGGTGAAGGTGATGCTTGGTATGGTGAAGGTGATGCTTGGTATGGTGAAGGTGATGCTTGGTATGGTGAAGGTGATGCTTGGTACGGTGGAGGTGATGCTTGGTACGGTGGAGGTGATGCTTGCTATGGTGGAGGTGATGCTTGCTATGGTGAAGGTGATGCTTGCTATGGTGAAGGTGATGCTTGCTATGGTGGAGGTGATGCTTGCTATGGTGAAGGTGATGCTTGGTACGGTGAAGGTGATGCTTGGTACGGTGAAGGTGATGCTTGGTACGGTGAAGGTGATGCTTGGTACGGTGAAGGTGATACTTGGTATGGTGAAGGTGATACTTGGTATGGTGAAGGTGATACTTGGAACGGTGAAGGTGATACTTGGTACGGTGAAGGTGATAGTTGGTACGGTGAAGGTGATAGTTGGTACGGTGAAGGTGATAGTTGGTACGGTGAAGGTGATAGTTGGTACGGTGAAGGTGATAGTTGGTACGGTGAAGGTGATAGTTGGTACGGTGAAGGTGATAGTTGGTACGGTGAAGGTGATAGTTGGTACGGTGAAGGTGGTAGTTGGTACGGTGAAGGTGATAGTTGGTACGGTGAAGGTTATACTTGGTGCGGTGAAGGTGATGCTTGGTACGGTGAAGGTGATGCTTGGTACGGTGAAGGTGATGCTTGGTACGGTGAAGGTGATGCTTGGTACGGTGAAGGTGATGCTTGGCACGGTGAAGGTGATGCTTGGCACGGTGAAGGTGATGCTTGGCACGGTGAAGGTGATGCTTGGCACGGTGAAGGTGATGCTTGGCACGGTGAAGGTGATGCTTGGCACGGTGAAGGTGATGCTTGGCACGGTGAAGGTGATGCTTGGTACGGTGAAGGTGATGCTTGGTACGGTGAAGGTGATGCTTGGTACGGTGAAGGTGATGCTTGCTATGGTGGAGGTGATGCTTGCTATGGTGGAGGTGATGCTTGCTATGGTGGAGGTGATGCTTGCTATGGTGAAGGTGATGCTTGCTATGGTGAAGGTGATGCTTGCTATGGTGAAGGTGATGCTTGCTATGGTGAAGGTGATGCTTGCTATGGTGAAGGTGATGCTTGCAATGGTGAAGGTGATGCTTGCAATGGTGGAGGTGATGCTTGCTATGGTGGAGGTGATGCTTGCTATGGTGGAGGTGATGCTTGCTATGGTGGAGGTGACGCTTGCTATGGTGGAGGTGACGCTTGCTATGGTGGAGGTGACGCTTGGTATGGTGAAGGTGACGCTTGGTATGGTGAAGGTGACGCTTGGTATGGTGAAGGTGACGCTTGGTATGGTGAAGGTGACGCTTGGTATGGTGAAGGTGACGCTTGGTACGGTGAAGGTGATGCTTGTTACGGTGAAGGTGATGCTTGGTACGGTGAAGGTGATGCTTGCTACGGTGAAGGTGATGCTTGCTACGGTGAAGGTGATGCTTGGTACGGTGAAGGTGATGCTTGGTACGGTGAAGGTGATGCTTGGTACGGTGAAGGTGATGCTTGGTACGGTGAAGGTGATGCTTGCTACGGTGAAGGTGATGCTTGCTACGGTGAAGGTGATGCTTGCTACGGTGAAGGTGATGCTTGCTACGGTGAAGGTGATGCTTGCTACGGTGAAGGTGATGCTTGCTACGGTGAAGGTGATGCTTGCTACGGTGAAGGTGATGCGCGGTATGGTGGAGGTGATGATTGCTATGGTGGAGGTGATGCTTGCTATGGTGAAGGTGATGCTTGCTATGGTGGAGGTGATGCTTGCTATGGTGGAGGTGATGCTTGCTATGGTGGAGGTGATGCTTGCTATGGTGGAGGTGATGCTTGGTATGGTGAAGGTGATGCTTGGTATGGTGAAGGTGATGCTTGGTATGGTGAAGGTTATGCTTGGTATGGTGAAGGTGATGCTTGCTACGGTGAAGGTGATGCTTGCTACGGTGAAGGTGATGCTTGCTACGGTGAAGGTGATGCTTGCTACGGTGAAGGTGATGCTTGCTACGGTGAAGGTGGTGCTTGCTACGGTGAAGGTGATGCTTGCTACGGTGAAGGTGATGCTTGGTACGGTGAAGGTGATGCTTGGTACGGTGAAGGTGATGCTTGGTACGGTGAAGGTGATGCTTGGTACGGTGAAGGTGATGCTTGGTACGGTGAAGGTGATGCTTGGTACGGTGAAGGTGATGCTTGGTACGGTGAAGGTGATGCTTGGTACGGTGAAGGTGATGCTTGGTACGGTGAAGGTGATGCTTGGTACGGTGAAGGTGATGCTTGGTACGGTGAAGGTGATGCTTGGTACGGTGAAGGTGATGCTTGGTACGGTGAAGGTGATGCTTGGTACGGTGAAGGTGATGCTTGCTACGGTGAAGGTGATGCTTGCTACGGTGAAGGTGATGCTTGCTACGGTGAAGGTGATGCTTGCTACGGTGAAGGTGATGCTTGCTACGGTGAAGGTGATGCTTGCTACGGTGAAGGTGATGCTTGGTACGGTGAAGGTGATGCTTGGTACGGTGAAGGTGATGCTTGCTACGGTGAAGGTGATGCTTGCTACGGTGAAGGTGATGCTTGCTACGGTGAAGGTGATGCTTGCTACGGTGAAGGTGATGCTTGCTACGGTGAAGGTGATGCTTGCTACGGTGAAGGTGATGCTTGCTACGGTGAAGGTGATGCTTGCTACGGTGAAGGTGATGCTTGCTACGGTGAAGGTGATGCTTGCTACGGTGAAGGTGATGCGCGGTATGGTGAAGGTGATGCGCGGTATGGTGAAGGTGATGCGCGGTATGGTGAAGGTGATGCGCGGTACGGTGAAGATGATGCTTGGTACGGTGAAGGTGATGCTTGGTACGGTGAAGGTGATGCTTGGTACGGTGAAGGTGATGCTTGGTACGGTGAAGGTGATGCTTGGTACGGTGAAGGTGATGCTTGGTATGGTGAAGGTGATGCTTGGTATGGTGAAGGTGATGCTTGGTACGGTGAAGGTGATGCTTGGTACGGTGAAGGTGATGCTTGGTACGGTGAAGGTGATGCTTGGTACGGTGAAGGTGATGCTTGGTACGGTGAAGGTGATGCTTGGTACGGTGAAGGTGATGCTTGCTACGGTGAAGGTGATGCTTGCTACGGTGAAGGTGATGCTTGCTACGGTGAAGGTGATGCTTGCTACGGTGAAGGTGATGCTTGCTACGGTGAAGGTGATGCTTGCTACGGTGAAGGTGATGCTTGCTATGGTGAAGGTGATGCTTGCTATGGTGAAGGTGATGCTTGCTATGGTGAAGGTGATGCTTGCTATGGTGAAGGTGACGCTTGCTATGGTGAAGGTGACGCTTGCTATGGTGAAGGTGACGCTTGCTACGGTGAAGGTGACGCTTGCTACGGTGAAGGTGATGCTTGCTATGGTGAAGGTGATGCTTGCTTTGGTGAAGGTGATGCTTGCTTTGGTGGAGGTGATGCTTGCTATGGTGGAGGTGATGCTTGCTATGGTGGAGGTGATGCTTGCTATGGTGGAGGTGATGATTGCTATGGTGGAGGTGATGCTTGCTATGGTGGAGGTGATGCTTGCTATGGTGGAGGTGATGCTTGCTATGGTGAAGGTGATGCTTGCTATGGTGAAGGTGATGCTTGGTATGGTGAAGGTGATGCTTGGTATGGTGAAGGTGATGCTTGGTATGGTGAAGGTGATGCTTGCTATGGTGAAGGTGATGCTTGGTATGGTGAAGGTGATGCTTGCTATGGTGAAGGTGATGCTTGGTATGGTGAATGTGATGCTTGGTATGGTGAAGGTGATGCTTGGTATGGTGAAGGTGATGCTTGGTATGGTGAAGGTGATGCTTGGTATGGTGAAGGTGATGCTTGGTACGGTGGAGGTGATGCTTGGTACGGTGGAGGTGATGCTTGCTATGGTGGAGGTGATGCTTGCTATGGTGAAGGTGATGCTTGCTATGGTGAAGGTGATGCTTGCTATGGTGGAGGTGATGCTTGCTATGGTGAAGGTGATGCTTGGTACGGTGAAGGTGATGCTTGGTACGGTGAAGGTGATGCTTGGTACAGTGAAGGTGATGCTTGGTACGGTGAAGGTGATACTTGGTATGGTGAAGGTGATACTTGGTATGGTGAAGGTGATACTTGGAACGGTGAAGGTGATACTTGGTACGGTGAAGGTGATAGTTGGTACGGTGAAGGTGATAGTTGGTACGGTGAAGGTGATAGTTGGTACGGTGAAGGTGATAGTTGGTACGGTGAAGGTGATAGTTGGTACGGTGAAGGTGATAGTTGGTACGGTGAAGGTGATAGTTGGTACGGTGAAGGTGATAGTTGGTACGGTGAAGGTGATAGTTGGTACGGTGAAGGTGATAGTTGGTACGGTGAAGGTTATACTTGGTGCGGTGAAGGTGATGCTTGGTACGGTGAAGGTGATGCTTGGTACGGTGAAGGTGATGCTTGGTACGGTGAAGGTGATGCTTGGTACGGTGAAGGTGATGCTTGGCACGGTGAAGGTGATGCTTGGCACGGTGAAGGTGATGCTTGGCACGGTGAAGGTGATGCTTGGCACGGTGAAGGTGATGCTTGGCACGGTGAAGGTGATGCTTGGCACGGTGAAGGTGATGCTTGGCACGGTGAAGGTGATGCTTGGTACGGTGAAGGTGATGCTTGGTACGGTGAAGGTGATGCTTGGTACGGTGAAGGTGATGCTTGCTATGGTGAAGGTGATGCTTGCTATGGTGAAGGTGATGCTTGCTATGGTGAAGGTGATGCTTGCTATGGTGAAGGTGATGCGCGGTATGGTGAAGGTGATGCGCGGCATGGTGAAGGTGATGCTTGGTATGGTGAAGGTGATGCTTGATATGGTGGAGGTGATGATTTCTATGGTGGAGGTGATGATTGCTATGGTGGAGGTGATGATTCCTATGGTGGAGGTGATGCTTGGTATGGTGAAGGTGATGCTTGCTGTGGTGAAGGTGATGCTTGCTGTGGTGGAGGTGATGCTTGCTGTGGTGGAGGTGATGCTTGCTATGGTGGAGGTGATGCTTGCTATGGTGGAGGTGATGCTTGCTATGGTGGAGGTGATGCTTGCTATGGTGGAGGTGATGCTTGCTATGGTGAAGGTGATGCTTGCTATGGTGAAGGTGATGCTTGGTATGGTGAAGGTGATGCTTGCTATGGTGAAGGTGATGCTTGCTATGGTGAAGGTGATGCTTGCTATGGTGAAGGTGATGCTTGCAATGGTGGAGGTGATGCTTGCTATGGTGGAGGTGATGCTTGCTATGGTGGAGGTGATGCTTGCTATGGTGGAGGTGACGCTTGCTATGGTGGAGGTGACGCTTGCTATGGTGGAGGTGACGCTTGGTATGGTGAAGGTGACGCTTGGTATGGTGAAGGTGACGCTTGGTATGGTGAAGGTGACGCTTGGTATGGTGAAGGTGACGCTTGGTATGGTGAAGGTGACGCTTGGTACGGTGAAGGTGATGCTTGTTACGGTGAAGGTGATGCTTGGTACGGTGAAGGTGATGCTTGCTACGGTGAAGGTGATGCTTGCTACGGTGAAGGTGATGCTTGCTACGGTGAAGGTGATGCTTGGTACGGTGAAGGTGATGCTTGGTACGGTGATGGTGATGCTTGGTACGGTGAAGGTGATGCTTGGTACGGTGAAGGTGATGCTTGGTACGGTGAAGGTGATGCTTGGTACGGTGAAGGTGATGCTTGGTACGGTGAAGGTGATGCTTGGTACGGTGAAGGTGATGCTTGGTACGGTGAAGGTGATGCTTGGTACGGTGAAGGTGATGCTTGGTATGGTGAAGGTGATGCTTGGTATGGTGAAGGTGATGCTTGGTATGTTGAAGGTGATGCTTGGTACGGTGAAGGTGATGCTTGGTACGGTGAAGGTGATGCTTGGTACGGTGAAGGTGATGCTTGGTACGGTGAAGGTGATGCTTGGTACGGTGAAGGTGATGCTTGGTACGGTGAAGGTGATGCTTGGTACGGTGAAGGTGATGCTTGGTACGGTGAAGGTGATGCTTGGTACGGTGAAGGTGATGCTTGGTACGGTGAAGGTGATGCTTGGTACGGTGAAGGTGATGCTTGGTACGGTGAAGGTGATGCTTGGTACGGTGAAGGTGATGCTTGGTACGGTGAAGGTGATGCTTGGTACGGTGAAGGTGATGCTTGGTACGGTGAAGGTGATGCTTGGTACGGTGAAGGTGATGCTTGGTACGGTGAAGGTGATGCTTGGTACGGTGAAGGTGATGCTTGCTACGGTGAAGGTGATGCTTGCTACGGTGAAGGTGATGCTTGCTACGGTGAAGGTGATGCTTGCAATGGTGGAGGTGATGCTTGCTATGGTGGAGGTGATGCTTGCTATGGTGGAGGTGATGCTTGCTATGGTGGAGGTGACGCTTGCTATGGTGGAGGTGACGCTTGCTATGGTGGAGGTGACGCTTGGTATGGTGAAGGTGACGCTTGGTATGGTGAAGGTGACGCTTGGTATGGTGAAGGTGACGCTTGGTATGGTGAAGGTGACGCTTGGTATGGTGAAGGTGACGCTTGGTACGGTGAAGGTGATGCTTGTTACGGTGAAGGTGATGCTTGGTACGGTGAAGGTGATGCTTGCTACGGTGAAGGTGATGCTTGCTACGGTGAAGGTGATGCTTGGTACGGTGAAGGTGATGCTTGGTACGGTGAAGGTGATGCTTGGTACGGTGAAGGTGATGCTTGGTACGGTGAAGGTGATGCTTGCTACGGTGAAGGTGATGCTTGCTACGGTGAAGGTGATGCTTGCTACGGTGAAGGTGATGCTTGCTACGGTGAAGGTGATGCTTGCTACGGTGAAGGTGATGCTTGCTACGGTGAAGGTGATGCTTGCTACGGTGAAGGTGATGCGCGGTATGGTGGAGGTGATGATTGCTATGGTGGAGGTGATGCTTGCTATGGTGAAGGTGATGCTTGCTATGGTGGAGGTGATGCTTGCTATGGTGGAGGTGATGCTTGCTATGGTGGAGGTGATGCTTGCTATGGTGGAGGTGATGCTTGGTATGGTGAAGGTGATGCTTGGTATGGTGAAGGTGATGCTTGGTATGGTGAAGGTTATGCTTGGTATGGTGAAGGTGATGCTTGCTACGGTGAAGGTGATGCTTGCTACGGTGAAGGTGATGCTTGCTACGGTGAAGGTGATGCTTGCTACGGTGAAGGTGATGCTTGGTACGGTGAAGGTGATGCTTGGTACGGTGAAGGTGATGCTTGGTACGGTGAAGGTGATGCTTGGTACGGTGAAGGTGATGCTTGGTACGGTGAAGGTGATGCTTGGTACGGTGAAGGTGATGCTTGGTACGGTGAAGGTGATGCTTGGTACGGTGAAGGTGATGCTTGGTACGGTGAAGGTGATGCTTGGTACGGTGAAGGTGATGCTTGGTACGGTGAAGGTGATGCTTGGTACGGTGAAGGTGATGCTTGGTACGGTGAAGGTGATGCTTGGTACGGTGAAGGTGATGCTTGGTACGGTGAAGGTGATGCTTGCTACGGTGAAGGTGATGCTTGCTACGGTGAAGGTGATGCTTGCTACGGTGAAGGTGATGCTTGCTACGGTGAAGGTGATGCTTGCTACGGTGAAGGTGATGCTTGCTACGGTGAAGGTGATGCTTGCTACGGTGAAGGTGATGCTTGCTACGGTGAAGGTGATGCTTGCTACGGTGAAGGTGATGCTTGCTACGGTGAAGGTGATGCTTGCTACGGTGAAGGTGATGCTTGCTTTGGTGAAGGTGATGCTTGCTATGGTGGAGGTGATGCTTGCTATGGTGGAGGTGATGCTTGCTATGGTGGAGGTGATGATTGCTATGGTGGAGGTGATGCTTGCTATGGTAGAGGTGATGCTTGCTATGGTGGAGGTGATGCTTGCTATGGTGAAGGTGATGCTTGCTATGGTGAAGGTGATGCTTGGTATGGTGAAGGTGATGCTTGGTATGGTGAAGGTGATGCTTGCTATGGTGAAGGTGATGCTTGCTATGGTGAAGGTGATGCTTGGTATGGTGAAGGTGATGCTTGGCATGGTGAAGGTGATGCTTGGCATGGGGAAGGTGATGCTTGGCATGGTGAAGGTGATGCTTGGCATGGTGAAGGTGATGCTTGGCATGGTGAAGGTGATGCTTGGCATGGTGAAGGTGGTGCTTGGTATGGTGAAGGTGGTGCTTGGTATGGTGAAGGTGATGCTTGGTATGGTGAAGGTGATGCTTGGTATGGTGAAGGTGATGCTTGGTATGGTGAAGGTGATGCTTGGTATGGTGGAGGTGATGCTTGGTATGGTGGAGGTGATGCTTGGTATGGTGGAGGTGATGCTTGCTATGGTGGAGGTGATGCTTGCTATGGTGGAGGTGATGCTTGCTATGGTGAAGGTGATGCTTGGTATGGTGAAGGTGATGCTTGGTATGGTGAAGGTGATGCTTGGTATGGTGAAGGTGATGCTTGGTATGGTGAAGGTGATGCTTGGTATGGTGAAGGTGATGCTTGTTATGGTGAAGGTGATGCTTGGTATGGTGGAGGTGATGCTTGGTATGGTGGAGGTGATGCTTGCTATGGTGGAGGTGATGCTTGCTATGGTGAAGGTGATGCTTGCTATGGTGAAGGTGATGCTTGCTATGGTGGAGGTGATGCTTGCTATGGTGAAGGTGATGCTTGGTACGGTGAAGGTGATGCTTGGTACGGTGAAGGTGATGCTTGGTACGGTGAAGGTGATGCTTGGTATGGTGAAGGTGATGCTTGCTATGGTGAAGGTGATGCTTGGTATGGTGAAGGTGATGCTTGGCATGGTGAAGGTGATGCTTGGCATGGTGAAGGTGATGCTTGGCATGGTGAAGGTGATGCTTGGCATGGTGAAGGTGATGCTTGGCATGGTGAAGGTGATGCTTGGCATGGTGAAGGTGGTGCTTGGTATGGTGAAGGTGGTGCTTGGTATGGTGAAGGTGATGCTTGGCACGGTGAATGTGATGCTTGGCACGGTGAAGGTGATGCTTGGCACGGTGAAGGTGATGCTTGGCACGGTGAAGGTGATGCTTGGCACGGTGAAGGTGATGCTTGGCACGGTGAAGGTGATGCTTGGTACGGTGAAGGTGATGCTTGGTACGGTGAAGGTGATGCTTGGTACGGTGAAGGTGATGCTTGCTATGGTGAAGGTGATGCTTGCTATGGTGAAGGTGATGCTTGCTATGGTGAAGGTGATGCTTGCTATGGTGAAGGTGATGCGCGGTATGGTGAAGGTGATGCGCGGTATGGTGAAGGTGATGCTTGGTATGGTGAAGGTGATGCTTGATATGGTGAAGGTGATGATTGCTATGGTGGAGGTGATGATTGCTATGGTGGAGGTGATGATTGCTATGGTGGAGGTGATGCTTGGTATGGTGAAGGTGATGCTTGCTGTGGTGAAGGTGATGCTTGCTGTGGTGAAGGTGATGCTTGCTGTGGTGGAGGTGATGCTTGCTATGGTGGAGGTGATGCTTGCTATGGTGGAGGTGATGCTTGCTATGGTGGAGGTGATGCTTGCTATGGTGGAGGTGATGCTTGCTATGGTGGAGGTGATGCTTGCTATGGTGAAGGTGATGCTTGGTATGGTGAAGGTGATGCTTGGTATGGTGAAGGTGATGCTTGCTATGGTGAAGGTGATGCTTGCTATGGTGAAGGTGATGCTTGCTATGGTGGAGGTGATGCTTGCTATGGTGGAGGTGATGCTTGCTATGGTGGAGGTGACGCTTGCTATGGTGGAGGTGACGCTTGCTATGGTGGAGGTGACGCTTGCTATGGTGGAGGTGACGCTTGGTATGGTGAAGGTGATGCTTGGTATGGTGAAGGTGACGCTTGGTATGGTGAAGGTGACGCTTGGTATGGTGAAGGTGACGCTTGGTACGGTGAAGGTGATGCTTGGTACGGTGAAGGTGATGCTTGGTACGGTGAAGGTGATGCTTGCTACGGTGAAGGTGATGCTTGCTACGGTGAAGGTGATGCTTGCTACGGTGAAGGTGATGCTTGCTACGGTGAAGGTGATGCTTGGTACGGTGAAGGTGATGCTTGGTACGGTGAAGGTGATGCTTGGTACGGTGAAGGTGATGGTTGGTACGGTGAAGGTGATGCTTGGTACGGTGAAGGTGATGCTTGGTACGGTGAAGGTGATGCTTGGTACGGTGAAGGTGATGCTTGGTACGGTGAAGGTGATGCTTGGTACGGTGAAGGTGATGCTTGGTACGGTGAAGGTGATGCTTGGTACGGTGAAGGTGATGCTTGGTACGGTGAAGGTGATGCTTGGTACGGTGAAGGTGATGCTTGGTACGGTGAAGGTGATGCTTGGTACGGTGAAGGTGATGCTTGCTACGGTGAAGGTGATGCTTGCTACGGTGAAGGTGATGCTTGCTACGGTGAAGGTGATGCTTGCTACGGTGAAGGTGATGCTTGCTACGGTGAAGGTGATGCTTGCTACGGTGAAGGTGATGCTTGCTACGGTGAAGGTGATGCTTGCTACGGTGAAGGTGATGCTTGCTACGGTGAAGGTGATGCTTGCTACGGTGAAGGTGATGCTTGCTACGGTGAAGGTGATGCTTGCTATGGTGGAGGTGATGCTTGCTATGGTGGAGGTGATGCTTGCTATGGTGGAGGTGATGATTGCTATGGTGGAGGTGATGCTTGCTATGGTGGAGGTGATGCTTGCTATGGTGGAGGTGATGCTTGCTATGGTGAAGGTGATGCTTGCTATGGTGAAGGTGATGCTTGGTATGGTGAAGGTGATGCTTGGTATGGTGAAGGTGATGCTTGGTATGGTGAAGGTGATGCTTGGTATGGTGAAGGTGATGCTTGGTATGGTGAAGGTGATGCTTGGCATGGTGAAGGTGATGCTTGGCATGGTGAAGGTGATGCTTGGCATGGTGAAGGTGATGCTTGGCATGGTGAAGGTGATGCTTGGCATGGTGAAGGTGATGCTTGGCATGGTGAAGGTGGTGCTTGGTATGGTGAAGGTGGTGCTTGGTATGGTGAAGGTGATGCTTGGTATGGTGAAGGTGATGCTTGGTATGGTGAAGGTGATGCTTGGTATGGTGAAGGTGATGCTTGGTATGGTGGAGGTGATGCTTGGTATGGTGGAGGTGATGCTTGGTATGGTGGAGGTGATGCTTGCTATGGTGGAGGTGATGCTTGCTATGGTGGAGGTGATGCTTGCTATGGTGAAGGTGATGCTTGGTATGGTGAAGGTGATGCTTGGTATGGTGAAGGTGATGCTTGGCATGGTGAAGGTGATGCTTGGCATGGTGAAGGTGATGCTTGGCATGGTGAAGGTGATGCTTGGCATGGTGAAGGTGATGCTTGGCATGGTGAAGGTGATGCTTGGCATGGTGAAGGTGGTGCTTGGTATGGTGAAGGTGGTGCTTGGTATGGTGAAGGTGATGCTTGGTATGGTGAAGGTGATGCTTGGTATGGTGAAGGTGATGCTTGGTATGGTGAAGGTGATGCTTGGTATGGTGGAGGTGATGCTTGGTATGGTGGAGGTGATGCTTGGTATGGTGGAGGTGATGCTTGCTATGGTGGAGGTGATGCTTGCTATGGTGAAGGTGATAGTTGGTACGGTGAAGGTGATAGTTGGTACGGTGAAGGTGATAGTTGGTACGGTGAAGGTGATAGTTGGTACGGTGAAGGTGATAGTTGGTACGGTGAAGGTGATGCTTGGTACGGTGAAGGTGATGCTTGGTACGGTGAAGGTGATGCTTGGTACGGTGAAGGTGATGCTTGGTACGGTGAAGGTGATGCTTGGCACGGTGAAGGTGATGCTTGGCACGGTGAAGGTGATGCTTGGCACGGTGAAGGTGATGCTTGGCACGGTGAAGGTGATGCTTGGCACGGTGAAGGTGATGCTTGGCACGGTGAAGGTGATGCTTGGCACGGTGAAGGTGATGCTTGGCACGGTGAAGGTGATGCTTGGCACGGTGAAGGTGATGCTTGGTACGGTGAAGGTGATGCTTGGTACGGTGAAGGTGATGCTTGCTATGGTGAAGGTGATGCTTGCTATGGTGAAGGTGATGCTTGCTATGGTGAAGGTGATGCGCGGTATGGTGAAGGTGATGCGCGGTATGGTGAAGGTGATGCTTGGTATGGTGAAGGTGATGCTTGATATGGTGAAGGTGATGATTGCTATGGTGGAGGTGATGATTGCTATGGTGGAGGTGATGATTGCTATGGTGGAGGTGATGCTTGGTATGGTGAAGGTGATGCTTGCTGTGGTGAAGGTGATGCTTGCTGTGGTGAAGGTGATGCTTGCTGTGGTGGAGGTGATGCTTGCTATGGTGGAGGTGATGCTTGCTATGGTGGAGGTGATGCTTGCTATGGTGGAGGTGATGCTTGCTATGGTGGAGGTGATGCTTGCTATGGTGGAGGTGATGCTTGCTATGGTGAAGGTGATGCTTGGTATGGTGAAGGTGATGCTTGGTATGGTGAAGGTGATGCTTGCTATGGTGAAGGTGATGCTTGCTATGGTGAAGGTGATGCTTGCTATGGTGAAGGTGATGCTTGCTATGGTGGAGGTGACGCTTGCTATGGTGGAGGTGACGCTTGCTATGGTGGAGGTGACGCTTGCTATGGTGGAGGTGACGCTTGCTATGGTGGAGGTGACGCTTGGTATGGTGAAGGTGACGCTTGGTATGGTGAAGGTGACGCTTGGTATGGTGAAGGTGACGCTTGGTATGGTGAAGGTGACGCTTGGTACGGTGAAGGTGACGCTTGGTACGGTGAAGGTGATGCTTGTTACGGTGAAGGTGATGCTTGGTACGGTGAAGGTGATGCTTGCTACGGTGAAGGTGATGCTTGCTACGGTGAAGGTGATGCTTGCTACGGTGAAGGTGATGCTTGGTACGGTGAAGGTGATGCTTGGTACGGTGAAGGTGATGCTTGGTACGGTGAAGGTGATGCTTGGTAGGGTGAAGGTGATGCTTGGTACGGTGATGGTGATGCTTGGTACGGTGAAGGTGATGCTTGGTACGGTGAAGGTGATGCTTGGTACGGTGAAGGTGATGCTTGGTACGGTGAAGGTGATGCTTGCTATGGTGAAGGTGATGCTTGCTATGGTGAAGGTGATGCTTGCTATGGTGAAGGTGATGCTTGCTATGGTGAAGGTGATGCTTGCTATGGTGAAGGTGATGCTTGCTATGGCGAAGGTGATGCTTGCTATGGCGAAGGTGATGCTTGCTAGGTGAAGGTGATGCTTGCTATGGTGAAGGTGATGCTTGCTATGGTGAAGGTGATGCTTGCTATGGTGAAGGTGATGCTTGCTATGGTGAAGGTGATGCTTGCTGTGGTGAAGGTGATGCTTGCTGTGGTGAAGGTGATGCTTGCTCTGGTGAAGGTGATGCTTGCTGTGGTGAAGGTGATGCTTGCTGTGGTGAAGGTGATGCTTGCTATGGTGAAGGTGACGCTTGCTGTGGTGAAGGTGATGCTTGCTATGGTGAAGGTGACGCTTGCTGTGGTGAAGGTGACGCTTGCTGTGGTGAAGGTGACGCTTGCTATGGTGAAGGTGATGCTTGCTATGGTGAAGGTGATGCTTGCTATGGTGAAGGTGATGCTTGCTGTGGTGAAGGTGATGCTTGCTGTGGTGAACGTGACGCTTGCTGTGGTGAAGGTGACGCTTGCTATGGTGAAGGTGATGCTTGCTATGGTGAAGGTGATGCTTGCTATGGTGAAGGTGATGCTTGCTATGGTGAAGGTGATGCTTGCTATGGTGAAGGTGATGCTTGCTATGGTGAAGGTGATGCTTGCTATGGTGAAGGTGATGCTTGCTATGGTGAAGGTGATGCTTGGTATGGTGAAGGTGATACTTGGTATGGTGAAGGTGATACTTGGTATGGTGAAGGTGATACTTGGTATGGTGAAGGTGATACTTGGTATGGTGAAGGTGATACTTGGTATGGTGAAGGTGATACTTGGTACGGTGAAGGTGATACTTGGTACGGTGAAGGTGATACTTGGTACGGTGAAGGTGATACTTGGTACGGTGAAGGTGATACTTGGTACGGTGAAGGTGATGCTTGGTACGGTGAAGGTGATGCTTGGTACGGTGAAGGTGATGCTTGGTACGGTGAAGGTGATGCTTGGTACGGTGAAGGTGATGCTTGGTACGGTGAAGGTGATGCTTGCTATGGTGAAGGTGATGCTTGCTATGGTGAAGGTGATGCTTGCTATGGTGAAGGTGATGCTTGCTATGGTGAAGGTGATGCTTGCTATGGTGAAGGTGATGCTTGCTATGGTGAAGGTGATGCTGCTATGGTGAAGGTGATGCTTGCTATGGTGAAGGTGATGCTTGCTATGGTTAAGGTGATGCTTGCTATGGTGAAGGTGATGCTTGGTATGGTGAAGGTGATGCTTGGTATGGTGAAGGTGATGCTTGGTATGGAAGGTGATGCTTGCTATGGTGAAGGTGATGCTTGCAATGGTGAAGGTGATGCTTGCTATGGTGAAGGTGATGCTTGGTATGGTGAAGGTGATGCTTGCTATGGTGAAGGTGATGCTTGGTATGGTGAAGGTGATGCTTGGTATGGTGAAGGCGATGCTTGGTATGGTGAAGGTGATGCTTGGTATGGTGAAGGTGATGCTTGGTATGGTGAAGGTGATGCTTGGTATGGTGAAGGTGATGCTTGCTATGGTGAAGGTGATGCTTGCTATGGTGAAGGTGATGCTTGCTATGGTGAAGGTGATGCTTGCTATGGTGAAGGTGATGCTGCTATGGTGAAGGTGATGCTTGCTATGGTGAAGGTGATGCTTGCTATGGTGAAGGTGATGCTTGCTATGGTGAAGGTGATGCTTGCTATGGTGGAGGTGATGCTTGCTATGGTGGAGGTGATGCTTGCTATGGTTGAGGTGATGCTTGCTATGGTGGAGGTGATGCTTGCTATGGTGGAGGTGATGCTTGGTATGGTGGAGGTGATGCTTGCTATGGTGGAGGTGATGCTTGCTATGGTGGAGGTGATGCTTGCTATGGTGGAGGTGATGCTTGCTATGGTGGAGGTGATGCTTGCTATGGTGAAGGTGATGCTTGCTATGGTGAAGGTGATGCTTGCTATGGTGAAGGTGATGCTTGCTATGGTGAAGGTGATGCTTGCTATGGTGAAGGTGATGCTTGCTATGGTGAAGGTGATGCTTGCTATGGTGAAGGTGATGCTTGCTTTGGTGAAGGTGATGCTTGCTATGGTGAAGGTGATGCTTGCTATGGTGAAGGTGATGCTTGCTATGGTGAAGGTGATGCTTGCTATGGTGAAGGTGATGCTTGGTATGTTGAAGGTGACACTTGGTATGGTGAAGGTGATGCTTCGTATGGTGAAGGTGTTGCTTGGTATGGTGAAGGTGTTGCTTGGTATGTTGAAGGTGATGCTTGGTATGGTGAAGGTGTTGCTTGGTATGGTGATGGTGATGCTTGGTATGGTGAAGGTGATGCTTGGTATGGTGAAGGTGATGCTTGGTATGGTGAAGGTGATGCTTGCTATGGTGAAGGTGATGCTTGCTATGGTGAAGGTGATGCTTGGTATGTTGAAGGTGTTGCTTGGTATGGTGGAGGTGATGCTTGCTATGGTGGAGGTGATGCTTGCTATGGTGGAGGTGATGCTTGCTATGGTGGAGGTGATGCTTGGTACGGTGAAGGTGATACTTGGTACGGTGAAGGTGATACTTGGTACGGTGAAGGTGATACTTGGTACGGTGAAGGTGATACTTGGTACGGTGAAGGTGATGCTTGGTACGGTGAAGGTGATGCTTGGTACGGTGAAGGTGATGCTTGGTACGGTGAAGGTGATGCTTGGTACGGTGAAGGTGATGCTTGGTACGGTGAAGGTGATGCTTGGTACGGTGAAGGTGATGCTTGCTATGGTGAAGGTGATGCTTGCTATGGTGAAGGTGATGCTTGCTATGGTGAAGGTGATGCTTGCTATGGTGAAGGTGATGCTTGCTATGGTGAAGGTGATGCTTGCTATGGCGAAGGTGATGCTTGCTATGGCGAAGGTGATGCTTGCTAGGTGAAGGTGATGCTTGCTATGGTGAAGGTGATGCTTGCTATGGTGAAGGTGATGCTTGCTATGGTGAAGGTGATGCTTGCTATGGTGAAGGTGATGCTTGCTGTGGTGAAGGTGATGCTTGCTGTGGTGAAGGTGATGCTTGCTCTGGTGAAGGTGATGCTTGCTGTGGTGAAGGTGATGCTTGCTGTGGTGAAGGTGATGCTTGCTATGGTGAAGGTGACGCTTGCTGTGGTGAAGGTGATGCTTGCTATGGTGAAGGTGACGCTTGCTGTGGTGAAGGTGACGCTTGCTGTGGTGAAGGTGATGCTTGCTATGGTGAAGGTGATGCTTGCTATGGTGAAGGTGATGCTTGCTATGGTGAAGGTGATGCTTGCTGTGGTGAAGGTGATGCTTGCTGTGGTGAAGGTGATGCTTGCTGTGGTGAAGGTGACGCTTGCTGTGGTGAAGGTGACGCTTGCTATGGTGAAGGTGATGCTTGCTATGGTGAAGGTGATGCTTGCTATGGTGAAGGTGATGCTTGCTATGGTGAAGGTGATGCTTGCTATGGTGAAGGTGATGCTTGCTATGGTGAAGGTGATGCTTGCTATGGTGAAGGTGATGCTTGCTATGGTGAAGGTGATGCTTGGTATGGTGAAGGTGATACTTGGTATGGTGAAGGTGATACTTGGTATGGTGAAGGTGATACTTGGTATGGTGAAGGTGATACTTGGTACGGTGAAGGTGATACTTGGTACGGTGAAGGTGATACTTGGTACGGTGAAGGTGATACTTGGTACGGTGAAGGTGATGCTTGGTACGGTGAAGGTGATGCTTGGTACGGTGAAGGTGATGCTTGGTACAGTGAAGGTGATGCTTGGTACGGTGAAGGTGATGCTTGCTATGGTGAAGGTGATGCTTGCTATGGTGAAGGTGATGCTTGCTATGGTGAAGGTGATGCTTGCTATGGTGAAGGTGATGCTTGCTATGGTGAAGGTGATGCTTGCTATGGTGAAGGTGATGCTTGCTATGGTGAAGGTGATGCTGCTATGGTGAAGGTGATGCTTGCTATGGTGAAGGTGATGCTTGGTATGGTGAAGGTGATGCTTGGTATGGTGAAGGTGATGCTTGGTATGGAAGGTGATGCTTGCTATGGTGAAGGTGATGCTTGCAATGGTGAAGGTGATGCTTGCTATGGTGAAGGTGATGCTTGGTATGGTGAAGGTGATGCTTGCTATGGTGAAGGTGATGCTTGGTATGGTGAAGGTGATGCTTGGTATGGTGAAGGCGATGCTTGGTATGGTGAAGGTGATGCTTGGTATGGTGAAGGTGATGCTTGGTATGGTGAAGGTGATGCTTGGTATGGTGAAGGTGATGCTTGCTATGGTGAAGGTGATGCTTGCTATGGTGAAGGTGATGCTTGCTATGGTGAAGGTGATGCTTGCTATGGTGAAGGTGATGCTTGCTATGGTGAAGGTGATGCTGCTATGGTGAAGGTGATGCTTGCTATGGTGAAGGTGATGCTTGCTATGGTGAAGGTGATGCTTGCTATGGTGAAGGTGATGCTTGCTATGGTGGAGGTGATGCTTGCTATGGTGGAGGTGATGCTTGCTATGGTTGAGGTGATGCTTGCTATGGTGGAGGTGATGCTTGCTATGGTGGAGGTGATGCTTGGTATGGTGGAGGTGATGCTTGCTATGGTGGAGGTGATGCTTGCTATGGTGGAGGTGATGCTTGCTATGGTGAAGGTGATGCTTGCTATGGTGAAGGTGATGCTTGCTATGGTGAAGGTGATGCTTGCTATGGTGAAGGTGATGCTTGCTATGGTGAAGGTGATGCTTGCTATGGTGAAGGTGATGCTTGCTATGGTGAAGGTGATGCTTGCTTTGGTGAAGGTGATGCTTGCTATGGTGAAGGTGATGCTTGCTATGGTGAAGGTGATGCTTGCTATGGTGAAGGTGATGCTTGCTATGGTGAAGGTGATGCTTGCTATGGTGAAGGTGATGCTTGGTATGTTGAAGGTGACACTTGGTATGGTGAAGGTGATGCTTGGTATGGTGAAGGTGTTGCTTGGTATGGTGAAGGTGTTGCTTGGTATGTTGAAGGTGATGCTTGGTATGGTGAAGGTGTTGCTTGGTATGGTGATGGTGATGCTTGGTATGGTGAAGGTGATGCTTGGTATGGTGAAGGTGATGCTTGGTATGGTGAAGGTGATGCTTGCTATGGTGAAGGTGATGCTTGCTATGGTGAAGGTGATGCTTGCTATGGTGAAGGTGATGCTTGCTATCGTGAAGGTGATGCTTGCTATGGTGAAGGTGATGCTTGCTATGGTGAAGGTGATGCTTGCTATGGTGAAGGTGATGCTTGCTATGGTGGAGGTAATGCTTGCTATGGTGGAGGTGATGCTTGCTATGGTGGAGGTGATGCTTGCTATGGTGGAGGTGATGCTTGCTATGGTGGAGGTGATGCTTGCTATGGTGAAGGTGATACTTGCTATGGTGAAGGTGATGCTTGCTATGGTGAAGGTGATGCTTGCTATGGTGAAGGTGATGCTTGCTACGGTGAAGGTGATGCTTGCTATGGTGAAGGTGATGCTTGCTATGGTGAAGGTGATGCTTGCTATGGTGAAGGTGATGCTTGCTATGGTGAAGGTGATGCTTGGTATGCTGAAGGTGATGCTTGCTATGGTGAAGGTGATGCTTGCTATGGTGAAGGTGATGCTTGCTATGGTGAAGGTGATGCTTGGTATGGTGAAGGTGATACTTGGTATGGTGAAGGTGATACTTGGTATGGTGAAGGTGATACTTGGTATGGTGAAGGTGATGCTTGCTATGGTGAAGGTGATGCTTGGTATGGTGAATGTGATGCTTGGTATGGTGAAGGTGATGCTTGGTATGGTGGAGGTGATGCTTGCTATGGTGGAGGTGATGCTTGCTATGGTGGAGGTGATGCTTGCTATGGTGAAGGTGATGCTTGGTATGGTGAAGGTGATGCTTGGTATGGTGAAGGTGATGCTTGGTATGGTGAAGGTGATGCTTGGTATGGTGAAGGTGATGCTTGGTATGGTGGAGGTGATGTTTGGTATGGTGGAGGTGATGCTTGGTATGGTGGAGGTGATGCTTGCTATGGTGGAGGTGATGCTTGCTATGGTGAAGGTGATGCTTGCTATGGTGAAGGTGATGCTTGCTATGGTGGAGGTGATGCTTGCTATGGTGAAGGTGATGCTTGGTACGGTGAAGGTGATGCTTGGTACGGTGAAGGTGATGCTTGGTACGGTGAAGGTGATGCTTGGTATGGTGAAGGTGATACTTGGTACGGTGAAGGTGATACTTGGTACGGTGAAGGTGATAGTTGGTACGGTGAAGGTGATAGTTGGTACGGTGAAGGTGATAGTTGGTACGGTGAAGGTGATAGTTGGTACGGTGAAGGTGATAGTTGGTACGGTGAAGGTGATAGTTGGTACGGTGAAGGTGATAGTTGGTACGGTGAAGGTTATACTTGGTACGGTGAAGGTGATGCTTGGTACGGTGAAGGTGATGCTTGGTACGGTGAAGGTGATGCTTGGTACGGTGAAGGTGATGCTTGGTACGGTGAAGGTGATGCTTGGCACGGTGAAGGTGATGCTTGGCACGGTGAAGGTGATGCTTGGCACGGTGAAGGTGATGCTTGGCACGGTGAAGGTGATGCTTGGCACGGTGAAGGTGATGCTTGGCACGGTGAAGGTGATGCTTGGCACGGTGAAGGTGATGCTTGGTACGGTGAAGGTGATGCTTGGTACGGTGAAGGTGATGCTTGGTACGGTGAAGGTGATGCTTGGTACGGTGAAGGTGATGCTTGCTATGGTGAAGGTGATGCTTGCTATGGTGAAGGTGATGCTTGCTATGGTGAAGGTGATGCGCGGTATGGTGAAGGTGATGCGCGGTATGGTGAAGGTGATGCTTGGTATGGTGAAGGTGATGCTTGATATGGTGAAGGTGATGATTGCTATGGTGGAGGTGATGATTGCTATGGTGGAGGTGATGATTGCTATGGTGGAGGTGATGCTTGGTATGGTGAAGGTGATGCTTGCTGTGGTGAAGGTGATGCTTGCTGTGGTGAAGGTGATGCTTGCTGTGGTGGAGGTGATGCTTGCTATGGTGGAGGTGATGCTTGCTATGGTGGAGGTGATGCTTGCTATGGTGGAGGTGATGCTTGCTATGGTGGAGGTGATGCTTGCTATGGTGGAGGTGATGCTTGCTATGGTGAAGGTGATGCTTGGTATGGTGAAGGTGATGCTTGGTATGGTGAAGGTGATGCTTGCTATGGTGAAGGTGATGCTTGCTATGGTGAAGGTGATGCTTGCTATGGTGAAGGTGATGCTTGCTATGGTGGAGGCGACGCTTGCTATGGTGGAGGTGACGCTTGCTATGGTGGAGGTGACGCTTGCTATGGTGGAGGTGACGCTTGGTATGGTGAAGGTGACGCTTGGTATGGTGAAGGTGACGCTTGGTACGGTGAAGGTGACGCTTGGTACGGTGAAGGTGATGCTTGGTACGGTGAAGGTGATGCTTGGTACGGTGAAGGTGATGCTTGCTACGGTGAAGGTGATGCTTGCTACGGTGAAGGTGATGCTTGCTACGGTGAAGGTGATGCTTGGTACGGTGAAGGTGATGCTTGGTACGGTGAAGGTGATGCTTGGTACGGTGAAGGTGATGCTTGGTACGGTGAAGGTGATGCTTGGTACGGTGATGGTGATGCTTGGTACGGTGAAGGTGATGCTTGGTACGGTGAAGGTGATGCTTGGTACGGTGAAGGTGATGCTTGGTACGGTGAAGGTGATGCTTGCTATGGTGAAGGTGATGCTTGCTATGGTGAAGGTGATGCTTGCTATGGTGAAGGTGATGCTTGCTATGGTGAAGGTGATGCTTGCTATGGTGAAGATGATGCTTGCTATGGCGAAGGTGATGCTTGCTATGGCGAAGGTGATGCTTGCTAGGTGAAGGTGATGCTTGCTATGGTGAAGGTGATGCTTGCTATGGTGAAGGTGATGCTTGCTATGGTGAAGGTGATGCTTGCTATGGTGAAGGTGATGCTTGCTATGGTGAAGGTGATGCTTGCTGTGGTGAAGGTGATGCTTGCTGTGGTGAAGGTGATGCTTGCTCTGGTGAAGGTGATGCTTGCTGTGGTGAAGGTGATGCTTGCTGTGGTGAAGGTGATGCTTGCTATGGTGAAGGTGACGCTTGCTGTGGTGAAGGTGATGCTTGCTATGGTGAAGGTGACGCTTGCTGTGGTGAAGGTGACGCTTGCTGTGGTGAAGGTGATGCTTGCTATGGTGAAGGTGATGCTTGCTATGGTGAAGGTGATGCTTGCTATGGTGAAGGTGATGCTTGCTGTGGTGAAGGTGATGCTTGCTGTGGTGAACGTGACGCTTGCTGTGGTGAAGGTGACGCTTGCTATGGTGAAGGTGATGCTTGCTATGGTGAAGGTGATGCTTGCTATGGTGAAGGTGATGCTTGCTATGGTGAAGGTGATGCTTGCTATGGTGAAGGTGATGCTTGCTATGGTGAAGGTGATGCTTGCTATGGTGAAGGTGATGCTTGCTATGGTGAAGGTGATGCTTGGTATGGTGAAGGTGATACTTGGTATGGTGAAGGTGATACTTGGTATGGTGAAGGTGATACTTGGTATGGTGAAGGTGATACTTGGTATGGTGAAGGTGATACTTGGTACGGTGAAGGTGATACTTGGTACGGTGAAGGTGATACTTGGTACGGTGAAGGTGATACTTGGTACGGTGAAGGTGATACTTGGTACGGTGAAGGTGATGCTTGGTACGGTGAAGGTGATGCTTGGTACGGTGAAGGTGATGCTTGGTACGGTGAAGGTGATGCTTGGTACGGTGAAGGTGATGCTTGGTACGGTGAAGGTGATGCTTGCTATGGTGAAGGTGATGCTTGCTATGGTGAAGGTGATGCTTGCTATGGTGAAGGTGATGCTTGCTATGGTGAAGGTGATGCTTGCTATGGTGAAGGTGATGCTTGCTATGGTGAAGGTGATGCTGCTATGGTGAAGGTGATGCTTGCTATGGTGAAGGTGATGCTTGCTATGGTTAAGGTGATGCTTGCTATGGTGAAGGTGATGCTTGGTATGGTGAAGGTGATGCTTGGTATGGTGAAGGTGATGCTTGGTATGGAAGGTGATGCTTGCTATGGTGAAGGTGATGCTTGCAATGGTGAAGGTGATGCTTGCTATGGTGAAGGTGATGCTTGGTATGGTGAAGGTGATGCTTGCTATGGTGAAGGTGATGCTTGGTATGGTGAAGGTGATGCTTGGTATGGTGAAGGCGATGCTTGGTATGGTGAAGGTGATGCTTGGTATGGTGAAGGTGATGCTTGGTATGGTGAAGGTGATGCTTGGTATGGTGAAGGTGATGCTTGCTATGGTGAAGGTGATGCTTGCTATGGTGAAGGTGATGCTTGCTATGGTGAAGGTGATGCTTGCTATGGTGAAGGTGATGCTGCTATGGTGAAGGTGATGCTTGCTATGGTGAAGGTGATGCTTGCTATGGTGAAGGTGATGCTTGCTATGGTGAAGGTGATGCTTGCTATGGTGGAGGTGATGCTTGCTATGGTGGAGGTGATGCTTGCTATGGTTGAGGTGATGCTTGCTATGGTGGAGGTGATGCTTGCTATGGTGGAGGTGATGCTTGGTATGGTGGAGGTGATGCTTGCTATGGTGGAGGTGATGCTTGCTATGGTGGAGGTGATGCTTGCTATGGTGGAGGTGATGCTTGCTATGGTGGAGGTGATGCTTGCTATGGTGGAGGTGATGCTTGCTATGGTGAAGGTGATGCTTGCTATGGTGAAGGTGATGCTTGCTATGGTGAAGGTGATGCTTGCTATGGTGAAGGTGATGCTTGCTATGGTGAAGGTGATGCTTGCTATGGTGAAGGTGATGCTTGCTATGGTGAAGGTGATGCTTGCTTTGGTGAAGGTGATGCTTGCTATGGTGAAGGTGATGCTTGCTATGGTGAAGGTGATGCTTGCTATGGTGAAGGTGATGCTTGGTATGTTGAAGGTGACACTTGGTATGGTGAAGGTGATGCTTCGTATGGTGAAGGTGTTGCTTGGTATGGTGAAGGTGTTGCTTGGTATGTTGAAGGTGATGCTTGGTATGGTGAAGGTGTTGCTTGGTATGGTGATGGTGATGCTTGGTATGGTGAAGGTGATGCTTGGTATGGTGAAGGTGATGCTTGGTATGGTGAAGGTGATGCTTGCTATGGTGAAGGTGATGCTTGCTATGGTGAAGGTGATGCTTGGTATGTTGAAGGTGTTGCTTGGTATGGTGGAGGTGATGCTTGCTATGGTGGAGGTGATGCTTGCTATGGTGGAGGTGATGCTTGCTATGGTGGAGGTGATGCTTGGTACGGTGAAGGTGATACTTGGTACGGTGAAGGTGATACTTGGTACGGTGAAGGTGATACTTGGTACGGTGAAGGTGATACTTGGTACGGTGAAGGTGATGCTTGGTACGGTGAAGGTGATGCTTGGTACGGTGAAGGTGATGCTTGGTACGGTGAAGGTGATGCTTGGTACGGTGAAGGTGATGCTTGGTACGGTGAAGGTGATGCTTGGTACGGTGAAGGTGATGCTTGCTATGGTGAAGGTGATGCTTGCTATGGTGAAGGTGATGCTTGCTATGGTGAAGGTGATGCTTGCTATGGTGAAGGTGATGCTTGCTATGGTGAAGGTGATGCTTGCTATGGCGAAGGTGATGCTTGCTATGGCGAAGGTGATGCTTGCTAGGTGAAGGTGATGCTTGCTATGGTGAAGGTGATGCTTGCTATGGTGAAGGTGATGCTTGCTATGGTGAAGGTGATGCTTGCTATGGTGAAGGTGATGCTTGCTGTGGTGAAGGTGATGCTTGCTGTGGTGAAGGTGATGCTTGCTGTGGTGAAGGTGATGCTTGCTGTGGTGAAGGTGATGCTTGCTGTGGTGAAGGTGATGCTTGCTATGGTGAAGGTGACGCTTGCTGTGGTGAAGGTGACGCTTGCTATGGTGAAGGTGACGCTTGCTGTGGTGAAGGTGACGCTTGCTGTGGTGAAGGTGATGCTTGCTATGGTGAAGGTGATGCTTGCTATGGTGAAGGTGATGCTTGCTATGGTGAAGGTGATGCTTGCTGTGGTGAAGGTGATGCTTGCTGTGGTGAAGGTGACGCTTGCTGTGGTGAAGGTGACGCTTGCTATGGTGAAGGTGATGCTTGCTATGGTGAAGGTGATGCTTGCTATGGTGAAGGTGATGCTTGCTATGGTGAAGGTGATGCTTGCTATGGTGAAGGTGATGCTTGCTATGGTGAAGGTGATGCTTGCTATGGTGAAGGTGATGCTTGCTATGGTGAAGGTGATGCTTGGTATGGTGAAGGTGATACTTGGTATGGTGAAGGTGATACTTGGTATGGTGAAGGTGATACTTGGTATGGTGAAGGTGATACTTGGTACGGTGAAGGTGATACTTGGTACGGTGAAGGTGATACTTGGTACGGTGAAGGTGATACTTGGTACGGTGAAGGTGATACTTGGTACGGTGAAGGTGATGCTTGGTACGGTGAAGGTGATGCTTGGTACGGTGAAGGTGATGCTTGGTACAGTGAAGGTGATGCTTGGTACGGTGAAGGTGATGCTTGCTATGGTGAAGGTGATGCTTGCTATGGTGAAGGTGATGCTTGCTATGGTGAAGGTGATGCTTGCTATGGTGAAGGTGATGCTTGCTATGGTGAAGGTGATGCTTGCTATGGTGAAGGTGATGCTGCTATGGTGAAGGTGATGCTTGCTATGGTTAAGGTGATGCTTGCTATGGTGAAGGTGATGCTTGGTATGGTGAAGGTGATGCTTGGTATGGTGAAGGTGATGCTTGGTATGGAAGGTGATGCTTGCTATGGTGAAGGTGATGCTTGCAATGGTGAAGGTGATGCTTGCTATGGTGAAGGTGATGCTTGGTATGGTGAAGGTGATGCTTGCTATGGTGAAGGTGATGCTTGGTATGGTGAAGGTGATGCTTGGTATGGTGAAGGCGATGCTTGGTATGGTGAAGGTGATGCTTGGTATGGTGAAGGTGATGCTTGGTATGGTGAAGGTGATGCTTGGTATGGTGAAGGTGATGCTTGCTATGGTGAAGGTGATGCTTGCTATGGTGAAGGTGATGCTTGCTATGGTGAAGGTGATGCTTGCTATGGTGAAGGTGATGCTTGCTATGGTGAAGGTGATGCTGCTATGGTGAAGGTGATGCTTGCTATGGTGAAGGTGATGCTTGCTATGGTGAAGGTGATGCTTGCTATGGTGAAGGTGATGCTTGCTATGGTGGAGGTGATGCTTGCTATGGTGGAGGTGATGCTTGCTATGGTTGAGGTGATGCTTGCTATGGTGGAGGTGATGCTTGCTATGGTGGAGGTGATGCTTGGTATGGTGGAGGTGATGCTTGCTATGGTGGAGGTGATGCTTGCTATGGTGGAGGTGATGCTTGCTATGGTGGAGGTGATGCTTGCTATGGTGGAGGTGATGCTTGCTATGGTGGAGGTGATGCTTGCTATGGTGAAGGTGATGCTTGCTATGGTGAAGGTGATGCTTGCTATGGTGAAGGTGATGCTTGCTATGGTGAAGGTGATGCTTGCTATGGTGAAGGTGATGCTTGCTATGGTGAAGGTGATGCTTGCTATGGTGAAGGTGATGCTTGCTTTGGTGAAGGTGATGCTTGCTATGGTGAAGGTGATGCTTGCTATGGTGAAGGTGATGCTTGCTATGGTGAAGGTGATGCTTGCTATGGTGAAGGTGATGCTTGCTATGGTGAAGGTGATGCTTGGTATGTTGAAGGTGACACTTGGTATGGTGAAGGTGACGCTTGGTATGGTGAAGGTGTTGCTTGGTATGGTGAAGGTGTTGCTTGGTATGTTGAAGGTGATGCTTGGTATGGTGAAGGTGTTGCTTGGTATGGTGATGGTGATGCTTGGTATGGTGAAGGTGATGCTTGGTATGGTGAAGGTGATGCTTGGTATGGTGGAGGTGATGCTTGCTATGGTGAAGGTGATACTTGCTATGGTGAAGGTGATGCTTGCTATGGTGAAGGTGATGCTTGCTATGGTGAAGGTGATGCTTGCTACGGTGAAGGTGATGCTTGCTACGGTGAAGGTGATGCTTGCTATGGTGAAGGTGATGCTTGCTATGGTGAAGGTGATGCTTGCTATGGTGAAGGTGATGCTTGGTATGCTGAAGGTGATGCTTGCTATGGTGAAGGTGATGCTTGCTATGGTGAAGGTGATGCTTGGTATGGTGAAGGTGATACTTGGTATGGTGAAGGTGATACTTGGTATGGTGAAGGTGATACTTGGTATGGTGAAGGTGATGCTTGCTATGGTGAAGGTGATGCTTGGTATGGTGAATGTGATGCTTGGTATGGTGAAGATGATGCTTGCTATGGTGAAGGTGATGCTTGCTATGGTGGAGGTAATGCTTGCTATGGTGAAGGTGATGCTTGCTATGGTGAAGGTGATGCTTGCTATGGTGAAGGTGATGCTTGCTATGGTGAAGGTGATGCTTGCTATGGTGAAGGTGATGCTTGCTATGGTGAAGGTGATGCTTGCTATGGTGAAGGTGATGCTTGCTATGGTGAAGGTGATGCTTGCTATGGTGAAGGTGATGCTTGCTATGGTGAAGGTGATGCTTGCTATGGTGGAGGTGATGCTTGCTATGGTGAAGGTGATGCTTGCTATGGTGAAGGTGATGCTTGCTATGGTAGAGGTGATGCTTGCTATGGTGAAGGTGATGCTTGCTATGGTGAAGGTGATGCTTGCTATGGTGAAGGTGATGCTTGCTATGGTGAAGGTGATGCTTGCTATGGTGGAGGTGATGCTTGCTATGGTGGAGGTGATGCTTGCTATGGTGAAGGTGATGCTTGCTATGGTGAAGCTGATGCTTGCTATGGTGAAGCTGATGCTTGCTATGGTGAAGGTGATGCTTGCTATGGTGAAGGTGATGCTTGCTATGGTGAAGGTGATGCTTGCTATGGTGAAGGTGATGCTTGCTATGGTGAAGGTGATGCTTGCTATGGTGAAGGTGATGCTTGCTATGGTGAAGGTGGTGCTTGCTATGGTGAAGGTGATGCTTGCTATGGTGAAGGTGATGCTTGCTATGGTGAAGGTGATGCTTGCTATGGTGAAGGTGATGCTTGCTGTGGTGAAGGTGATGCTTGCTGTGGTGAAGGTGATGTTTGCTATGGTGAAGGTGATGCTTGCTATGGTGAAGGTGATGCTTGCTGTGGTGAAGGTGATGCTTGCTGTGGTGAAGGTGATGCTTGCTGTGGTGAAGGTGATGCTTGGTATGGTGAAGGTGATGCTTGCTATGGTGAAGGTGATGCCTGGTATGGTGAAGGTGATGCTTGGTATGGTGAAGTTGATGCTTGCTATGGTGAAGGTGATGCTTGGTATGCTGAAGGTGATGCTTGCTATGGTGAAGGTGATGCTTGCTATGGTGAAGGTGATGGTTGGTATGGTGAAGGTGATGCTTGCTATGGTGAAGGTGATGATTGGTATGGTGAAGGTGATGCTTGCTATGGTGAAGGTGATGATTGGTATGGTGAAGGTGATGCTTGGTATGGTGAAGGTGATGCTTGCTATGGTGAAGGTGATGCTTGCTATGGTGAAGGTGATGCTTGCTATGGTGAAGGTGATGCTTGCTATGGTGAAGGTGATGCTTGCTATGGTGAAGGTGATGCTTGGTATGGTGAAGGTGATGCTTGGTATGGTGAAGGTGATGCTTGGTATGGTGAAGGTGATACTTGGTATGGTGAAGGTGATACTTGGTATGGTGAAGGTGATACTTGGTATGGTGAAGGTGATACTTGGTATGGTGAAGGTGATACTTGGTACGGTGAAGGTGATACTTGGTACGGTGAAGGTGATACTTGGTACGGTGAAGGTGATACTTGGTACGGTGAAGGTGATGCTTGGTACGGTGAAGGTGATGCTTGCTATGGTGAAGGTGATGCTTGCTATGGTGAAGGTGATGCTTGCTATGGTGAAGGTGATGCTTGCTATGGTGAAGGTGATGCTTGCTATGGTGAACGTGATGCTTGCTATGGTGAAGGTGATGCTTGCTATGGCGAAGGTGATGCTTGCTATGGCGAAGGTGATGCTTGCTATGGTGAAGGTGATGCTTGCTAGGTGAAGGTGATGCTTGCTATGGTGAAGGTGATGCTTGCTATGGTGAAGGTGATGCTTGCTGTGGTGAAGGTGATGCTTGCTATGGTGAAGGTGATGCTTGCTGTGGTGAAGGTGATGCTTGCTGTGGTGAAGGTGACGCTTGCTATGGTGAAGGTGACGCTTGCTATGGTGAAGTGATGCTTGCTGTGGTGAAGGTGATGCTTGCTATGGTGAAGGTGATGCTTGCTATGGTGAAGGTGGTGCTTGCTATGGTGAAGGTGATGCTTGCTATGGTGAAGGTGATGCTTGCTATGGTGAAGGTGATGCTTGCTATGGTGAAGGTGATGCTTGCTGTGGTGAAGGTGATGCTTGCTGTGGTGAAGGTGATGTTTGCTATGGTGAAGGTGATGCTTGCTATGGTGAAGGTGATGCTTGCTGTGGTGAAGGTGATGCTTGCTGTGGTGAAGGTGATGCTTGCTGTGGTGAAGGTGATGCTTGGTATGGTGAAGGTGATGCTTGCTATGGTGAAGGTGATGCTTGGTATGGTGAAGGTGATGCTTGGTATGGTGAAGGTGATGCTTGGTATGCTGAAGGTGATGCTTGCTATGGTGAAGGTGATGCTTGCTATGGTGAAGGTGATGATTGGTATGGTGAAGGTGATGCTTGCTATGGTGAAGGTGATGATTGGTATGGTGAAGGTGATGCTTGCTATGGTGAAGGTGATGCTTGCTATGGTGAAGGTGATGCTTGCTATGGTGAAGGTGATGCTTGCTATGGTGAAGGTGATGCTTGCTATGGTGAAGGTGATGCTTGCTATGGTGAAGGTGATGCTTGGTATGGTGAAGGTTATGCTTGGTATGGTGAAGGTGATGCTTGGTATGGTGAAGGTGATGCTTGGTATGGTGAAGGTGATACTTGGTATGGTGAAGGTGATACTTGGTATGGTGAAGGTGATACTTGGTATGGTGAAGGTGATACTTGTATGGTGAAGGTGATACTTGGTATGGTGAAGGTGATACTTGGTACGGTGAAGGTGATACTTGGTACGGTGAAGGTGATACTTGGTACGGTGAAGGTGATACTTGGTACGGTGAAGGTGATGCTTGGTACGGTGAAGGTGATGCTTGCTATGGTGAAGGTGATGCTTGCTATGGTGAAGGTGATGCTTGCTATGGTGAAGGTGATGCTTGCTATGGTGAAGGTGATGCTTGCTATGGTGAAGGTGATGCTTGCTATGGTGAAGGTGATGCTTGCTATGGCGAAGGTGATGCTTGCTATGGCGAAGGTGATGCTTGCTAGGTGAAGGTGATGCTTGCTATGGTGAAGGTGATGCTTGCTATGGTGAAGGTGATGCTTGCTATGGTGAAGGTGATGCTTGCTATGGTGAAGGTGATGCTTGCTCTGGTGAAGGTGATGCTTGCTGTGGTGAAGGCGATGCTTGCTGTGGTGAAGGTGATGCTTGCTCTGGTGAAGGTGATGCTTGCTGTGGTGAAGGTGATGCTTGCTGTGGTGAAGGTGATGCTTGCTATGGTGAAGGTGACGCTTGCTGTGGTGAAGGTGATGCTTGCTATGGTGAAGGTGACGCTTGCTGTGGTGAAGGTGACGCTTGCTGTGGTGAAGTGGTGAAGGTGATGCTTGCTATGGTGAAGGTGATGCTTGCTATGGTGAAGGTGATGCTTGCTGTGGTGAAGGTGATGCTTGCTGTGGTGAAGGTGACGCTTGCTGTGGTGAAGGTGACTCTTGCTATGGTGAAGGTGATGCTTGCTATGGTGAAGGTGATGCTTGCTATGGTGAAGGGGATGCTTGCTATGGTGAAGGTGATGCTTGCTATGGTGAAGGTGATGCTTGCTATGGTGAAGGTGATGCTTGCTATGGTGAAGGTGATGCTTGCTATGGTGAAGGTGATGCTTGCTATGGTGAAGGTGATGCTTGCTATGGTGAAGGTGATGCTTGGTATTGTGAAGGTGATACTTGGTATGGTGAAGGTGATACTTGGTATGGTGAAGGTGATACTTGGTATGGTGAAGGTGATACTTGGTATGGTGAAGGTGATACTTGGTATGGTGAAGGTGATACTTGGTACGGTGAAGGTGATACTTGGTACGGTGAAGGTGATACTTGGTACGGTGAAGGTGATACTTGGTACGGTGAAGGTGATACTTGGTACGGTGAAGGTGATACTTGGTACGGTGAAGGTGATGCTTGGTACG
The DNA here is from genome assembly GCF_055824585.1 of Amblyomma mixtum. Lineage (NCBI taxonomy): Eukaryota > Metazoa > Arthropoda > Arachnida > Ixodida > Ixodidae > Amblyomma > Amblyomma mixtum. The sequence goes on from NW_028317684.1 coordinate 1,721,065, forward strand.
GTGAAGGTGATGCTTGGTACGGTGAAGGTGATGCTTGGTACGGTGAAGGTGATGCTTGGTACGGTGAAGGTGATGCTTGGTACGGTGAAGGTGATGCTTGCTATGGTGAAGGTGATGCTTGCTATGGTGAAGGTGATGCTTGCTTATGGTGAAGGTGATGCTTGCTATGGTGAAGGTGATGCTTGCTATGGTGAAGGTGATGCTTGCTATGGTGAAGGTGATGCTGCTATGGTGAAGGTGATGCTTGCTATGGTGAAGGTGATGCTTGCTATGGTTAAGGTGATGCTTGGTATGGTGAAGGTGATGCTTGGTATGGAAGGTGATGCTTGGTATGGAAGGTGATGCTTGCTATGGTGAAGGTGATGCTTGCTATGGTGAAGGTGATGCTTGCTATGGCGAAGGTGATGCTTGCTAGGTGAAGGTGATGCTTGCTATGGTGAAGGTGATGCTTGCTATGGTGAAGGTGATGCTTGCTATGGTGAAGGTGATGCTTGGTATGGTGAAGGTGATGCTTGGTATGGTGAAGGTGATGCTTGGTATGGTGAAGGTGATGCTTGGTATGGTGAAGGTGATGCTTGGTATGGTGAAGGTGATGCTTGGTATGTTGAAGGTGATGCTTGGTACGGTGAAGGTGATACTTGGTATGGTGAAGGTGATACTTGGTACGGTGAAGGTGATGCTTGGTACGGTGAAGGTGATGCTTGCTACGGTGAAGGTGATGCTTGGTACGGTGAAGGTGATGCTTGGTACGGTGAAGGTGATGCTTGGTACGGTGAAGGTGATGCTTGCTATGGTGAAGGTGATGCTTGCTATGGTGAAGGTGATGCTTGCTATGGTGAAGGTGATGCTTGCTATGGTGAAGGTGATGCTTGCTCTGGTGAAGGTGATGCTTGCTGTGGTGAAGGTGATGCTTGCTGTGGTGAAGGTGATGCTTGCTCTGGTGAAGGTGATGCTTGCTGTGGTGAAGGTGATGCTTGCTGTGGTGAAGGTGATGCTTGCTATGGTGAAGGTGACGCTTGCTGTGGTGAAGGTGATGCTTGCTATGGTGAAGGTGACGCTTGCTGTGGTGAAGGTGACGCTTGCTGTGGTGAAGGTGATGCTTGCTATGGTGAAGGTGATGCTTGCTATGGTGAAGGTGATGCTTGCTATGGTGAAGGTGATGCTTGCTGTGGTGAAGGTGATGCTTGCTGTGGTGAAGGTGACGCTTGCTGTGGTGAAGGTGACTCTTGCTATGGTGAAGGTGATGCTTGGTATGTTGAAGGTGATGCTTCGTATGGTGAAGGTGATGCTTGGTATGGTGAAGGTGATGCTTGGTATGGTGAAGGTGATGCTTGGTATGGTGAAGGTGTTGCTTGGTATGGTGAAGGTGATGCTTGGTATGTTGAAGGTGTTGCTTGGTATGGTGGAGGTGATGCTTGCTATGGTGGAGGTGATGCTTGCTATGGTGGAGGTGATGCTTGCTATGGTGGAGGTGATGCTTGCTATGGTGGAGGTGATGCTTGGTACGGTGAAGGTGATACTTGGTACGGTGAAGGTGATACTTGGTACGGTGAAGGTGATACTTGGTACGGTGAAGGTGATGCTTGGTACGGTGAAGGTGATGCTTGGTACGGTGAAGGTGATGCTTGGTACGGTGAAGGTGATGCTTGGTACGGTGAAGGTGATGCTTGGTACGGTGAAGGTGATGCTTGCTATGGTGAAGGTGATGCTTGCTATGGTGAAGGTGATGCTTGCTATGGTGAAGGTGATGCTTGGTATGGTGAAGGTGATACTTGGTATGGTGAAGGTGATACTTGGTATGGTGAAGGTGATACTTGGTATGGTGAAGGTGATACTTGGTATGGTGAAGGTGATACTTGGTACGGTGAAGGTGATACTTGGTACGGTGAAGGTGATACTTGGTACGGTGAAGGTGATACTTGGTACGGTGAAGGTGATACTTGGTACGGTGAAGGTGATACTTGGTACGGTGAAGGTGATGCTTGGTACGGTGAAGGTGATGCTTGGTACGGTGAAGGTGATGCTTGGTACGGTGAAGGTGATGCTTGGTACGGTGAAGGTGATGCTTGCTATGGTGAAGGTGATGCTTGCTATGGTGAAGGTGATGCTTGCTTATGGTGAAGGTGATGCTTGCTATGGTGAAGGTGATGCTTGCTATGGTGAAGGTGATGCTTGCTATGGTGAAGGTGATGCTGCTATGGTGAAGGTGATGCTTGCTATGGTGAAGGTGATGCTTGCTATGGTTAAGGTGATGCTTGCTATGGTGAAGGTGATGCTTGGTATGGTGAAGGTGATGCTTGGTATGGTGAAGGTGATGCTTGGTATGGAAGGTGATGCTTGCTATGGTGAAGGTGATGCTTGCTATGGTGAAGGTGATGCTTGCTATGGCAAAGGTGATGCTTGCTAGGTGAAGGTGATGCTTGCTATGGTGAAGGTGATGCTTGCTATGGTGAAGGTGATGCTTGGTATGGTGAAGGTGATGCTTGGTATGGTGAAGGTGATGCTTGGTATGGTGAAGGTGATGCTTGGTATGGTGAAGGTGATGCTTGGTATGGTGAAGGTGATGCTTGGTATGTTGAAGGTGATGCTTGGTACGGTGAAGGTGATACTTGGTATGGTGAAGGTGATACTTGGTACGGTGAAGGTGATGCTTGGTACGGTGAAGGTGATGCTTGCTACGGTGAAGGTGATGCTTGGTACGGTGAAGGTGATGCTTGGTACGGTGAAGGTGATGCTTGGTACGGTGAAGGTGATGCTTGCTATGGTGAAGGTGATGCTTGCTATGGTGAAGGTGATGCTTGCTATGGTGAAGGTGATGCTTGCTATGGTGAAGGTGATGCTTGCTCTGGTGAAGGTGATGCTTGCTGTGGTGAAGGTGATGCTTGCTGTGGTGAAGGTGATGCTTGCTATGGTGAAGGTGACGCTTGCTGTGGTGAAGGTGATGCTTGCTATGGTGAAGGTGACGCTTGCTGTGGTGAAGGTGACGCTTGCTGTGGTGAAGGTGATGCTTGCTATGGTGAAGGTGATGCTTGCTATGGTGAAGGTGATGCTTGCTATGGTGAAGGTGATGCTTGCTGTGGTGAAGGTGATGCTTGCTGTGGTGAAGGTGACGCTTGCTGTGGTGAAGGTGACGCTTGCTATGGTGAAGGTGATGCTTGCTATGGTGAAGGTGATGCTTGCTATGGTGAAGGTGATGCTTGCTATGGTGAAGGTGATGCTTGCTATGGTGAAGGTGATGCTTGCTATGGTGAAGGTGATGCTTGCTATGGTGAAGGTGATGCTTGCTATGGTGAAGGTGATGCTTGCTATGGTGAAGGTGATGCTTGGTATGGTGAAGGTGATACTTGGTATGGTGAAGGTGATACTTGGTATGGTGAAGGTGATACTTGGTATGGCGAAAGTGATACTTGGTATGGTGAAGGTGATACTTGGTATGGTGAAGGTGATACTTGGTACGGTGAAGGTGATACTTGGTACGGTGAAGGTGATACTTGGTACGGTGAAGGTGATACTTGGTACGGTGAAGGTGATACTTGGTACGGTGAAGGTGATACTTGGTACGGTGAAGGTGATGCTTGGTACGGTGAAGGTGATGCTTGGTACGGTGAAGGTGATGCTTGGTACGGTGAAGGTGATGCTTGGTACGGTGAAGGTGATGCTTGCTATGGTGAAGGTGATGCTTGCTATGGTGAAGGTGATGCTTGCTATTGTGAAGGTGATGCTTGCTATGGTGAAGGTGATGCTTGCTATGGTGAAGGTGATGCTTGCTATGGTGAAGGTGATGCTTGCTATGGTGAAGGTGATGCTTGGTATGGTGAAGGTGATGCTTGCTATGGTGAAGGTTATGCTTGCTATGGTGAAGGTGATGCTTGGTATGGTGAAGGTGATGCTTGGTATGGTGAAGGTGATGCTTGGTATGGTGAAGGTGATGCTTGGTATGGTGAAGGTGATGCTTGGTATGGTGAATGTGATGCTTGGTATGGTGAAGGTGATGCTTGCTATGGTGAAGGTGATACTTGGTATGGTGAAGGTGATACTTGGTATGGTGAAGGTGATACTTGGTATGGTGAAGGTGATACTTGGTATGGTGAAGGTGATACTTGGTATGGTGAAGGTGATAGTTGGTATGGTGAAGGTGATGCTTGGTATGGTGAAGGTGATGCTTGCTATGGTGAAGGCGATGCTTGCTATGGTGAAGGTGTTGCTTGCTATGGTGAAGGTGATGCTTGCTATGGTGAAGGTGATGCTTGCTATGGTGAAGGTGATGCTTGCTATGGTGAAGGTGATGCTTGCTATGGTGAAGGTGATGCTTGCTATGGTGAAGGTGATGCTTGGTATGGTGAAGGTGATGCTTGGTATGGTGAAGGTGATGCTTGGTATGGTGAAGGTGATGCTTGCTATGGTGAAGGTGATGCTTGGTATGGTGAAGGTGATGCTTGCTATGGTGAAGGTGATGCTTGGTATGGTGAAGGTGATGCTTGGTATGGTGATGGTGATACTTGGTATGGTGAAGGTGATACTTGGTATGGTGAAGGTGATACTTGGTATGGTGAAGGTGATACTTGGTATGGTGAAGGTGATACTTGGTATGGTGAAGGTGACGCTTGCTGTGGTGAAGGTGACGCTTGCTGTGGTGAAGGTGATGCTTGCTATGGTGAAGGTCATGCTTGCTATGGTGTAGGTGATGCTTGCTATGGTGTAGGTGATGCTTGCTATGGTGAAGGTGATGCTTGCTATGGGGAAGGTGATGCTTGCTATGGTGAAGGTGATGCTTGCTATGGTGAAGGTGATGCTTGCTATGGTGAAGGTGATGCTTGCTATGGTGAAGGTGATGCTTGCTATGGTGAAGGTGATGCTTGCTCTGGTGAAGGTGATGCTTGCTGTGGTGAAGGTGATGCTTGCTGTGGTGAAGGTGATGCTTGCTCTGGTGAAGGTGATGCTTGCTGTGGTGAAGGTGATGCTTGCTGTGGTGAAGGTGATGCTTGCTATGGTGAAGGTGACGCTTGCTGTGGTGAAGGTGATGCTTGCTATGGTGAAGGTGACGCTTGCTGTGGTGAAGGTGACGCTTGCTGTGGTGAAGGTGATGCTTGCTATGGTGAAGGTGATGCTTGCTTTGGTGAAGGTGATGCTTGCTATGGTGAAGGTGATGCTTGCTGTGGTGAAGGTGATGCTTGCTGTGGTGAAGGTGACGCTTGCTGTGGTGAAGGTGACTCTTGCTATGGTGAAGGTGATGCTTGGTATGTTGAAGGTGATGCTTCGTATGGTGAAGGTGATGCTTGGTATGGTGAAGGTGATGCTTGGTATGGTGAAGGTGATGCTTGGTATGGTGAAGGTGTTGCTTGGTATGGTGAAGGTGATGCTTGGTATGTTGAAGGTGTTGCTTGGTATGGTGGAGGTGATGCTTGCTATGGTGGAGGTGATGCTTGCTATGGTGGAGGTGATGCTTGCTATGGTGGAGGTGATGCTTGCTATGGTGGAGGTGATGCTTGGTACGGTGAAGGTGATACTTGGTACGGTGAAGGTGATACTTGGTACGGTGAAGGTGATACTTGGTACGGTGAAGGTGATGCTTGGTACGGTGAAGGTGATGCTTGGTACGGTGAAGGTGATGCTTGGTACGGTGAAGGTGATGCTTGGTACGGTGAAGGTGATGCTTGGTACGGTGAAGGTGATGCTTGCTATGGTGAAGGTGATGCTTGCTATGGTGAAGGTGATGCTTGCTATGGTGAAGGTGATGCTTGCTATGGTGAAGGTGATGCTTGCTATGGTGAAGGTGATGCTTGCTATGGCGAAGGTGATGCTTGCTATGGCGAAGGTGATGCTTGCTAGGTGAAGGTGATGCTTGCTATGGTGAAGGTGATGCTTGCTATGGTGAAGGTGATGCTTGCTATGGTGAAGGTGATGCTTGCTATGGTGAAGGTGATGCTTGCTATGGTGAAGGTGATGCTTGCTGTGGTGAAGGTGATGCTTGCTGTGGTGAAGGTGATGCTTGCTCTGGTGAAGGTGATGCTTGCTGTGGTGAAGGTGATGCTTGCTGTGGTGAAGGTGATGCTTGCTATGGTGAAGGTGACGCTTGCTGTGGTGAAGGTGATGCTTGCTATGGTGAAGGTGACGCTTGCTGTGGTGAAGGTGACGCTTGCTGTGGTGAAGGTGATGCTTGCTATGGTGAAGGTGATGCTTGCTATGGTGAAGGTGATGCTTGCTATGGTGAAGGTGATGCTTGCTGTGGTGAAGGTGATGCTTGCTGTGGTGAAGGTGACGCTTGCTGTGGTGAAGGTGACGCTTGCTATGGTGAAGGTGATGCTTGCTATGGTGAAGGTGATGCTTGCTATGGTGAAGGTGATGCTTGCTATGGTGAAGGTGATGCTTGCTATGGTGAAGGTGATGCTTGCTATGGTGAAGGTGATGCTTGCTATGGTGAAGGTGATGCTTGCTATGGTGAAGGTGATGCTTGCTATGGTGAAGGTGATGCTTGGTATGGTGAAGGTGATACTTGGTATGGTGAAGGTGATACTTGGTATGGCGAAAGTGATACTTGGTATGGTGAAGGTGATACTTGGTATGGTGAAGGTGATACTTGGTACGGTGAAGGTGATACTTGGTACGGTGAAGGTGATACTTGGTACGGTGAAGGTGATACTTGGTACGGTGAAGGTGATACTTGGTACGGTGAAGGTGATACTTGGTACGGTGAAGGTGATGCTTGGTACGGTGAAGGTGATGCTTGGTACGGTGAAGGTGATGCTTGGTACGGTGAAGGTGATGCTTGGTACGGTGAAGGTGATGCTTGCTATGGTGAAGGTGATGCTTGCTATGGTGAAGGTGATGCTTGCTATGGTGAAGGTGATGCTTGCTATGGTGAAGGTGATGCTTGCTATGGTGAAGGTGATGCTTGCTATGGTGAAGGTGATGCTTGCTATGGTGAAGGTGATGCTTGGTATGGTGAAGGTGATGCTTGCTATGGTGAAGGTTATGCTTGCTATGGTGAAGGTGATGCTTGGTATGGTGAAGGTGATGCTTGGTATGGTGAAGGTGATGCTTGGTATGGTGAAGGTGATGCTTGGTATGGTGAAGGTGATGCTTGGTATGGTGAATGTGATGCTTGGTATGGTGAAGGTGATGCTTGCTATGGTGAAGGTGATACTTGGTATGGTGAAGGTGATACTTGGTATGGTGAAGGTGATACTTGGTATGGTGAAGGTGATACTTGGTATGGTGAAGGTGATACTTGGTATGGTGAAGGTGATAGTTGGTATGGTGAAGGTGATGCTTGGTATGGTGAAGGTGATGCTTGCTATGGTGAAGGCGATGCTTGCTATGGTGAAGGTGTTGCTTGCTATGGTGAAGGTGATGCTTGCTATGGTGAAGGTGATGCTTGCTATGGTGAAGGTGATGCTTGCTATGGTGAAGGTGATGCTTGCTATGGTGAAGGTGATGCTTGCTATGGTGAAGGTGATGCTTGCTATGGTGAAGGTGATGCTTGGTATGGTGAAGGTGATGCTTGGTATGGTGAAGGTGATGCTTGGTATGGTGAAGGTGATGCTTGCTATGGTGAAGGTGATGCTTGGTATGGTGAAGGTGATGCTTGCTATGGTGAAGGTGATGCTTGGTATGGTGAAGGTGATGCTTGGTATGGTGATGGTGATACTTGGTATGGTGAAGGTGATACTTGGTATGGTGAAGGTGATACTTGGTATGGTGAAGGTGATACTTGGTATGGTGAAGGTGATACTTGGTATGGTGAAGGTGACGCTTGCTGTGGTGAAGGTGACGCTTGCTGTGGTGAAGGTGATGCTTGCTATGGTGAAGGTCATGCTTGCTATGGTGTAGGTGATGCTTGCTATGGTGTAGGTGATGCTTGCTATGGTGAAGGTGATGCTTGCTGTGGGGAAGGTGATGCTTGCTATGGTGAAGGTGATGCTTGCTATGGTGAAGGTGATGCTTGCTATGGTGAAGGTGATGCTTGCTATGGTGAAGGTGATGCTTGCTATGGTGAAGGTGATGCTTGCTATGGTGAAGGTGATGCTTGCTATGGTGGAGGTGATGCTTGCTATGGTGGAGGTGATGCTTGCTATGGTGGAGGTGATGCTTGCTATGGTGGAGGTGATGCTTGCTATGGTGGAGGTGATGTTTGCTATGGTGAAGGTGATGCTTGCTATGGTGAAGGTGATGCTTGCTATGGTGAAGGTGATGCTTGCTATGGTGAAGGTGATGCTTGCTACGGTGAAGGTGATGCTTGCTACGGTGAAGGTGATGCTTGCTATGGTGAAGGTGATGCTTGCTATGGTGAAGGTGATGCTTGCTATGGTGAAGGTGATGCTTGGTATGGTGAAGGTGATGCTTGCTATGGTGAAGGTGATGCTTGCTATGATGAAGGTGATGCTTGCTATGGTGAAGGTGGTGCTTGCTATGGTGAAGGTGATGCTTGGTATGGTGAAGGTGATACTTGGTATGGTGAAGGTGATACTTGGTATGGTGAAGGTGATGCTTGCTATGGTGAAGGTGATGCTTGGTATGGTGAAGGTGATGCTTGGTATGGTGAAGGTGATGCTTGGTATGGTGAAGGTGATGCTTGCTATGGTGAAGGTGTAGCTTGCTATGGTGAAGGTGATGCTTGCTATGGTGAAGGTGATGCTTGCTATGGTGAAGGTGATGCTTGCTATGGTGAAGGTGATGCTTGCTATGGTGAAGGTGATGCTTGCTATGGTGAAGGTGCTGCTTGCTATGGTGAAGGTGATGCTTGCTATGGTGAAGTTGATGCTTGCTATGGTGAAGTTGATGCTTGCTATGGTGGAGGTGATGCTTGCTATGGTGGAGGTGATGCTTGCTATGGTGGAGGTGATGCTTGCTATGGTGGAGATGATGCTTGCTATGGTGGAGGTGAAGCTTGCTATGGTGGAGGTGATACTTGCTATGGTGGAGGTGATGCTTGCTATGGTGGAGGTGATGCTTGCTATGGTGGAGGTGATGCTTGCTATGGTGAAGGTGATGCTTGCTATGGTGAAGGTGATGCTTGCTATGGTGAAGGTGATGCTTGCTATGGTGAAGGTGATGCTTGCTTTGGTGGAGGTGATGCTTGCTATGGTGGAGGTGATGCTTGCTATGGTGAAGTTGATGCTTGCTATGGTGAAGGTGATGCTTGCTATGGTGAAGGTGATGCTTGGTATGTTCAAGGTGATGCTTCGTATGGTGAAGGTGATGCTTGGTATGGTGAAGGTGATGCTTGGTATGGTGAAGGTGATGCTTGGTATGGTGAAGGTGTTGCTTGGTATGGTGAAGGTGATGCTTGGTATGTTGAAGGTGTTGCTTGGTATGGTGGAGGTGATGCTTGCTATGGTGGAGGTGATGCTTGCTATGGTGGAGGTGATGCTTGCTATGGTGGAGGTGATGCTTGGTATGGTGAAGGTGATACTTGGTACGGTGAAGGTGATACTTGGTACGGTGAAGGTGATACTTGGTACGGTGAAGGTGATACTTGGTACGGTGAAGGTGATGCTTGGTACGGTGAAGGTGATGCTTGCTACGGTGAAGGTGATGCTTGGTACGGTGAAGGTGATGCTTGGTACGGTGAAGGTGATGCTTGGTATGGTGAAGGTGATGCTTGCTATGGTGAAGGTGATGCTTGCTATGGTGAAGGTGATGCTTGCTATGGTGAAGGTGATGCTTGCTATGGTGAAGGTGATGCTTGCTATGGTGAAGGTGATGCTTGCTATGGCGAAGGTGATGCTTGCTATGGCGAAGGTGATGCTTGCTAGGTGAAGGTGATGCTTGCTATGGTGAAGGTGATGCTTGCTGTGGTGAAGGTGATGCTTGCTGTGGTGAAGGTGATGCTTGCTATGGTGAAGGTGATGCTTGCTATGGTGAAGGTGATGCTTGCTATGGTGAAGGTGATGCTTGCTATGGTGAAGGTGATGCTTGCTTTGGTGAAGGTGATGCTTGCTATGGTGAAGGTGATGCTTGCTATGGTGAAGGTGATGCTTGCTATGGTGAAGGTGATGCTTGGTATGGTGAAGGTGATGCTTGGTATGGTGAAGGTGATGCTTGGTATGGTGAAGGTGATGCTTGGTATGGTGAAGGTGATGCTTGGTATGTTGAAGGTGATGCTTGGTACGGTGAAGGTGATACTTGGTACGGTGAAGGTGATGCTTGGTACGGTGAAGGTGATGCTTGGTACGGTGAAGGTGATGCTTGCTACGGTGAAGGTGATGCTTGGTATGGTGAAGGTGATGCTTGGTACGGTGAAGGTGATGCTTGCTATGGTGAAGGTGATGCTTGCTATGGTGAAGGTGATGCTTGCTATGGCGAAGGTGATGCTTGCTATGGCGAAGGTGATGCTTGCTATGGCGAAGGTGATGCTTGCTATGGTGAAGGTGATGCTTGCTATGGTGAAGGTGATGCTTGCTATGGTGAAGGTGATGCTTGCTATGGTGAAGGTGATGCTTGCTCTGGTGAAGGTGATGCTTGCTGTGGTGAAGGTGATGCTTGCTGTGGTGAAGGTGATGCTTGCTCTGGTGAAGGTGATGCTTGCTGTGGTGAAGGTGATGCTTGCTGTGGTGAAGGTGATGCTTGCTGTGGTGAAGGTGACGCTTGCTGTGGTGAAGGTGATGCTTGCTGTGGTGAAGGTGACGCTTGCTGTGGTGAAGGTGACGCTTGCTGTGGTGAAGGTGACGCTTGCTATGGTGAAGGTGATGCTTGCTATGGTGAAGGTGATGCTTGCTGTGGTGAAGGTGATGCTTGCTGTGGTGAAGGTGACGCTTGCTGTGGTGAAGGTGACTCTTGCTATGGTGAAGGTGATGCTTGCTATGGTGAAGGTGATGCTTGCTATGGTGAAGGGGATGCTTGCTATGGTGAAGGTGATGCTTGCTATGGTGAAGGTGATGCTTGCTATGGTGAAGGTGATGCTTGCTATGGTGAAGGTGATGCTTGCTATGGTGAAGGTGATGCTTGCTATGGTGAAGGTGATGCTTGCTATGGTGAAGGTGATGCTTGGTATGGTGAAGGTGATACTTGGTATGGTGAAGGTGATACTTGGTATGGTGAAGGTGATACTTGGTATGGTGAAGGTGATACTTGGTATGGTGAAGGTGATACTTGGTACGGTGAAGGTGATACTTGGTACGGTGAAGGTGATACTTGGTACGGTGAAGGTGATACTTGGTACGGTGAAGGTGATACTTGGTACGGTGAAGGTGATGCTTGCTATGGTGAAGGTGATGCTTGCTATGGTGAAGGTGATGCTTGCTATGGTGAAGGTGATGCTTGCTATGGTGAAGGTGATGCTTGCTATGGTGAAGGTGATGCTTGCTATGGCGAAGGTGATGCTTGCTATGGCGAAGGTGATGCTTGCTAGGTGAAGGTGATGCTTGCTATGGTGAAGGTGATGCTTGCTATGGTGAAGGTGATGCTTGCTATGCTGAAGGTGATGCTTGCTGTGGTGAAGGTGATGCTTGCTATGGTGAAGGTGATGCTTGCTATGGTGAAGGTTATGCTTGCTATGGTGAAGGTGATGCTTGCTATGGTGGAGGTGATGCTTGCTATGGTGAAGGTGATGCTTGCTTTGGTGAAGGTGATGCTTGCTATGGTGAAGGTGATGCTTGCTATGGTGAAGGTGATGCTTGCTATGGTGAAGGTGATGCTTGCTGTGGTGAAGGTGATGCTTGCTGTGGTGAAGGTGACGCTTGCTGTGGTGAAGGTGACTCTTGCTATGGTGAAGGTGATGCTTGGTATGTTGAAGGTGATGCTTCGTATGGTGAAGGTGATGCTTGGTATGGTGAAGGTGATGCTTGGTATGGTGAAGGTGATGCTTGGTATGGTGAAGGTGTTGCTTGGTATGGTGAAGGTGATGCTTGGTATGTTGAAGGTGTTGCTTGGTATGGTGGAGGTGATGCTTGCTATGGTGGAGGTGATGCTTGCTATGGTGGAGGTGATGCTTGCTATGGTGGAGGTGATGCTTGCTATGGTGGAGGTGATGCTTGGTACGGTGAAGGTGATACTTGGTACGGTGAAGGTGATACTTGGTACGGTGAAGGTGATACTTGGTACGGTGAAGGTGATGCTTGGTACGGTGAAGGTGATGCTTGGTACGGTGAAGGTGATGCTTGGTACGGTGAAGGTGATGCTTGGTACGGTGAAGGTGATGCTTGGTACGGTGAAGGTGATGCTTGCTATGGTGAAGGTGATGCTTGCTATGGTGAAGGTGATGCTTGCTATGGTGAAGGTGATGCTTGCTATGGTGAAGGTGATGCTTGCTATGGTGAAGGTGATGCTTGCTATGGCGAAGGTGATGCTTGCTATGGCGAAGGTGATGCTTGCTAGGTGAAGGTGATGCTTGCTATGGTGAAGGTGATGCTTGCTATGGTGAAGGTGATGCTTGCTATGGTGAAGGTGATGCTTGCTATGGTGAAGGTGATGCTTGCTATGGTGAAGGTGATGCTTGCTGTGGTGAAGGTGATGCTTGCTGTGGTGAAGGTGATGCTTGCTCTGGTGAAGGTGATGCTTGCTGTGGTGAAGGTGATGCTTGCTGTGGTGAAGGTGATGCTTGCTATGGTGAAGGTGACGCTTGCTGTGGTGAAGGTGATGCTTGCTATGGTGAAGGTGACGCTTGCTGTGGTGAAGGTGACGCTTGCTGTGGTGAAGGTGATGCTTGCTATGGTGAAGGTGATGCTTGCTATGGTGAAGGTGATGCTTGCTATGGTGAAGGTGATGCTTGCTGTGGTGAAGGTGATGCTTGCTGTGGTGAAGGTGACGCTTGCTGTGGTGAAGGTGACGCTTGCTATGGTGAAGGTGATGCTTGCTATGGTGAAGGTGATGCTTGCTATGGTGAAGGTGATGCTTGCTATGGTGAAGGTGATGCTTGCTATGGTGAAGGTGATGCTTGCTATGGTGAAGGTGATGCTTGCTATGGTGAAGGTGATGCTTGCTATGGTGAAGGTGATGCTTGCTATGGTGAAGGTGATGCTTGGTATGGTGAAGGTGATACTTGGTATGGTGAAGGTGATACTTGGTATGGTGAAGGTGATACTTGGTATGGCGAAAGTGATACTTGGTATGGTGAAGGTGATACTTGGTATGGTGAAGGTGATACTTGGTACGGTGAAGGTGATACTTGGTACGGTGAAGGTGATACTTGGTACGGTGAAGGTGATACTTGGTACGGTGAAGGTGATACTTGGTACGGTGAAGGTGATACTTGGTACGGTGAAGGTGATGCTTGGTACGGTGAAGGTGATGCTTGGTACGGTGAAGGTGATGCTTGGTACGGTGAAGGTGATGCTTGGTACGGTGAAGGTGATGCTTGCTATGGTGAAGGTGATGCTTGCTATGGTGAAGGTGATGCTTGCTATGGTGAAGGTGATGCTTGCTATGGTGAAGGTGATGCTTGCTATGGTGAAGGTGATGCTTGCTATGGTGAAGGTGATGCTTGCTATGGTGAAGGTGATGCTTGGTATGGTGAAGGTGATGCTTGCTATGGTGAAGGTTATGCTTGCTATGGTGAAGGTGATGCTTGGTATGGTGAAGGTGATGCTTGGTATGGTGAAGGTGATGCTTGGTATGGTGAAGGTGATGCTTGGTATGGTGAAGGTGATGCTTGGTATGGTGAATGTGATGCTTGGTATGGTGAAGGTGATGCTTGCTATGGTGAGGGTGATACTTGGTATGGTGAAGGTGATACTTGGTATGGTGAAGGTGATACTTGGTATGGTGAAGGTGATACTTGGTATGGTGAAGGTGATACTTGGTATGGTGAAGGTGATAGTTGGTATGGTGAAGGTGATGCTTGGTATGGTGAAGGTGATGCTTGCTATGGTGAAGGCGATGCTTGCTATGGTGAAGGTGTTGCTTGCTATGGTGAAGGTGATGCTTGCTATGGTGAAGGTGATGCTTGCTATGGTGAAGGTGATGCTTGCTATGGTGAAGGTGATGCTTGCTATGGTGAAGGTGATGCTTGCTATGGTGAAGGTGATGCTTGCTATGGTGAAGGTGATGCTTGGTATGGTGAAGGTGATGCTTGGTATGGTGAAGGTGATGCTTGGTATGGTGAAGGTGATGCTTGCTATGGTGAAGGTGATGCTTGGTATGGTGAAGGTGATGCTTGCTATGGTGAAGGTGATGCTTGGTATGGTGAAGGTGATGCTTGGTATGGTGATGGTGATACTTGGTATGGTGAAGGTGATACTTGGTATGGTGAAGGTGATACTTGGTATGGTGAAGGTGATACTTGGTATGGTGAAGGTGATACTTGGTATGGTGAAGGTGACGCTTGCTGTGGTGAAGGTGACGCTTGCTGTGGTGAAGGTGATGCTTGCTATGGTGAAGGTCATGCTTGCTATGGTGTAGGTGATGCTTGCTATGGTGTAGGTGATGCTTGCTATGGTGAAGGTGATGCTTGCTATGGGGAAGGTGATGCTTGCTATGGTGAAGGTGATGCTTGCTATGGTGAAGGTGATGCTTGCTATGGTGAAGGTGATGCTTGCTATGGTGAAGGTGATGCTTGCTATGGTGAAGGTGATGCTTGCTATGGTGAAGGTGATGCTTGCTATGGTGGAGGTGATGCTTGCTATGGTGGAGGTGATGCTTGCTATGGTGGAGGTGATGCTTGCTATGGTGGAGGTGATGCTTGCTATGGTGGAGGTGATGTTTGCTATGGTGAAGGTGATGCTTGCTATGGTGAAGGTGATGCTTGCTATGGTGAAGGTGATGCTTGCTATGGTGAAGGTGATGCTTGCTACGGTGAAGGTGATGCTTGCTATGGTGAAGGTGATGCTTGCTATGGTGAAGGTGATGCTTGCTATGGTGAAGGTGATGCTTGCTATGGTGAAGGTGATGCTTGGTATGGTGAAGGTGATGCTTGCTATGGTGAAGGTGATGCTTGCTATGATGAAGGTGATGCTTGCTATGGTGAAGGTGGTGCTTGCTATGGTGAAGGTGATGCTTGGTATGGTGAAGGTGATACTTGGTATGGTGAAGGTGATACTTGGTATGGTGAAGGTGATGCTTGCTATGGTGAAGGTGATGCTTGGTATGGTGAAGGTGATGCTTGGTATGGTGAAGGTGATGCTTGGTATGGTGAAGGTGATGCTTGCTATGGTGAAGGTGTAGCTTGCTATGGTGAAGGTGATGCTTGCTATGGTGAAGGTGATGCTTGCTATGGTGAAGGTGATGCTTGCTATGGTGAAGGTGATGCTTGCTATGGTGAAGGTGATGCTTGCTATGGTGAAGGTGCTGCTTGCTATGGTGAAGGTGATGCTTGCTATGGTGAAGTTGATGCTTGCTATGGTGAAGTTGATGCTTGCTATGGTGGAGGTGATGCTTGCTATGGTGGAGGTGATGCTTGCTATGGTGGAGGTGATGCTTGCTATGGTGGAGATGATGCTTGCTATGGTGGAGGTGAAGCTTGCTATGGTGGAGGTGATACTTGCTATGGTGGAGGTGATGCTTGCTATGGTGGAGGTGATGCTTGCTATGGTGGAGGTGATGCTTGCTATGGTGAAGGTGATGCTTGCTATGGTGAAGGTGATGCTTGCTATGGTGAAGGTGATGCTTGCTATGGTGAAGGTGATGCTTGCTTTGGTGGAGGTGATGCTTGCTATGGTGGAGGTGATGCTTGCTATGGTGAAGTTGATGCTTGCTATGGTGAAGGTGATGCTTGCTATGGTGAAGGTGATGCTTGGTATGTTGAAGGTGATGCTTCGTATGGTGAAGGTGATGCTTGGTATGGTGAAGGTGATGCTTGGTATGGTGAAGGTGATGCTTGGTATGGTGAAGGTGTTGCTTGGTATGGTGAAGGTGATGCTTGGTATGTTGAAGGTGTTGCTTGGTATGGTGGAGGTGATGCTTGCTATGGTGGAGGTGATGCTTGCTATGGTGGAGGTGATGCTTGCTATGGTGGAGGTGATGCTTGGTACGGTGAAGGTGATACTTGGTACGGTGAAGGTGATACTTGGTACGGTGAAGGTGATACTTGGTACGGTGAAGGTGATACTTGGTACGGTGAAGGTGATGCTTGGTACGGTGAAGGTGATGCTTGCTACGGTGAAGGTGATGCTTGGTACGGTGAAGGTGATGCTTGGTACGGTGAAGGTGATGCTTGGTATGGTGAAGGTGATGCTTGCTATGGTGAAGGTGATGCTTGCTATGGTGAAGGTGATGCTTGCTATGGTGAAGGTGATGCTTGCTATGGTGAAGGTGATGCTTGCTATGGTGAAGGTGATGCTTGCTATGGCGAAGGTGATGCTTGCTATGGCGAAGGTGATGCTTGCTAGGTGAAGGTGATGCTTGCTATGGTGAAGGTGATGCTTGCTGTGGTGAAGGTGATGCTTGCTGTGGTGAAGGTGATGCTTGCTATGGTGAAGGTGATGCTTGCTATGGTGAAGGTGATGCTTGCTATGGTGAAGGTGATGCTTGCTATGGTGGAGGTGATGCTTGCTATGGTGAAGGTGATGCTTGCTTTGGTGAAGGTGATGCTTGCTATGGTGAAGGTGATGCTTGCTATGGTGAAGGTGATGCTTGCTATGGTGAAGGTGATGCTTGGTATGGTGAAGGTGATGCTTGGTATGGTGAAGGTGATGCTTGGTATGGTGAAGGTGATGCTTGGTATGGTGAAGGTGATGCTTGGTATGTTGAAGGTGATGCTTGGTACGGTGAAGGTGATACTTGGTACGGTGAAGGTGATGCTTGGTACGGTGAAGGTGATGCTTGGTACGGTGAAGGTGATGCTTGCTACGGTGAAGGTGATGCTTGGTATGGTGAAGGTGATGCTTGGTACGGTGAAGGTGATGCTTGGTACGGTGAAGGTGATGCTTGCTACGGTGAAGGTGATGCTTGCTATGGTGAAGGTGATGCTTGCTATGGTGAAGGTGATGCTTGCTATGGTGAAGGTGATGCTTGCTATGGTGAAGGTGATGCTTGCTATGGCGAAGGTGATGCTTGCTATGGCGAAGGTGATGCTTGCTATGGCGAAGGTGATGCTTGCTATGGTGAAGGTGATGCTTGCTATGGTGAAGGTGATGCTTGCTATGGTGAAGGTGATGCTTGCTATGGTGAAGGTGATGCTTGCTCTGGTGAAGGTGATGCTTGCTGTGGTGAAGGTGATGCTTGCTGTGGTGAAGGTGATGCTTGCTCTGGTGAAGGTGATGCTTGCTGTGGTGAAGGTGATGCTTGCTGTGGTGAAGGTGATGCTTGCTGTGGTGAAGGTGACGCTTGCTGTGGTGAAGGTGATGCTTGCTGTGGTGAAGGTGACGCTTGCTGTGGTGAAGGTGACGCTTGCTGTGGTGAAGGTGACGCTTGCTATGGTGAAGGTGATGCTTGCTATGGTGAAGGTGATGCTTGCTGTGGTGAAGGTGATGCTTGCTGTGGTGAAGGTGACGCTTGCTGTGGTGAAGGTGACTCTTGCTATGGTGAAGGTGATGCTTGCTATGGTGAAGGTGATGCTTGCTATGGTGAAGGGGATGCTTGCTATGGTGAAGGTGATGCTTGCTATGGTGAAGGTGATGCTTGCTATGGTGAAGGTGATGCTTGCTATGGTGAAGGTGATGCTTGCTATGGTGAAGGTGATGCTTGCTATGGTGAAGGTGATGCTTGCTATGGTGAAGGTGATGCTTGGTATGGTGAAGGTGATACTTGGTATGGTGAAGGTGATACTTGGTATGGTGAAGGTGATACTTGGTATGGTGAAGGTGATACTTGGTACGGTGAAGGTGATACTTGGTACGGTGAAGGTGATACTTGGTACGGTGAAGGTGATACTTGGTACGGTGAAGGTGATACTTGGTACGGTGAAGGTGATGCTTGCTATGGTGAAGGTGATGCTTGCTATGGTGAAGGTGATGCTTGCTATGGTGAAGGTGATGCTTGCTATGGTGAAGGTGATGCTTGCTATGGTGAAGGTGATGCTTGCTATGGCGAAGGTGATGCTTGCTATGGCGAAGGTGATGCTTGCTAGGTGAAGGTGATGCTTGCTATGGTGAAGGTGATGCTTGCTATGGTGAAGGTGATGCTTGCTATGGTGAAGGTGATGCTTGCTGTGGTGAAGGTGATGCTTGCTATGGTGAAGGTGATGCTTGCTATGGTGAAGGTTATGCTTGCTATGGTGAAGGTGATGCTTGCTATGGTGAAGGTGATGCTTGCTTTGGTGGAGGTGATGCTTGCTATGGTGGAGGTGATGCTTGCTATGGTGAAGTTGATGCTTGCTATGGTGAAGGTGATGCTTGCTATGGTGAAGGTGATGCTTGGTATGTTGAAGGTGATGCTTCGTATGGTGAAGGTGATGCTTGGTATGGTGAAGGTGATGCTTGGTATGGTGAAGGTGATGCTTGGTATGGTGAAGGTGTTGCTTGGTATGGTGAAGGTGATGCTTGGTATGTTGAAGGTGTTGCTTGGTATGGTGGAGGTGATGCTTGCTATGGTGGAGGTGATGCTTGCTATGGTGGAGGTGATGCTTGCTATGGTGGAGGTGATGCTTGGTACGGTGAAGGTGATACTTGGTACGGTGAAGGTGATACTTGGTACGGTGAAGGTGATACTTGGTACGGTGAAGGTGATACTTGGTACGGTGAAGGTGATGCTTGGTACGGTGAAGGTGATGCTTGCTACGGTGAAGGTGATGCTTGGTACGGTGAAGGTGATGCTTGGTACGGTGAAGGTGATGCTTGGTATGGTGAAGGTGATGCTTGCTATGGTGAAGGTGATGCTTGCTATGGTGAAGGTGATGCTTGCTATGGTGAAGGTGATGCTTGCTATGGTGAAGGTGATGCTTGCTATGGCGAAGGTGATGCTTGCTATGGCGAAGGTGATGCTTGCTAGGTGAAGGTGATGCTTGCTATGGTGAAGGTGATGCTTGCTGTGGTGAAGGTGATGCTTGCTGTGGTGAAGGTGATGCTTGCTATGGTGAAGGTGATGCTTGCTATGGTGAAGGTGATGCTTGCTATGGTGAAGGTGATGCTTGCTATGGTGGAGGTGATGCTTGCTATGGTGAAGGTGATGCTTGCTTTGGTGAAGGTGATGCTTGCTATGGTGAAGGTGATGCTTGCTATGGTGAAGGTGATGCTTGCTATGGTGAAGGTGATGCTTGGTATGGTGAAGGTGATGCTTGGTATGGTGAAGGTGATGCTTGGTATGGTGAAGGTGATGCTTGGTATGGTGAAGGTGATGCTTGGTATGTTGAAGGTGATGCTTGGTACGGTGAAGGTGATGCTTGGTACGGTGAAGGTGATGCTTGGTACGGTGAAGGTGATGCTTGGTACGGTGAAGGTGATGCTTGCTACGGTGAAGGTGATGCTTGGTATGGTGAAGGTGATGCTTGGTACGGTGAAGGTGATGCTTGGTACGGTGAAGGTGATGCTTGCTACGGTGAAGGTGATGCTTGCTATGGTGAAGGTGATGCTTGCTATGGTGAAGGTGATGCTTGCTATGGTGAAGGTGATGCTTGCTATGGTGAAGGTGATGCTTGCTATGGCGAAGGTGATGCTTGCTATGGCGAAGGTGATGCTTGCTATGGCGAAGGTGATGCTTGCTATGGTGAAGGTGATGCTTGCTATGGTGAAGGTGATGCTTGCTATGGTGAAGGTGATGCTTGCTATGGTGAAGGTGATGCTTGCTCTGGTGAAGGTGATGCTTGCTGTGGTGAAGGTGATGCTTGCTGTGGTGAAGGTGATGCTTGCTCTGGTGAAGGTGATGCTTGCTGTGGTGAAGGTGATGCTTGCTGTGGTGAAGGTGATGCTTGCTGTGGTGAAGGTGACGCTTGCTGTGGTGAAGGTGATGCTTGCTGTGGTGAAGGTGACGCTTGCTGTGGTGAAGGTGACGCTTGCTGTGGTGAAGGTGACGCTTGCTATGGTGAAGGTGATGCTTGCTGTGGTGAAGGTGATGCTTGCTGTGGTGAAGGTGATGCTTGCTGTGGTGAAGGTGACGCTTGCTGTGGTGAAGGTGACTCTTGCTATGGTGAAGGTGATGCTTGCTATGGTGAAGGTGATGCTTGCTATGGTGAAGGTGATGCTTGCTATGGTGAAGGTGATGCTTGCTATGGTGAAGGTGATGCTTGCTATGGTGAAGGTGATGCTTGCTATGGTGAAGGTGATGCTTGCTATGGTGAAGGTGATGCTTGCTATGGTGAAGGTGATGCTTGCTATGGTGAAGGTGATACTTGGTATGGTGAAGGTGATACTTGGTATGGTGAAGGTGATACTTGGTATGGTGAAGGTGATACTTGGTATGGTGAAGGTGATACTTGGTACGGTGAAGGTGATACTTGGTACGGTGAAGGTGATACTTGGTACGGTGAAGGTGATACTTGGTACGGTGAAGGTGATACTTGGTACGGTGAAGGTGATGCTTGCTATGGTGAAGGTGATGCTTGCTATGGTGAAGGTGATGCTTGCTATGGTGAAGGTGATGCTTGCTATGGTGAAGGTGATGCTTGCTATGGTGAAGGTGATGCTTGCTATGGCGAAGGTGATGCTTGCTATGGCGAAGGTGATGCTTGCTAGGTGAAGGTGATGCTTGCTATGGTGAAGGTGATGCTTGCTATGGTGAAGGTGATGCTTGCTATGGTGAAGGTGATGCTTGCTGTGGTGAAGGTGATGCTTGCTATGGTGAAGGTGATGCTTGCTATGGTGAAGGTTATGCTTGCTATGGTGAAGGTGATGCTTGCTATGGTGAAGGTGATGCTTGCTTTGGTGAAGGTGATGCTTGCTATGGTGAAGGTGATGCTTGCTATGGTGAAGGTGATGCTTGCTATGGTGAAGGTGATGCTTGGTATGGTGAAGGTGATGCTTGGTATGGTGAAGGTGATGCTTGGTATGGTGAAGGTGATGCTTGGTATGGTGAAGGTGATGCTTGGTATGTTGAAGGTGATGCTTGGTACGGTGAAGGTGATACTTGGTACGGTGAAGGTGATACTTGGTACGGTGAAGGTGATGCTTGCTACGGTGAAGGTGATGCTTGGTACGGTGAAGGTGATGCTTGGTACGGTGAAGGTGATGCTTGGTACGGTGAAGGTGATGCTTGGTACGGTGAAGGTGATGCTTGCTATGGTGAAGGTGATGCTTGCTATGGTGAAGGTGATGCTTGCTATGGTGAAGGTGATGCTTGCTATGGCGAAGGTGATGCTTGCTATGGCGAAGGTGATGCTTGCTAGGTGAAGGTGATGCTTGCTATGGTGAAGGTGATGCTTGCTATGGTGAAGGTGATGCTTGCTATGGTGAAGGTGATGCTTGCTATGGTGAAGGTGATGCTTGCTCTGGTGAAGGTGATGCTTGCTGTGGTGAAGGTGATGCTTGCTGTGGTGAAGGTGATGCTTGCTCTGGTGAAGGTGATGCTTGCTGTGGTGAAGGTGATGCTTGCTGTGGTGAAGGTGATGCTTGCTATGGTGAAGGTGACGCTTGCTGTGGTGAAGGTGATGCTTGCTATGGTGAAGGTGACGCTTGCTGTGGTGAAGGTGACGCTTGCTGTGGTGAAGGTGATGCTTGCTATGGTGAAGGTGATGCTTGCTATGGTGAAGGTGATGCTTGCTATGGTGAAGGTGATGCTTGCTGTGGTGAAGGTGATGCTTGCTGTGGTGAAGGTGACGCTTGCTGTGGTGAAGGTGACTCTTGCTATGGTGAAGGTGATGCTTGCTATGGTGAAGGTGATGCTTGCTATGGTGAAGGGGATGCTTGCTATGGTGAAGGTGATGCTTGCTATGGTGAAGGTGATGCTTGCTATGGTGAAGGTGATGCTTGCTATGGTGAAGGTGATGCTTGCTATGGTGAAGGTGATGCTTGCTATGGTGAAGGTGATGCTTGCTATGGTGAAGGTGATGCTTGGTATGGTGAAGGTGATACTTGGTATGGTGAAGGTGATACTTGGTATGGTGAAGGTGATACTTGGTATGGTGAAGGTGATACTTGGTATGGTGAAGGTGATACTTGGTACGGTGAAGGTGATACTTGGTACGGTGAAGGTGATACTTGGTACGGTGAAGGTGATACTTGGTACGGTGAAGGTGATACTTGGTACGGTGAAGGTGATACTTGGTACGGTGAAGGTGATGCTTGGTACGGTGAAGGTGATGCTTGGTACGGTGAAGGTGATGCTTGGTACGGTGAAGGTGATGCTTGGTACGGTGAAGGTGATGCTTGGTACGGTGAAGGTGATGCTTGCTATGGTGAAGGTGATGCTTGCTTATGGTGAAGGTGATGCTTGCTATGGTGAAGGTGATGCTTGCTATGGTGAAGGTGATGCTTGCTATGGTGAAGGTGATGCTGCTATGGTGAAGGTGATGCTTGCTATGGTGAAGGTGATGCTTGCTATGGTTAAGGTGATGCTTGCTATGGTGAAGGTGATGCTTGGTATGGTGAAGGTAATGCTTGGTATGGTGAAGGTGATGCTTGGTATGGAAGGTGATGCTTGCTATGGTGAAGGTGATGCTTGCTATGGCGAAGGTGATGCTTGCTATGGCGAAGGTGATGCTTGCTATGGCGAAGGTGATGCTTGCTAGGTGAAGGTGATGCTTGCTATGGTGAAGGTGATGCTTGCTATGGTGAAGGTGATGCTTGCTATGGTGAAGGTGATGCTTGCTATGGTGAAGGTGATGCTTGCTATGGTGAAGGTGATGCTTGCTATGGTGAAGGTGATGCTTGCTGTGGTGAAGGTGATGCTTGCTATGGTGAAGGTGATGCTTGCTATGGTGAAGGTGATGCTTGCTATGGTGAAGGTGATGCTTGCTATGGTGGAGGTGATGCTTGCTATGGTGAAGGTGATGCTTGCTTTGGTGAAGGTGATGCTTGCTATGGTGAAGGTGATGCTTGCTATGGTGAAGGTGATGCTTGCTATGGTGAAGGTGATGCTTGGTATGGTGAAGGTGATGCTTGGTATGGTGAAGGTGATGCTTGGTATGGTGAAGGTGATGCTTGGTATGGTGAAGGTGATGCTTGGTATGTTGAAGGTGATGCTTGGTACGGTGAAGGTGATACTTGGTACGGTGAAGGTGATACTTGGTACGGTGAAGGTGATGCTTGGTACGGTGAAGGTGATGCTTGGTACGGTGAAGGTGATGCTTGGTACGGTGAAGGTGATGCTTGGTACGGTGAAGGTGATGCTTGGTACGGTGAAGGTGATGCTTGCTATGGTGAAGGTGATGCTTGCTATGGTGAAGGTGATGCTTGCTATGGTGAAGGTGATGCTTGCTATGGTGAAGGTGATGCTTGCTATGGTGAAGGTGATGCTTGCTATGGCGAAGGTGATGCTTGCTATGGCGAAGGTGATGCTTGCTAGGTGAAGGTGATGCTTGCTATGGTGAAGGTGATGCTTGCTATGGTGAAGGTGATGCTTGGTATGGTGAAGGTGTTGCTTGGTATGGTGAAGGTGATGCTTGGTATGGTGAAGGTGATGCTTGGTATGGTGGAGGTGATGCTTGCTATGGTGGAGGTGATGCTTGCTATGGTGGAGGTGATGCTTGCTATGGTGGAGGTGATGCTTGGTACGGTGAAGGTGATACTTGGTACGGTGAAGGTGATACTTGGTACGGTGAAGGTGATACTTGGTACGGTGAAGGTGATACTTGGTACGGTGAAGGTGATGCTTGGTACGGTGAAGGTGATGCTTGCTACGGTGAAGGTGATGCTTGGTACGGTGAAGGTGATGCTTGGTACGGTGAAGGTGATGCTTGGTACGGTGAAGGTGATGCTTGGTACGGTGAAGGTGATGCTTGCTATGGTGAAGGTGATGCTTGCTATGGTGAAGGTGATGCTTGCTATGGTGAAGGTGATGCTTGCTATGGTGAAGGTGATGCTTGCTATGGCGAAGGTGATGCTTGCTATGGCGAAGGTGATGCTTGCTATGGCGAAGGTGATGCTTGCTAGGTGAAGGTGATGCTTTCTATGGTGAAGGTGATGCTTGCTGTGGTGAAGGTGATGCTTGCTGTGGTGAAGGTGATGCTTGCTATGGTGAAGGTGATGCTTGCTATGGTGAAGGTGATGCTTGCTATGGTGAAGGTGATGCTTGCTATGGTGGAGGTGATGCTTGCTATGGTGAAGGTGATGCTTGCTTTGGTGAAGGTGATGCTTGCTATGGTGAAGGTGATGCTTGCTATGGTGAAGGTGATGCTTGCTATGGTGAAGGTGATGCTTGGTATGGTGAAGGTGATGCTTGGTATGGTGAAGGTGATGCTTGGTATGGTGAAGGTGATGCTTGGTATGGTGAAGGTGATGCTTGGTATGTTGAAGGTGATGCTTGGTACGGTGAAGGTGATACTTGGTACGGTGAAGGTGATGCTTGGTACGGTGAAGGTGATGCATGGTACGGTGAAGGTGATGCTTGCTACGGTGAAGGTGATGCTTGGTACGGTGAAGGTGATGCTTGGTACGGTGAAGGTGATGCTTGGTACGGTGAAGGTGATGCTTGCTATGGTGAAGGTGATGCTTGCTATGGTGAAGGTGATGCTTGCTATGGTGAAGGTGATGCTTGCTATGGTGAAGGTGATGCTTGCTATGGTGAAGGTGATGCTTGCTATGGCGAAGGTGATGCTTGCTATGGCGAAGGTGATGCTTGCTAGGTGAAGGTGATGCTTGCTATGGTGAAGGTGATGCTTGCTATGGTGAAGGTGATGCTTGCTATGGTGAAGGTGATGCTTGCTATGGTGAAGGTGATGCTTGCTCTGGTGAAGGTGATGCTTGCTGTGGTGAAGGTGATGCTTGCTGTGGTGAAGGTGATGCTTGCTCTGGTGAAGGTGATGCTTGCTGTGGTGAAGGTGATGCTTGCTGTGGTGAAGGTGATGCTTGCTGTGGTGAAGGTGACGCTTGCTGTGGTGAAGGTGATGCTTGCTGTGGTGAAGGTGACGCTTGCTGTGGTGAAGGTGACGCTTGCTGTGGTGAAGGTGATGCTTGCTATGGTGAAGGTGATGCTTGCTATGGTGAAGGTGATGCTTGCTGTGGTGAAGGTGATGCTTGCTGTGGTGAAGGTGACGCTTGCTGTGGTGAAGGTGACTCTTGCTATGGTGAAGGTGATGCTTGCTATGGTGAAGGTGATGCTTGCTATGGTGAAGGGGATGCTTGCTATGGTGAAGGTGATGCTTGCTATGGTGAAGGTGATGCTTGCTATGGTGAAGGTGATGCTTGCTATGGTGAAGGTGATGCTTGCTATGGTGAAGGTGATGCTTGCTATGGTGAAGGTGATGCTTGGTATGGTGAAGGTGATACTTGGTATGGTGAAGGTGATACTTGGTATGGTGAAGGTGATACTTGGTATGGTGAAGGTGATACTTGGTACGGTGAAGGTGATACTTGGTACGGTGAAGGTGATACTTGGTACGGTGAAGGTGATACTTGGTACGGTGAAGGTGATGCTTGGTACGGTGAAGGTGATGCTTGCTATGGTGAAGGTGATGCTTGCTATGGTGAAGGTGATGCTTGCTATGGTGAAGGTGATGCTTGCTATGGCGAAGGTGATGCTTGCTATGGCGAAGGTGATGCTTGCTATGGCGAAGGTGATGCTTGCTATGGTGAAGGTGATGCTTGCTATGGTGAAGGTGATGCTTGCTATGGTGAAGGTGATGCTTGCTGTGGTGAAGGTGATGCTTGCTATGGTGAAGGTGATGCTTGCTATGGTGAAGGTGATGCTTGCTATGGTGAAGGTGATGCTTGCTATGGTGGAGGTGATGCTTGCTATGGTGAAGGTGATGCTTGCTATGGTGAAGGTGATGCTTGCTATGGTGAAGGTGATGCTTGCTATGGTGAAGGTGATGCTTGGTATGGTGAAGGTGATGCTTGGTATGGTGAAGGTGATGCTTGGTATGGTGAAGGTGATGCTTGGTATGGTGAAGGTGATGCTTGGTATGTTGAAGGTGATGCTTGGTACGGTGAAGGTGATACTTGGTACGGTGAAGGTGATATTTGGTACGGTGAAGGTGATGCTTGGTACGGTGAAGGTGATGCTTGGTACGGTGAAGGTGATGCTTGGTACGGTGAAGGTGATGCTTGGTACGGTGAAGGTGATGCTTGGTACGGTGAAGGTGATGCTTGCTACGGTGAAGGTGATGCTTGCTATGGTGAAGGTGATGCTTGCTATGGTGAAGGTGATGCTTGCTATGGCGAAGGTGATGCTTGCTATGGCGAAGGTGATGCTTGCTATGGCGAAGGTGATGCTTGCTATGGTGAAGGTGATGCTTGCTATGGTGAAGGTGATGCTTGCTATGGTGAAGGTGATGCTTGCTATGGTGAAGGTGATGCTTGCTCTGGTGAAGGTGATGCTTGCTGTGGTGAAGGTGATGCTTGCTGTGGTGAAGGTGATGCTTGCTCTGTTGAAGGTGATGCTTGCTGTGGTGAAGGTGATGCTTGCTGTGGTGAAGGTGATGCTTGCTATGGTGAAGGTGACGCTTGCTGTGGTGAAGGTGACGCTTGCTATGGTGAAGGTGACGCTTGCTGTGGTGAAGGTGACGCTTGCTGTGGTGAAGGTGATGCTTGCTATGGTGAAGGTGATGCTTGCTATGGTGAAGGTGATGCTTGCTATGGTGAAGGTGATGCTTGCTGTGGTGAAGGTGATGCTTGCTGTGGTGAAGGTGACGCTTGCTGTGGTGAAGGTGACTCTTGCTATGGTGAAGGTGATGTTTGCTATGGTGAAGGTGATGCTTGCTATGGTGAAGGGGATGCTTGCTATGGTGAAGGTGATGCTTGCTATGGTGAAGGTGATGCTTGCTATGGTGAAGGTGATGCTTGCTATGGTGAAGGTGATGCTTGCTATGGTGAAGGTGATGCTTGCTATGGTGAAGGTGATGCTTGCTATGGTGAAGGTGATGCTTGGTATGGTGAAGGTGATACTTGGTATGGTGAAGGTGATACTTGGTATGGTGAAGGTGATACTTGGTATGGTGAAGGTGATACTTGGTATGGTGAAGGTGATACTTGGTACGGTGAAGGTGATACTTGGTACGGTGAAGGTGATACTTGGTACGGTGAAGGTGATACTTGGTACGGTGAAGGTGATACTTGGTACGGTGAAGGTGATGCTTGGTACGGTGAAGGTGATGCTTGGTACGGTGAAGGTGATGCTTGGTACGGTGAAGGTGATGCTTGGTACGGTGAAGGTGATGCTTGCTATGGTGAAGGTGATGCTTGCTATGGTGAAGGTGATGCTTGCTTATGGTGAAGGTGATGCTTGCTATGGTGAAGGTGATGCTTGCTATGGTGAAGGTGATGCTTGCTATGGTGAAGGTGATGCTGCTATGGTGAAGGTGATGCTTGCTATGGTGAAGGTGATGCTTGCTATGGTTAAGGTGATGCTTGCTATGGTGAAGGTGATGCTTGTATGGTGAAGGTAATGCTTGGTATGGTGAAGGTGATGCTTGGTATGGAAGGTGATGCTTGCTATGGTGAAGGTGATGCTTGCTATGGCGAAGGTGATGCTTGCTATGGCGAAGGTGATGCTTGCTATGGCGAAGGTGATGCTTGCTATGGCGAAGGTGATGCTTGCTAGGTGAAGGTGATGCTTGCTATGGTGAAGGTGATGCTTGCTATGGTGAAGGTGATGCTTGCTATGGTGAAGGTGATGCTTGCTATGGTGAAGGTGATGCTTGCTATGGCGAAGGTGATGCTTGCTATGGCGAAGGTGATGCTTGCTAGGTGAAGGTGATGCTTGCTATGGTGAAGGTGATGCTTGCTATGGTGAAGGTGATGCTTGCTATGGTGAAGGTGATGCTTGCTATGGTGAAGGTGATGCTTGCTCTGGTGAAGGTGATGCTTGCTGTGGTGAAGGTGATGCTTGCTGTGGTGAAGGTGATGCTTGCTCTGTTGAAGGTGATGCTTGCTGTGGTGAAGGTGATGCTTGCTGTGGTGAAGGTGATGCTTGCTATGGTGAAGGTGACGCTTGCTGTGGTGAAGGTGATGCTTGCTGTGGTGAAGGTGACGCTTGCTGTGGTGAAGGTGATGCTTGCTATGGTGAAGGTGATGCTTGCTATGGTGAAGGTGATGCTTGCTGTGGTGAAGGTGATGCTTGCTGTGGTGAAGGTGATGCTTGCTGTGGTGAAGGTGACGCTTGCTGTGGTGAAGGTGACTCTTGCTATGGTGAAGGTGATGCTTGCTATGGTGAAGGTGATGCTTGCTATGGTGAAGGGGATGCTTGCTATGGTGAAGGTGATGCTTGCTATGGTGAAGGTGATGCTTGCTATGGTGAAGGTGATGCTTGCTATGGTGAAGGTGATGCTTGCTATGGTGAAGGTGATGCTTGCTATGGTGAAGGTGATGCTTGCTATGGTGAAGGTGATGCTTGGTATGGTGAAGGTGATACTTGGTATGGTGAAGGTGATACTTGGTATGGTGAAGGTGATACTTGGTATGGTGAAGGTGATACTTGGTATGGTGAAGGTGATACTTGGTACGGTGAAGGTGATACTTGGTACGGTGAAGGTGATACTTGGTACGGTGAAGGTGATACTTGGTACGGTGAAGGTGATACTTGGTACGGTGAAGGTGATGCTTGGTACGGTGAAGGTGATGCTTGGTACGGTGAAGGTGATGCTTGGTACGGTGAAGGTGATGCTTGGTACGGTGAAGGTGATGCTTGCTACGGTGAAGGTGATGCTTGCTACGGTGAAGGTGATGCTTGCTTATGGTGAAGGTGATGCTTGCTATGGTGAAGGTGATGCTTGCTATGGTGAAGGTGATGCTTGCTATGGTGAAGGTGATGCTGCTATGGTGAAGGTGATGCTTGCTATGGTGAAGGTGGTGCTTGCTATGGTTAAGGTGATGCTTGCTATGGTGAAGGTGATGCTTGTATGGTGAAGGTAATGCTTGGTATGGTGAAGGTGATGCTTGGTATGGAAGGTGATGCTTGCTATGGTGAAGGTGATGCTTGCTATGGCGAAGGTGATGCTTGCTATGGCGAAGGTGATGCTTGCTATGGCGAAGGTGATGCTTGCTAGGTGAAGGTGATGCTTGCTATGGTGAAGGTGATGCTTGCTATGGTGAAGGTGATGCTTGCTATGGTGAAGGTGATGCTTGCTATGGTGAAGGTGATGCTTGCTATGGTGAAGGTGATGCTTGCTATGGTGAAGGTGATGCTTGCTGTGGTGAAGGTGATGCTTGCTATGGTGAAGGTGATGCTTGCTATGGTGAAGGTGATGCTTGCTATGGTGAAGGTGATGCTTGCTATGGTGGAGGTGATGCTTGCTATGGTGAAGGTGATGCTTGCTTTGGTGAAGGTGATGCTTGCTATGGTGAAGGTGATGCTTGCTATGGTGAAGGTGATGCTTGCTATGGTGAAGGTGATGCTTGGTATGGTGAAGGTGATGCTTGGTATGGTGAAGGTGATGCTTGGTATGGTGAAGGTGATGCTTGGTATGGTGAAGGTGATGCTTGGTATGGTGAAGGTGATGCTTGGTATGTTGAAGGTGATGCTTGGTACGGTGAAGGTGATACTTGGTACGGTGAAGGTGATACTTGGTACGGTGAAGGTGATGCTTGGTACGGTGAAGGTGATGCTTGCTACGGTGAAGGTGATGCTTGGTATGGTGAAGGTGATGCTTGGTACGGTGAAGGTGATGCTTGGTACGGTGAAGGTGATGCTTGCTATGGTGAAGGTGATGCTTGCTATGGTGAAGGTGATGCTTGCTATGGTGAAGGTGATGCTTGCTATGGTGAAGGTGATGCTTGCTATGGTGAAGGTGATGCTTGCTATGGCGAAGGTGATGCTTGCTATGGCGAAGGTGATGCTTGCTAGGTGAAGGTGATGCTTGCTATGGTGAAGGTGATGCTTGCTATGGTGAAGGTGATGCTTGCTATGGTGAAGGTGATGCTTGCTATGGTGAAGGTGATGCTTGCTATGGTGAAGGTGATGCTTGGTATGGTGAAGGTGATACTTGGTATGGTGAAGGTGATACTTGGTATGGTGAAGGTGATACTTGGTATGGTGAAGGTGATACTTGGTATGGTGAAGGTGATACTTGGTATGGTGAAGGTGATACTTGGTATGGTGAAGGTGATACTTGGTACGGTGAAGGTGATACTTGGTACGGTGAAGGTGATACTTGGTACGGTGAAGGTGATACTTGGTACGGTGAAGGTGATACTTGGTACGGTGAAGGTGATACTTGGTACGGTGAAGGTGATGCTTGGTACGGTGAAGGTGATGCTTGGTACGGTGAAGGTGATGCTTGGTACGGTGAAGGTGATGCTTGGTACGGTGAAGGTGATGCTTGCTATGGTGAAGGTGATGCTTGCTATGGTGAAGGTGATGCTTGCTTATGGTGAAGGTGATGCTTGCTATGGTGAAGGTGATGCTTGCTATGGTGAAGGTGATGCTTGCTATGGTGAAGGTGATGCTGCTATGGTGAAGGTGATGTTTGCTATGGTGAAGGTGATGCTTGCTATGGTTAAGGTGATGCTTGCTATGGTGAAGGTGATGCTTGCTATGGTGAAGGTGATGCTTGCTATGGTGAAGGTGATGCTTGCTATGGCGAAGGTGATGCTTGCTATGGCGAAGGTGATGCTTGCTAGGTGAAGGTGATGCTTGCTATGGTGAAGGTGATGCTTGGTACGGTGAAGGTGATGCTTGGTACGGTGAAGGTGATGCTTGGTACGGTGAAGGTGATGCTTGCTATGGTGAAGGTGATGCTTGCTATGGTGAAGGTGATGCTTGCTATGGTGAAGGTGATGCTTGCTATGGTGAAGGTGATGCTTGCTATGGTGAAGGTGATGCTTGCTATGGCGAAGGTGATGCTTGCTATGGCGAAGGTGATGCTTGCTAGGTGAAGGTGATGCTTGCTATGGTGAAGGTGATGCTTGCTATGGTGAAGGTGATGCTTGCTGTGGTGAAGGTGATGCTTGCTGTGGTGAAGGTGATGCTTGCTATGGTGAAGGTGATGCTTGCTATGGTGAAGGTGATGCTTGCTATAGTGAAGGTGATGCTTGCTATGGTGGAGGTGATGCTTGCTATGGTGAAGGTGATGCTTGCTTTGGTGAAGGTGATGCTTGCTATGGTGAAGGTGATGCTTGCTATGGTGAAGGTGATGCTTGCTATGGTGAAGGTGATGCTTGGTATGGTGAAGGTGATGCTTGGTATGGTGAAGGTGATGCTTGGTATGGTGAAGGTGATGCTTGGTATGGTGAAGGTGATGCTTGGTATGTTGAAGGTGATGCTTGGTACGGTGAAGGTGATACTTGGTACGGTGAAGGTGATGCTTGGTACGGTGAAGGTGATGCTTGGTACGGTGAAGGTGATGCTTGCTACGGTGAAGGTGATGCTTGGTACGGTGAAGGTGATGCTTGGTACGGTGAAGGTGATGCTTGGTACGGTGAAGGTGATGCTTGCTATGGTGAAGGTGATGCTTGCTATGGTGAAGGTGATGCTTGCTATGGTGAAGGTGATGCTTGCTATGGTGAAGGTGATGCTTGCTATGGCGAAGGTGATGCTTGCTATGGCGAATGTGATGCTTGCTAGGTGAAGGTGATGCTTGCTATGGCGAAGGTGATGCTTGCTAGGTGAAGGTGATGCTTGCTATGGTGAAGGTGATGCTTGCTATGGTGAAGGTGATGCTTGCTATGGTGAAGGTGATGCTTGCTATGGTGAAGGTGATGCTTGCTCTGGTGAAGGTGATGCTTGCTGTGGTGAAGGTGATGCTTGCTGTGGTGAAGGTGATGCTTGCTCTGGTGAAGGTGATGCTTGCTGTGGTGAAGGTGATGCTTGCTGTGGTGAAGGTGATGCTTGCTGTGGTGAAGGTGACGCTTGCTGTGGTGAAGGTGATGCTTGCTGTGGTGAAGGTGACGCTTGCTGTGGTGAAGGTGACGCTTGCTGTGGTGAAGGTGATGCTTGCTATGGTGAAGGTGATGCTTGCTATGGTGAAGGTGATGCTTGCTGTGGTGAAGGTGATGCTTGCTGTGGTGAAGGTGACGCTTGCTGTGGTGAAGGTGACTCTTGCTATGGTGAAGGTGATGCTTGCTATGGTGAAGGTGATGCTTGCTATGGTGAAGGGGATGCTTGCTATGGTGAAGGTGATGCTTGCTATGGTGAAGGTGATGCTTGCTATGGTGAAGGTGATGCTTGCTATGGTGAAGGTGATGCTTGCTATGGTGAAGGTGATGCTTGCTATGGTGAAGGTGATGCTTGGTATGGTGAAGGTGATACTTGGTATGGTGAAGGTGATACTTGGTATGGTGAAGGTGATACTTGGTATGGTGAAGGTGATACTTGGTATGGTGAAGGTGATACTTGGTACGGTGAAGGTGATACTTGGTACGGTGAAGGTGATACTTGGTACGGTGAAGGTGATACTTGGTACGGTGAAGGTGATACTTGGTACGGTGAAGGTGATGCTTGGTACGGTGAAGGTGATGCTTGCTATGGTGAAGGTGATGCCTGCTATGGTGAAGGTGATGCTTGCTATGGTGAAGGTGATGCTTGCTATGGCGAAGGTGATGCTTGCTATGGCGAAGGTGATGCTTGCTATGGCGAAGGTGATGCTTGCTAGGTGAAGGTGATGCTTGCTATGGTGAAGGTGATGCTTGCTATGGTGAAGGTGATGCTTGCTATGGTGAAGGTGATGCTTGCTGTGGTGAAGGTGATGCTTGCTATGGTGAAGGTGATGCTTGCTATGGTGAAGGTGATGCTTGCTATGGTGGAGGTGATGCTTGCTATGGTGAAGGTGATGCTTGCTTTGGTGAAGGTGATGCTTGCTATGGTGAAGGTGACGCTTGCTATGGTGAAGGTGATGCTTGCTATGGTGAAGGTGATGCTTGGTATGGTGAAGGTGATGCTTGGTATGGTGAAGGTGATGCTTGGTATGGTGAAGGTGATGCTTGGTATGGCGAAGGTGATGCTTGGTACGGTGAAGGTGATGCTTGGTACGGTGAAGGTGATACTTGGTACGGTGAAGGTGATACTTGGTACGGTGAAGGTGATGCTTGGTACGGTGAAGGTGATGCTTGCTACGGTGAAGGTGATGCTTGGTACGGTGAAGGTGATGCTTGGTACGGTGAAGGTGATGCTTGGTACGGTGAAGGTGATGCTTGCTATGGTGAAGGTGATGCTTGCTATGGTGAAAGTGATGCTTGCTATGGTGAAGGTGATGCTTGCTATGGTGAAGGTGATGCTTGCTATGGCGAAGGTGATGCTTGCTATGGCGAAGGTGATGCTTGCTAGGTGAAGGTGATGCTTGCTATGGTGAAGGTGATGCTTGCTATGGTGAAGGTGATGCTTGCTATGGTGAAGGTGATGCTTGCTATGGTGAAGGTGATGCTTGCTCTGGTGAAGGTGATGCTTGCTGTGGTGAAGGTGATGCTTGCTGTGGTGAAGGTGATGCTTGCTCTGGTGAAGGTGATGCTTGCTGTGGTGAAGGTGATGCTTGCTGTGGTGAAGGTGATGCTTGCTATGGTGAAGGTGACGCTTGCTGTGGTGAAGGTGATGCTTGCTATGCTGAAGGTGACGCTTGCTGTGGTGAAGGTGACGCTTGCTGTGGTGAAGGTGATGCTTGCTATGGTGAAGGTGATGCTTGCTATGGTGAAGGTGATGCTTGCTATGGTGAAGGTGATGCTTGCTGTGGTGAAGGTGATGCTTGCTGTGGTGAAGGTGACGCTTGCTGTGGTGAAGGTGACTCTTGCTATGGTGAAGGTGATGCTTGCTATGGTGAAGGTGATGCTTGCTATGGTGAAGGGGATGCTTGCTATGGTGAAGGTGATGCTTGCTATGGTGAAGGTGATGCTTGCTATGGTGAAGGTGATGCTTGCTATGGTGAAGGTGATGCTTGCTATGGTGAAGGTGATGCTTGCTATGGTGAAGGTGATGCTTGCTATGGTGAAGGTGATGCTTGGTATGGTGAAGGTGATACTTGGTATGGTGAAGGTGATACTTGGTATGGTGAAGGTGATACTTGGTATGGTGAAGGTGATACTTGGTATGGTGAAGGTGATACTTGGTACGGTGAAGGTGATACTTGGTACGGTGAAGGTGATACTTGGTACGGTGAAGGTGATACTTGGTACGGTGAAGGTGATACTTGGTACGGTGAAGGTGATACTTGGTACGGTGAAGGTGATACTTGGTACGGTGAAGGTGATGCTTGGTACGGTGAAGGTGATGCTTGGTACGGTGAAGGTGATGCTTGGTACGGTGAAGGTGATGCTTGGTACGGTGAAGGTGATGCTTGCTATGGTGAAGGTGATGCTTGCTATGGTGAAGGTGATGCTTGCTTATGGTGAAGGTGATGCTTGCTATGGTGAAGGTGATGCTTGCTATGGTGAAGGTGATGCTTGCTATGGTGAAGGTGATGCTGCTATGGTGAAGGTGATGCTTGCTATGGTGAAGGTGATGCTTGCTATGGTTAAGGTGATGCTTGCTATGGTGAAGGTGATGCTTGGTATGGTGAAGGTGATGCTTGGTATGGTGAAGGTGATGCTTGGTATGGAAGGTGATGCTTGCTATGGTGAAGGTGATGCTTGCTATGGCGAAGGTGATGCTTGCTATGGCGAAGGTGATGCTTGCTATGGCGAAGGTGATGCTTGCTAGGTGAAGGTGATGCTTGCTATGGTGAAGGTGATGCTTGCTATGGTGAAGGTGATGCTTGCTATGGTGAAGGTGATGCTTGCTATGGTGAAGGTGATGCTTGCTATGGTGAAGGTGATGCTTGCTGTGGTGAAGGTGATGCTTGCTATGGTGAAGGTGATGCTTGCTATGGTGAAGGTGATGCTTGCTATGGTGAAGGTGATGCTTGCTATGGTGGAGGTGATGCTTGCTATGGTGAAGGTGATGCTTGCTTTGGTGAAGGTGATGCTTGCTATGGTGAAGGTGATGCTTGCTATGGTGAAGGTGATGCTTGCTATGGTGAAGGTGATGCTTGGTATGGTGAAGGTGATGCTTGGTATGGTGAAGGTGATGCTTGGTATGGTGAAGGTGATGCTTGGTATGGTGAAGGTGATGCTTGGTATGTTGAAGGTGATGCTTGGTACGGTGAAGGTGATACTTGGTACGG
Source organism: Amblyomma mixtum (assembly GCF_055824585.1). Taxonomy (NCBI): domain Eukaryota; kingdom Metazoa; phylum Arthropoda; class Arachnida; order Ixodida; family Ixodidae; genus Amblyomma; species Amblyomma mixtum. The sequence goes on from NW_028317684.1 coordinate 1,755,989, forward strand.
TGAAGGTGATACTTGGTACGGTGAAGGTGATACTTGGTACGGTGAAGGTGATGCTTGGTACGGTGAAGGTGATGCTTGCTACGGTGAAGGTGATGCTTGGTATGGTGAAGGTGATGCTTGGTACGGTGAAGGTGATGCTTGGTACGGTGAAGGTGATGCTTGCTATGGTGAAGGTGATGCTTGCTATGGTGAAGGTGATGCTTGCTATGGTGAAGGTGATGCTTGCTATGGCGAAGGTGATGCTTGCTATGGCGAAGGTGATGCTTGCTAGGTGAAGGTGATGCTTGCTATGGTGAAGGTGATGCTTGCTATGGTGAAGGTGATGCTTGCTATGGTGAAGGTGATGCTTGCTATGGTGAAGGTGATGCTTGCTATGGTGAAGGTGATGCTTGGTATGGTGAAGGTGATACTTGGTATGGTGAAGGTGATACTTGGTATGGTGAAGGTGATACTTGGTATGGTGAAGGTGATACTTGGTATGGTGAAGGTGATACTTGGTATGGTGAAGGTGATACTTGCTATGGTGAAGGTGATGCTTGCTTATGGTGAAGGTGATGCTTGCTATGGTGAAGGTGATGCTTGCTATGGTGAAGGTGATGCTTGCTATGGTGAAGGTGATGCTGCTATGGTGAAGGTGATGCTTGCTATGGTGAAGGTGATGCTTGCTATGGTTAAGGTGATGCTTGCTATGGTGAAGGTGATGCTTGGTATGGTGAAGGTGATGCTTGGTATGGTGAAGGTGATGCTTGGTATGGAAGGTGATGCTTGCTATGGTGAAGGTGATGCTTGCTATGGTGAAGGTGATGCTTGCTATGGCGAAGGTGATGCTTGCTATGGCGAAGGTGATGCTTGCTAGGTGAAGGTGATGCTTGCTATGGTGAAGGTGATGCTTGCTATGGTGAAGGTGATGCTTGCTATGGTGAAGGTGATGCTTGCTATGGTGAAGGTGATGCTTGCTATGGTGAAGGTGATGCTTGCTATGGTGAAGGTGATGCTTGCTGTGGTGAAGGTGATGCTTGCTATGGTGAAGGTGATGCTTGCTATGGTGAAGGTGATGCTTGCTATGGTGAAGGTGATGCTTGCTATGGTGAAGGTGATGCTTGCTATGGTGGAGGTGATGCTTGCTATGGTGAAGGTGATGCTTGCTTTGGTGAAGGTGATGCTTGCTATGGTGAAGGTGATGCTTGCTATGGTGAAGGTGATGCTTGCTATGGTGAAGGTGATGCTTGGTATGGTGAAGGTGATGCTTGGTATGGTGAAGGTGATGCTTGGTATGGTGAAGGTGATGCTTGGTATGGTGAAGGTGATGCTTGGTATGGTGAAGGTGATGCTTGGTATGTTGAAGGTGATGCTTGGTACGGTGAAGGTGATACTTGGTACGGTGAAGGTGATACTTGGTACGGTGAAGGTGATGCTTGGTACGGTGAAGGTGATGCTTGCTACGGTGAAGGTGATGCTTGGTATGGTGAAGGTGATGCTTGGTACGGTGAAGGTGATGCTTGGTACGGTGAAGGTGATGCTTGCTATGGTGAAGGTGATGCTTGCTATGGTGAAGGTGATGCTTGCTATGGTGAAGGTGATGCTTGCTATGGTGAAGGTGATGCTTGCTATGGTGAAGGTGATGCTTGCTATGGCGAAGGTGATGCTTGCTATGGCGAAGGTGATGCTTGCTAGGTGAAGGTGATGCTTGCTATGGTGAAGGTGACGCTTGCTGTGGTGAAGGTGACGCTTGCTGTGGTGAAGGTGATGCTTGCTATGGTGAAGGTGATGCTTGCTATGGTGAAGGTGATGCTTGCTGTGCTGAAGGTGATGCTTGCTGTGGTGAAGGTGACGCTTGCTGTGGTGAAGGTGACTCTTGCTATGGTGAAGGTGATGCTTGGTATGTTGAAGGTGATGCTTTGTATGGTGAAGGTGACGCTTGCTGTGGTGAAGGTGACGCTTGCTGTGGTGAAGGTGATGCTTGCTATGGTGAAGGTGATGCTTGCTATGGTGAAGGTGATGCTTGCTATGGTGAAGGTGATGCTTGCTGTGGTGAAGGTGATGCTTGCTGTGGTGAAGGTGACGCTTGCTGTGGTGAAGGTGACTCTTGCTATGGTGAAGGTGATGCTTGGTATGTTGAAGGTGATGCTTCGTATGGTGAAGGTGATGCTTGGTATGGTGAAGGTGATGCTTGGTATGGTGAAGGTGATGCTTGGTATGGTGAAGGTGTTGCTTGGTATGGTGAAGGTGATGCTTGGTATGTTGAAGGTGTTGCTTGGTATGGTGGAGGTGATGCTTGCTATGGTGGAGGTGATGCTTGCTATGGTGGAGGTGATGCTTGCTATGGTGGAGGTGATGCTTGCTATGGTGGAGGTGATGCTTGGTACGGTGAAGGTGATACTTGGTACGGTGAAGGTGATACTTGGTACGGTGAAGGTGATACTTGGTACGGTGAAGGTGATGCTTGGTACGGTGAAGGTGATGCTTGGTACGGTGAAGGTGATGCTTGGTACGGTGAAGGTGATGCTTGGTACGGTGAAGGTGATGCTTGGTACGGTGAAGGTGATGCTTGGTACGGTGAAGGTGATGCTTGCTATGGTGAAGGTGATGCTTGCTATGGTGAAGGTGATGCTTGCTATGGTGAAGGTGATGCTTGCTATGGTGAAGGTGATGCTTGCTATGGTGAAGGTGATGCTTGCTATGGCGAAGGTGATGCTTGCTATGGCGAAGGTGATGCTTGCTAGGTGAAGGTGATGCTTGCTATGGTGAAGGTGATGCTTGCTATGGTGAAGGTGATGCTTGCTATGGTGAAGGTGATGCTTGCTATGGTGAAGGTGATGCTTGCTATGGTGAAGGTGATGCTTGCTGTGGTGAAGGTGATGCTTGCTGTGGTGAAGGTGATGCTTGCTCTGGTGAAGGTGATGCTTGCTGTGGTGAAGGTGATGCTTGCTGTGGTGAAGGTGATGCTTGCTATGGTGAAGGTGACGCTTGCTGTGGTGAAGGTGATGCTTGCTATGGTGAAGGTGACGCTTGCTGTGGTGCAGGTGACGCTTGCTGTGGTGAAGGTGATGCTTGCTATGGTGAAGGTGATGCTTGCTATGGTGAAGGTGATGCTTGCTATGGTGAAGGTGATGCTTGCTGTGGTGAAGGTGATGCTTGCTGTGGTGAAGGTGACGCTTGCTGTGGTGAAGGTGACGCTTGCTATGGTGAAGGTGATGCTTGCTATGGTGAAGGTGATGCTTGCTATGGTGAAGGTGATGCTTGCTATGGTGAAGGTGATGCTTGCTATGGTGAAGGTGATGCTTGCTATGGTGAAGGTGATGCTTGCTATGGTGAAGGTGATGCTTGCTATGGTGAAGGTGATGCTTGCTATGGTGAAGGTGATGCTTGGTATGGTGAAGGTGATACTTGGTATGGTGAAGGTGATACTTGGTATGGTGAAGGTGATACTTGGTATGGTGAAGGTGATACTTGGTACGGTGAAGGTGATACTTGGTACGGTGAAGGTGATACTTGGTACGGTGAAGGTGATACTTGGTACGGTGAAGGTGATACTTGGTACGGTCAAGGTGATGCTTGGTACGGTCAAGGTGATGCTTGGTACGGTGAAGGTGATGCTTGGTACGGTGAAGGTGATGCTTGGTACGGTGAAGGTGATGCTTGCTATGGTGAAGGTGATGCTTGCTATGGTGAAGGTGATGCTGCTATGGTGAAGGTGATGCTTGCTATGGTGAAGGTGATGCTTGCTATGGTTAAGGTGATGCTTGCTATGGTGAAGGTGATGCTTGGTATGGTGAAGGTGATGCTTGGTATGGTGAAGGTGATGCTTGGTATGGAAGGTGATGCTTGCTATGGTGAAGGTGATGCTTGCTATGGTGAAGGTGATGCTTGCTATGGCGAAGGTGATGCTTGCTATGGCGAAGGTGATGCTTGCTAGGTGAAGGTGATGCTTGCTATGGTGAAGGTGATGCTTGCTATGGTGAAGGTGATGCTTGCTATGGTGAAGGTGATGCTTGCTATGGTGAAGGTGATGCTTGCTATGGTGAAGGTGATGCTTGCTATGGTGAAGGTTATGCTTGCTGTGGTGAAGGTGATGCTTGCTATGGTGAAGGTGATGCTTGCTATGGTGAAGGTGATGCTTGCTATGGTGAAGGTGATGCTTGCTATGGTGGAGGTGATGCTTGCTATGGTGAAGGTGATGCTTGCTTTGGTGAAGGTGATGCTTGCTATGGTGAAGGTGATGCTTGCTATGGTGAAGGTGATGCTTGCTATGGTGAAGGTGATGCTTGGTATGGTGAAGGTGATGCTTGGTATGGTGAAGGTGATGCTTGGTATGGTGAAGGTGATGCTTGGTATGGTGAAGGTGATGCTTGGTATGGTGAAGGTGATGCTTGGTATGTTGAAGGTGATGCTTGGTACGGTGAAGGTGATACTTGGTACGGTGAAGGTGATACTTGGTACGGTGAAGGTGATGCTTGGTACGGTGAAGGTGATGCTTGCTACGGTGAAGGTGATGCTTGGTATGGTGAAGGTGATGCTTGGTACGGTGAAGGTGATGCTTGGTACGGTGAAGGTGATGCTTGCTATGGTGAAGGTGATGCTTGCTATGGTGAAGGTGATGCTTGCTATGGTGAAGGTGATGCTTGCTATGGTGAAGGTGATGCTTGCTATGGTGAAGGTGATGCTTGCTATGGCGAAGGTGATGCTTGCTATGGCGAAGGTGATGCTTGCTATGTGAAGGTGATGCTTGCTATGGTGAAGGTGACGCTTGCTGTGGTGAAGGTGACGCTTGCTGTGGTGAAGGTGATGCTTGCTATGGTGAAGGTGATGCTTGCTATGGTGAAGGTGATGCTTGCTATGGTGAAGGTGATGCTTGCTGTGGTGAAGGTGATGCTTGCTGTGGTGAAGGTGACGCTTGCTGTGGTGAAGGTGACTCTTGCTATGGTGAAGGTGATGCTTGGTATGTTGAAGGTGATGCTTCGTATGGTGAAGGTGACGCTTGCTGTGGTGAAGGTGACGCTTGCTGTGGTGAAGGTGATGCTTGCTATGGTGAAGGTGATGCTTGCTATGGTGAAGGTGATGCTTGCTATGGTGAAGGTGATGCTTGCTGTGGTGAAGGTGATGCTTGCTGTGGTGAAGGTGACGCTTGCTGTGGTGAAGGTGACTCTTGCTATGGTGAAGGTGATGCTTGGTATGTTGAAGGTGATGCTTCGTATGGTGAAGGTGATGCTTGGTATGGTGAAGGTGATGCTTGGTATGGTGAAGGTGATGCTTGGTATGGTGAAGGTGTTGCTTGGTATGGTGAAGGTGATGCTTGGTATGTTGAAGGTGTTGCTTGGTATGGTGGAGGTGATGCTTGCTATGGTGGAGGTGATGCTTGCTATGGTGGAGGTGATGCTTGCTATGGTGGAGGTGATGCTTGCTATGGTGGAGGTGATGCTTGGTACGGTGAAGGTGATACTTGGTACGGTGAAGGTGATACTTGGTACGGTGAAGGTGATACTTGGTACGGTGAAGGTGATGCTTGGTACGGTGAAGGTGATGCTTGGTACGGTGAAGGTGATGCTTGGTATGGTGAAGGTGATGCTTGGTACGGTGAAGGTGATGCTTGGTACGGTGAAGGTGATGCTTGGTACGGTGAAGGTGATGCTTGCTATGGTGAAGGTGATGCTTGCTATGGTGAAGGTGATGCTTGCTATGGTGAAGGTGATGCTTGCTATGGTGAAGGTGATGCTTGCTATGGTGAAGGTGATGCTTGCTATGGCGAAGGTGATGCTTGCTATGGCGAAGGTGATGCTTGCTAGGTGAAGGTGATGCTTGCTACGGTGAAGGTGATGCTTGCTATGGTGAAGGTGATGCTTGCTATGGTGAAGGTGATGCTTGCTATGGTGAAGGTGATGCTTGCTATGGTGAAGGTGATGCTTGCTGTGGTGAAGGTGATGCTTGCTGTGGTGAAGGTGATGCTTGCTCTGGTGAAGGTGATGCTTGCTGTGGTGAAGGTGATGCTTGCTGTGGTGAAGGTGATGCTTGCTATGGTGAAGGTGACGCTTGCTGTGGTGAAGGTGATGCTTGCTATGGTGAAGGTGACGCTTGCTGTGGTGCAGGTGACGCTTGCTGTGGTGAAGGTGATGCTTGCTATGGTGAAGGTGATGCTTGCTATGGTGAAGGTGATGCTTGCTATGGTGAAGGTGATGCTTGCTATGGTGAAGGTGATGCTTGGTATGGTGAAGGTGATACTTGGTATGGCGAAGGTGATACTTGGTATGGTGAAGGTGATACTTGGTATGGTGAAGGTGATACTTGGTACGGTGAAGGTGATACTTGGTACGGTGAAGGTGATACTTGGTACGGTGAAGGTGATACTTGGTACGGTGAAGGTGATACTTGGTACGGTGAAGGTGATACTTGGTACGGTGAAGGTGATGCTTGGTACGGTGAAGGTGATGCTTGGTACGGTGAAGGTGATGCTTGGTACGGTGAAGGTGATGCTTGGTACGGTGAAGGTGATGCTTGCTATGGTGAAGGTGATGCTTGCTATGGTGAAGGTGATGCTTGCTATGGTGAAGGTGATGCTTGCTATGGTGAAGGTGATGCTTGCTATGGTGAAGGTGATGCTTGCTATGGTGAAGGTGATGCTGCTATGGTGAAGGTGATGCTTGCTATGGTGAAGGTGATGCTTGCTATGGTTAAGGTGATGCTTGCTATGGTGAAGGTGATGCTTGGTATGGTGAAGGTGATGCTTGGTATGGTGAAGGTGATGCTTGGTATGGAAGGTGATGCTTGCTATGGTGAAGGTGATGCTTGCAATGGTGAAGGTGATGCTTGCTATGGTGAAGGTGATGCTTGGTATGGTGAAGGTGATGCTTGCTATGGTGAAGGTGATGCTTGGTATGGTGAAGGTGATGCTTGGTATGGTGAAGGCGATGCTTGGTATGGTGAAGGTGATGCTTGGTATGGTGAAGGTGATGCTTGGTATGGTGAAGGTGATGCTTGCTATGGTGAAGGTGATGCTTGCTATGGTGAAGGTGATGCTTGCTATGGTGAAGGTGCTGCTTGCTATGGTGAAGGTGATGCTTGCTATGGTGAAGGTGATGCTTGCTATGGTGAAGGTGATGCTGCTATGGTGAAGGTGATGCTTGCTATGGTGAAGGTGATGCTTGCTATGGTGAAGGTGATGCTTGCTATGGTGAAGGTGATGCTTGCTATGGTGGAGGTGATGCTTGCTATGGTGGAGGTGATGCTTGCTATGGTTGAGGTGATGCTTGCTATGGTGGAGGTGATGCTTGCTATGGTGGAGGTGATGCTTGCTATGGTGGAGGTGATGCTTGCTATGGTGGAGGTGATGCTTGCTATGGTGGAGGTGATGCTTGCTATGGTGAAGGTGATGCTTGCTATGGTGAAGGTGATGCTTGCTATGGTGAAGGTGATGCTTGCTATGGTGAAGGTGATGCTTGCTATGGTGAAGGTGATGCTTGCTATGGTGAAGGTGATGCTTGCTATGGTGAAGGTGATGCTTGCTTTGGTGAAGGTGATGCTTGCTATGGTGAAGGTGATGCTTGCTATGGTGAAGGTGATGCTTGCTATGGTGAAGGTGATGCTTGCTATGGTGAAGGTGATGCTTGCTATGGTGAAGGTGATGCTTGGTATGGTGAAGGTGATGCTTGGTATGGTGAAGGTGATGCTTGGTATGGTGAAGGTGATGCTTGGTATGGTGAAGGTGATGCTTGGTATGGTGAAGGTGATGCTTGGTATGTTGAAGGTGATGCTTGGTATGTTGAAGGTGACACTTGGTATGGTGAAGGTGATGCTTGGTATGGTGAAGGTGTTGCTTGGTATGTTGAAGGTGATGCTTGGTATGGTGAAGGTGTTGCTTGGTATGGTGATGGTGATGCTTGGTATGGTGAAGGTGATGCTTGGTATGGTGAAGGTGATGCTTGGTATGGTGAAGGTGATGCTTGCTATGGTGAAGGTGATGCTTGCTATGGTGAAGGTGATGCTTGCTATCGTGAAGGTGATGCTTGCTATGGTGAAGGTGATGCTTGCTATGGTGAAGGTGATGCTTGCTATGGTGAAGGTGATGCTTGCTATGGTGGAGGTAATGCTTGCTATGGTGGAGGTGATGCTTGCTATGGTGGAGGTGATGCTTGCTATGGTGGAGGTGATGCTTGCTATGGTGGAGGTGATGCTTGCTATGGTGGAGGTGATGCTTGCTATGGTGGAGGTGATGCTTGCTATGGTGAAGGTGATGCTTGCTATGGTGAAGGTGATGCTTGCTATGGTGAAGGTGATGCTTGCTATGGTGAAGGTGATGCTTGCTACGGTGAAGGTGATGCTTTCTATGGTGAAGGTGATGCTTGCTATGGTGAAGGTGATGCTTGCTATGGTGAAGGTGATGCTTCCTATGGTGAAGGTGATGCTTGGTATGGTGAAGGTGATGCTTGCTATGGTGAAGGTGATGCTTGCTATGGTGAAGGTGATGCTTGGTATGGTGAAGGTGATACTTGGTATGGTGAAGGTGATACTTGGTATGGTGAAGGTGATACTTGGTATGGTGAAGGTGATGCTTGCTATGGTGAAGGTGATGCTTGGTATGGTGAAGGTGATGCTTGGTATGGTGAAGGTGATGCTTGCTATGGTGAAGGTGATGCTTGCTATGGTGAAGGTGATGCTTGCTATGGTGAAGGTGATGCTTGCTATGGTGAAGGTGATGCTTGCTATGGTGGAGGTGATGCTTGCTATGGTGAAGGTGATGCTTGCTATGGTGAAGGTGCTGCTTGCTATGGTGAAGGTGATGCTTGCTATGGTGAAGGTGATGCCTGCTATGGTGAAGGTGATGCTTGCTATGGTGGAGGTGATGCTTGCTATGGTGGAGGTGATGCTTGCTATGGTGGAGGTGATGCTTGCTATGGTGGAGGTGATGCTTGCTATGGTGAAGGTGATGCTTGCTATGGTGAAGGTGATGCTTGCTATGGTGAAGGTGATGCTTGCTATGGTGAAGGTGATGCTTGCTTTGGTGGAGGTGATGCTTGCTATGGTGGAGGTGATGCTTGCTATGGTGAAGTTGATGCTTGCTATGGTGAAGGTGATGCTTGCTATGGTGAAGGTGATGCTTGGTATGTTGAAGGTGATGCCTCGTATGGTGAAGGTGATGCTTGGTATGGTGAAGGTGATGCTTGGTATGGTGAAGGTGATGCTTGGTATGGTGAAGGTGTTGCTTGGTATGGTGAAGGTGATGCTTGGTATGTTGAAGGTGTTGCTTGGTATGGTGGAGGTGATGCTTGCTATGGTGGAGGTGATGCTTGCTATGGTGGAGGTGATGCTTACTATGGTGGAGGTGATGCTTGGTACGGTGAAGGTGATACTTGGTACGGTGAAGGTGATACTTGGTACGGTGAAGGTGATACTTGGTACGGTGAAGGTGATGCTTGGTACGGTGAAGGTGATGCTTGGTACGGTGAAGGTGATGCTTGGTACGGTGAAGGTGATGCTTGGTACGGTGAAGGTGATGCTTGGTACGGTGAAGGTGATGCTTGGTACGGTGAAGGTGATGCTTGGTACGGTGAAGGTGATGCTTGCTATGGTGAAGGTGATGCTTGCTATGGTGAAGGTGATGCTTGCTATGGTGAAGGTGATGCTTGCTATGGTGAAGGTGATGCTTGCTATGGCGAAGGTGATGCTTGCTATGGCGAAGGTGATGCTTGCTAGGTGAAGGTGATGCTTGCTATGGTGAAGGTGATGCTTGCTATGGTGAAGGTGATGCTTGCTATGGTGAAGGTGATGCTTGCTATGGTGAAGGTGATGCTTGCTGTGGTGAAGGTGATGCTTGCTGTGGTGAAGGTGATGCTTGCTCTGGTGAAGGTGATGCTTGCTGTGGTGAAGGTGATGCTTGCTGTGGTGAAGGTGATGCTTGCTATGGTGAAGGTGACGCTTGCTGTGGTGAAGGTGATGCTTGCTATGGTGAAGGTGACGCTTGCTGTGGTGAAGGTGACGCTTGCTGTGGTGAAGGTGATGCTTGCTATGGTGAAGGTGATGCTTGCTATGGTGAAGGTGATGCTTGCTGTGGTGAAGGTGATGCTTGCTGTGGTGAAGGTGATGCTTGCTGTGGTGAAGGTGACGCTTGCTGTGGTGAAGGTGACGCTTGCTATGGTGAAGGTGATGCTTGCTATGGTGAAGGTGATGCTTGCTATGGTGAAGGTGATGCTTGCTATGGTGAAGGTGATGCTTGCTATGGTGAAGGTGATGCTTGCTATGGTGAAGATGATGCTTGCTATGGTGAAGGTGATGCTTGCTATGGTGAAGGTGATGCTTGCTATGGTGAAGGTGATGCTTGGTATGGTGAAGGTGATACTTGGTATGGTGAAGGTGATACTTGGTATGGTGAAGGTGATACTTGGTATGGTGAAGGTGATACTTGGTATGGTGAAGGTGATACTTGGTATGGTGAAGGTGATACTTGGTATGGTGAAGGTGATACTTGGTACGGTGAAGGTGATACTTGGTACGGTGAAGGTGATACTTGGTACGGTGAAGGTGATACTTGGTACGGTGAAGGTGATACTTGGTACGGTGAAGGTGATGCTTGGTACGGTGAAGGTGATGCTTGGTACGGTGAAGGTGATGCTTGGTACGGTGAAGGTGATGCTTGGTACGGTGAAGGTGATGCTTGCTATGGTGAAGGTGATGCTTGCTATGGTGAAGGTGATGCTTGCTATGGTGAAGGTGATGCTTGCTATGGTGAAGGTGATGCTTGCTATGGTGAAGGTGATTCTTGCTATGGTGAAGGTGATGCTTGCTATGGTGAAGGTGATGCTGCTATGGTGAAGGTGATGCTTGCTATGGTGAAGGTGATGCTTGCTATGGTTAAGGTGATGCTTGCTATGGTGAAGGTGATGCTTGGTATGGTGAAGGTGATGCTTGCAATGGTGAAGGTGATGCTTGGTATGGAAGGTGATGCTTGCTATGGTGAAGGTGATGCTTGCAATGGTGAAGGTGATGCTTGCTATGGTGAAGGTGATGCTTGGTATGGTGAAGGTGATGCTTGCTATGGTGAAGGTGATGCTTGGTATGGTGAAGGTGATGCTTGGTATGGTGAAGGCGATGCTTGGTATGGTGAAGGTGATGCTTGGTATGGTGAAGGTGATGCTTGGTATGGTGAAGGTGATGCTTGGTATGGTGAAGGTGATGCTTGCTATGGTGAAGGTGATGCTTGCTATGGTGAAGGTGATGCTTGCTATGGTGAAGGTGATGCTTGCTATGGTGAAGGTGATGCTTGCTATGGTGAAGGTGATGCTGCCATGGTGAAGGTGATGCTTGCTATGGTGAAGGTGATGCTTGCTATGGTGAAGGTGATGCTTGCTATGGTGAAGGTGATGCTTGCTATGGTGGAGGTGATGCTTGCTATGGTGGAGGTGATGCTTGCTATGGTTGAGGTGATGCTTGCTATGGTGGAGGTGATGCTTGCTATGGTGGAGGTGATGCTTGCTATGGTGAAGGTGATGCTTGCTATGGCGAAGGTGATGCTTGCTATGGCGAAGGTGATGCTTGCTAGGTGAAGGTGATGCTTGCTATGGTGAAGGTGATGCTTGCTATGGTGAAGGTGATGCTTGCTATGGTGAAGGTGATGCTTGCTGTGGTGAAGGTGATGCTTGCTGTGGTGAAGGTGATGCTTGCTCTGGTGAAGGTGATGCTTGCTGTGGTGAAGGTGATGCTTGCTGTGGTGAAGGTGATGCTTGCTATGGTGAAGGTGACGCTTGCTGTGGTGAAGGTGATGCTTGCTATGGTGAAGGTGACGCTTGCTGTGGTGAAGGTGACGCTTGCTGTGGTGAAGGTGATGCTTGCTATGGTGAAGGTGATGCTTGCTATGGTGAAGGTGATGCTTGCTATGGTGAAGGTGATGCTTGCTGTGGTGAAGGTGATGCTTGCTGTGGTGAAGGTGACGCTTGCTGTGGTGAAGGTGACGCTTGCTATGGTGAAGGTGATGCTTGCTATGGTGAAGGTGATGCTTGCTATGGTGAAGGTGATGCTTGCTATGGTGAAGGTGATGCTTGCTATGGTGAAGGTGATGCTTGCTATGGTGAAGGTGATGCTTGCTATGGTGAAGGTGATGCTTGCTATGGTGAAGGTGATGCTTGGTATGGTGAAGGTGATGCTTGCTATGGTGAAGGTGATGCTTGGTATGGTGAAGGTGATACTTGGTATGGTGAAGGTGATACTTGGTATGGTGAAGGTGATACTTGGTATGGTGAAGGTGATACTTGGTACGGTGAAGGTGATACTTGGTACGGTGAAGGTGATACTTGGTACGGTGAAGGTGATACTTGGTACGGTGAAGGTGATACTTGGTACGGTGAAGGTGATACTTGGTACGGTGAAGGTGATGCTTGGTACGGTGAAGGTGATGCTTGGTACGGTGAAGGTGATGCTTGGTACGGTGAAGGTGATGCTTGGTACGGTGAAGGTGATGCTTGCTATGGTGAAGGTGATGCTTGCTATGGTGAAGGTGATGCTTGCTATGGTGAAGGTGATGCTTGCTATGGTGAAGGTGATGCTTGCTATGGTGAAGGTGATGCTTGCTATGGTGAAGGTGATGCTGCTATGGTGAAGGTGATGCTTGCTATGGTGAAGGTGATGCTTGCTATGGTGAAGGTGATGCTTGCTATGGTGAAGGTGATGCTTGGTATGGTGAAGGTGATGCTTGCTATGGTGAAGGTGATGCTTGCTATGGTGAAGGTGATGCTTGCAATGGTGAAGGTGATGCTTGCTATGGTGAAGGTGATGCTTGGTATGGTGAAGGTGATGCTTGCTATGGTGAAGGTGATGCTTGGTATGGTGAAGGCGATGCTTGGTATGGTGAAGGCGATGCTTGGTATGGTGAAGGTGATGCTTGGTATGGTGAAGGTGATGCTTGCTATGGTGAAGGTGATGCTTGGTATGGTGAAGGTGATGCTTGCTATGGTGAAGGTGATGCTTGCTATGGTGAAGGTGATGCTGCTATGGTGAAGGTGATGCTTGCTATGGTGAAGGTGATGCTTGCTATGGTGAAGGTGATGCTTGCTATGGTGAAGGTGATGCTGCTATGGTGAAGGTGATGCTTGCTATGGTGGAGGTGATGCTTGCTATGGTGAAGGTGATGCTTGCTATGGTGAAGGTGATGCTTGCTATGGTGGAGGTGATGCTTGGTATGGTGGAGGTGATGCTTGCTATGGTGGAGGTGATGCTTGCTATGGTGGAGGTGATGCTTGCTATGGTGGAGGTGATGCTTGCTATGGTGGAGGTGATGCTTGCTATGGTGGAGGTGATGCTTGCTATGGTGGAGGTGATGCTTGCTATGGTGGAGGTGATGCTTGCTATGGTGAAGGTGATGCTTGCTATGGTGAAGGTGATGCTTGCTATGGTGAAGGTGATGCTTGCTATGGTGAAGGTGATGCTTGCTATGGTGAAGGTGATGCTTGCTATGGTGAAGGTGATGCTTGCTTTGGTGAAGGTGATGCTTGCTATGGTGAAGGTGATGCTTGCTATGGTGAAGGTGATGCTTGCTATGGTGAAGGTGATGCTTGCTATGGTGAAGGTGATGCTTGCTATGGTGAAGGTGATGCTTGGTATGTTGAAGGTGACGCTTGGTATGGTGAAGGTGATGCTTGGTATGGTGAAGGTGTTGCTTGGTATGGTGAAGGTGTTGCTTGGTATGTTGAAGGTGATGCTTGGTATGGTGAAGGTGATGCTTGGTATGGTGAAGGTGATGCTTGGTATGGTGAAGGTGATGCTTGGTATGGTGAAGGTGATGCTTGCTATGGTGAAGGTGATGCTTGCTATGGTGAAGGTGATGCTTGCTATGGTGAAGGTGATGCTTGCTATCGTGAAGGTGATGCTTGCTATGGTGAAGGTGATGCTTGCTATGGTGAAGGTGATGCTTGCTATGGTGGAGGTAATGCTTGCTATGGTGGAGGTGATGCTTGCTATGGTGGAGGTGATGCTTGCTATGGTGGAGGTGATGCTTGCTATGGTGGAGGTGATGCTTGCTATGGTAGAGGTGATGCTTGCTATGGTGGAGGTGATGCTTGCTATGGTGAAGGTGATACTTGCTATGGTGAAGGTGATGCTTGCTATGGTGAAGGTGATGCTTGCTATGGTGAATGTGATGCTTGCTACGGTGAAGGTGATGCTTGCTATGGTGAAGGTGATGCTTGCTATGGTGAAGGTGATGCTTGCTATGGTGAAGGTGATGCTTGGTATGGTGAAGGTGATGCTTGCTATGGTGAAGGTGATGCTTGCTATGGTGAAGGTGATGCTTGCTATGGTGAAGGTGATACTTGGTATGGTGAAGGTGATACTTGGTATGGTGAAGGTGATCCTTGGTATGGTGAAGGTGATGCTTGCTATGGTGAAGGTGATGCTTGGTATGGTGAATGTGATGCTTGGTATGGTGAAGATGATGCTTGCTATGGTGAAGGTGATGCTTGCTATGGTGGAGGTAATGCTTGCTATGGTGAAGGTGATGCTTGCTATGGTGAAGGTGATGCTTGCTATGGTGAAGGTGATGCTTGCTATGGTGAAGGTGATGCTTGCTATGGTGAAGGTGATGCTTGCTATGGTGAAGGTGATGCTTGCTATGGTGAAGGTGATGCTTGCTATGGTGAAGGTGATGCTTGCTATGGTGAAGGTGATGCTTGCTATGGTGGAGGTGATGCTTGCTATGGTGAAGGTGATGCTTGCTATGGTGAAGGTGATGCTTGCTATGGTGGAGGTGATGCTTGCTATGGTGAAGGTGATGCTTGCTATGGTGAAGGTGCTGCTTGCTATGGTGAAGGTGATGCTTGCTATGGTGAAGGTGATGCTTGCTATGGTGAAGGTGATGCTTGCTATGGTGGAGGTGATGCTTGCTATGGTGAAGGTGATGCTTGCTACGGTGAAGGTGATGCTTGCTACGGTGAAGGTGATGCTTTCTATGGTGAAGGTGATGCTTGCTATGGTGAAGGTGATGCTTGCTATGGTGAAGGTGATGCTTGCTATGGTGAAGGTGATGCTTGGTATGGTGAAGGTGATGCTTGCTATGGTGAAGGTGATGCTTGCTATGGTGAAGGTGATGCTTGGTATGGTGAAGGTGATACTTGGTATGGTGAAGGTGATACTTGGTATGGTGAAGGTGATACTTGCTATGGTGAAGGTGATGCTTGCTATGGTGAAGGTGATGCTTGGTATGGTGAAGGTGATGCTTGCTATGGTGAAGGTGATGCTTGCTATGGTGAAGGTGATGCTTGCTATGGTGAAGGTGATGCTTGCTATGGTGAAGGTGATGCTTGCTATGGTGGAGGTGATGCTTGCTATGGTGAAGGTGATGCTTGCTATGGTGAAGGTGCTGCTTGCTATGGTGAAGGTGATGCTTGCTATGGTGAAGGTGATGCTTGCTATGGTGAAGGTGATGCTTGCTATGGTGGAGGTGATGCTTGCTATGGTGGAGGTGATGCTTGCTATGGTGGAGGTGATGCTTGCTATGGTGGAGGTGATGCTTGCTATGGTGAAGGTGATGCTTGCTATGGTGAAGGTGATGCTTGCTATGGTGAAGGTGATGCTTGCTTTGGTGGAGGTGATGCTTGCTATGGTGGAGGTGATGCTTGCTATGGTGAAGTTGATGCTTGCTATGGTGAAGGTGATGCTTGCTATGGTGAAGGTGATGCTTGGTATGTTGAAGGTGATGCCTCGTATGGTGAAGGTGATGCTTGGTATGGTGAAGGTGATGCTTGGTATGGTGAAGGTGATGCTTGGTATGGTGAAGGTGTTGCTTGGTATGGTGAAGGTGATGCTTGGTATGTTGAAGGTGTTGCTTGGTATGGTGGAGGTGATGCTTGCTATGGTGGAGGTGATGCTTGCTATGGTGGAGGTGATGCTTACTATGGTGGAGGTGATGCTTGGTACGGTGAAGGTGATACTTGGTACGGTGAAGGTGATACTTGGTACGGTGAAGGTGATACTTGGTACGGTGAAGGTGATGCTTGGTACGGTGAAGGTGATGCTTGGTACGGTGAAGGTGATGCTTGGTACGGTGAAGGTGATGCTTGGTACGGTGAAGGTGATGCTTGGTACGGTGAAGGTGATGCTTGGTACGGTGAAGGTGATGCTTGCTATGGTGAAGGTGATGCTTGCTATGGTGAAGGTGATGCTTGCTATGGTGAAGGTGATGCTTGCTATGGTGAAGGTGATGCTTGCTATGGTGAAGGTGATGCTTGCTATGGCGAAGGTGATGCTTGCTATGGCGAAGGTGATGCTTGCTAGGTGAAGGTGATGCTTGCTATGGTGAAGGTGATGCTTGCTATGGTGAAGGTGATGCTTGCTATGGTGAAGGTGATGCTTGCTATGGTGAAGGTGATGCTTGCTGTGGTGAAGGTGATGCTTGCTGTGGTGAAGGTGATGCTTGCTCTGGTGAAGGTGATGCTTGCTGTGGTGAAGGTGATGCTTGCTGTGGTGAAGGTGATGCTTGCTATGGTGAAGGTGACGCTTGCTGTGGTGAAGGTGATGCTTGCTATGGTGAAGGTGACGCTTGCTGTGGTGAAGGTGACGCTTGCTGTGGTGAAGGTGATGCTTGCTATGGTGAAGGTGATGCTTGCTATGGTGAAGGTGATGCTTGCTGTGGTGAAGGTGATGCTTGCTGTGGTGAAGGTGATGCTTGCTGTGGTGAAGGTGACGCTTGCTGTGGTGAAGGTGACGCTTGCTATGGTGAAGGTGATGCTTGCTATGGTGAAGGTGATGCTTGCTATGGTGAAGGTGATGCTTGCTATGGTGAAGGTGATGCTTGCTATGGTGAAGGTGATGCTTGCTATGGTGAAGGTGATGCTTGCTATGGTGAAGGTGATGCTTGCTATGGTGAAGGTGATGCTTGCTATGGTGAAGGTGATGCTTGGTATGGTGAAGGTGATACTTGGTATGGTGAAGGTGATACTTGGTATGGTGAAGGTGATACTTGGTATGGTGAAGGTGATACTTGGTATGGTGAAGGTGATACTTGGTATGGTGAAGGTGATACTTGGTACGGTGAAGGTGATACTTGGTACGGTGAAGGTGATACTTGGTACGGTGAAGGTGATACTTGGTACGGTGAAGGTGATACTTGGTACGGTGAAGGTGATGCTTGGTACGGTGAAGGTGATGCTTGGTACGGTGAAGGTGATGCTTGGTACGGTGAAGGTGATGCTTGGTACGGTGAAGGTGATGCTTGCTATGGTGAAGGTGATGCTTGCTATGGTGAAGGTGATGCTTGCTATGGTGACGGTGATGCTTGCTATGGTGAAGGTGATGCTTGCTATGGTGAAGGTGATTCTTGCTATGGTGAAGGTGATGCTTGCTATGGTGAAGGTGATGCTGCTATGGTGAAGGTGATGCTTGCTATGGTGAAGGTGATGCTTGCTATGGTTAAGGTGATGCTTGCTATGGTGAAGGTGATGCTTGGTATGGTGAAGGTGATGCTTGGTATGGTGAAGGTGATGCTTGGTATGGAAGGTGATGCTTGCTATGGTGAAGGTGATGCTTGCAATGGTGAAGGTGATGCTTGCTATGGTGAAGGTGATGCTTGGTATGGTGAAGGTGATGCTTGCTATGGTGAAGGTGATGCTTGGTATGGTGAAGGTGATGCTTGGTATGGTGAAGGCGATGCTTGGTATGGTGAAGGTGATGCTTGGTATGGTGAAGGTGATGCTTGGTATGGTGAAGGTGATGCTTGGTATGGTGAAGGTGATGCTTGCTATGGTGAAGGTGATGCTTGCTATGGTGAAGGTGATGCTTGCTATGGTGAAGGTGATGCTTGCTATGGTGAAGGTGATGCTTGCTATGGTGAAGGTGATGCTGCCATGGTGAAGGTGATGCTTGCTATGGTGAAGGTGATGCTTGCTATGGTGAAGGTGATGCTTGCTATGGTGAAGGTGATGCTTGCTATGGTGGAGGTGATGCTTGCTATGGTGGAGGTGATGCTTGCTATGGTTGAGGTGATGCTTGCTATGGTGGAGGTGATGCTTGCTATGGTGGAGGTGATGCTTGGTATGGTGGAGGTGATGCTTGCTATGGTGGAGGTGATGCTTGCTATGGTGGAGGTGATGCTTGCTATGGTGGAGGTGATGCTTGCTATGGTGGAGGTGATGCTTGCTATGGTGGAGGTGATGCTTGCTATGGTGGAGGTGATGCTTGCTATGGTGAAGGTGATGCTTGCTATGGTGAAGGTGATGCTTGCTATGGTGAAGGTGATGCTTGCTATGGTGAAGGTGATGCTTGCTATGGTGAAGGTGATGCTTGCTATGGTGAAGGTGATGCTTGCTTTGGTGAAGGTGATGCTTGCTATGGTGAAGGTGATGCTTGCTATGGTGAAGGTGATGCTTGCTATGGTGAAGGTGATGCTTGCTATGGTGAAGGTGATGCTTGCTATGGTGAAGGTGATGCTTGGTATGTTGAAGGTGACACTTGGTATGGTGAAGGTGATGCTTGGTATGGTGAAGGTGTTGCTTGGTATGGTGAAGGTGTTGCTTGGTATGTTGAAGGTGATGCTTGGTATGGTGAAGGTGTTGCTTGGTATGGTGATGGTGATGCTTGGTATGGTGAAGGTGATGCTTGGTATGGTGAAGGTGATGCTTGGTATGGTGAAGGTGATGCTTGCTATGGTGAAGGTGATGCTTGCTATGGTGAAGGTGATGCTTGGTATGTTGAAGGTGTTGCTTGGTATGGTGGAGGTGATGCTTGCTATGGTGGAGGTGATGCTTGCTATGGTGGAGGTGATGCTTGCTATGGTGGAGGTGATGCTTGGTACGGTGAAGGTGATACTTGGTACGGTGAAGGTGATACTTGGTACGGTGAAGGTGATACTTGGTACGGTGAAGGTGATACTTGGTACGGTGAAGGTGATGCTTGGTACGGTGAAGGTGATGCTTGGTACGGTGAAGGTGATGCTTGGTACGGTGATGGTGATGCTTGGTACGGTGAAGGTGATGCTTGGTACGGTGAAGGTGATGCTTGGTACGGTGAAGGTGATGCTTGCTATGGTGAAGGTGATGCTTGCTATGGTGAAGGTGATGCTTGCTATGGTGAAGGTGATGCTTGCTATGGTGAAGGTGATGCTTGCTATGGTGAAGGTGATGCTTGCTATGGCGAAGGTGATGCTTGCTATGGCGAAGGTGATGCTTGCTAGGTGAAGGTGATGCTTGCTATGGTGAAGGTGATGCTTGCTATGGTGAAGGTGATGCTTGCTATGGTGAAGGTGATGCTTGCTATGGTGAAGGTGATGCTTGCTATGGTGAAGGTGATGCTTGCTGTGGTGAAGGTGATGCTTGCTGTGGTGAAGGTGATGCTTGCTCTGGTGAAGGTGATGCTTGGTGTGGTGAAGGTGATGCTTGCTGTGGTGAAGGTGATGCTTGCTATGGTGAAGGTGACGCTTGCTGTGGTGAAGGTGATGCTTGCTATGGTGAAGGTGACGCTTGCTGTGGTGAAGGTGACGCTTGCTGTGGTGAAGGTGATGCTTGCTATGGTGAAGGTGATGCTTGCTATGGTGAAGGTGATGCTTGCTATGGTGAAGGTGATGCTTGCTGTGGTGAAGGTGATGCTTGCTGTGGTGAAGGTGACGCTTGCTGTGGTGAAGGTGACGCTTGCTATGGTGAAGGTGATGCTTGCTATGGTGAAGGTGATGCTTGCTATGGTGAAGGTGATGCTTGCTATGGTGAAGGTGATGCTTGCTATGGTGAAGGTGATGCTTGCTATGGTGAAGGTGATGCTTGCTATGGTGAAGGTGATGCTTGCTATGGTGAAGGTGATGCTTGCTATGGTGAAGGTGATGCTTGGTATGGTGAAGGTGATACTTGGTATGGTGAAGGTGATACTTGGTATGGTGAAGGTGATACTTGGTATGGTGAAGGTGATACTTGGTATGGTGAAGGTGATACTTGGTATGGTGAAGGTGATACTTGGTACGGTGAAGGTGATACTTGGTACGGTGAAGGTGATACTTGGTACGGTGAAGGTGATACTTGGTACGGTGAAGGTGATACTTGGTACGGTGAAGGTGATACTTGGTACGGTGAAGGTGATGCTTGGTACGGTGAAGGTGATGCTTGGTACGGTGAAGGTGATGCTTGGTACGGTGAAGGTGATGCTTGGTACGGTGAAGGTGATGCTTGCTATGGTGAAGGTGATGCTTGCTATGGTGAAGGTGATGCTTGCTATGGTGAAGGTGATGCTTGCTATGGTGAAGGTGATGCTTGCTATGGTGAAGGTGATGCTTGCTATGGTGAAGGTGATGCTTGCTATGGTGAAGGTGATGCTGCTATGGTGAAGGTGATGCTTGCTATGGTGAAGGTGATGCTTGCTATGGTTAAGGTGATGCTTGCTATGGTGAAGGTGATGCTTGGTATGGTGAAGGTGATGCTTGGTATGGTGAAGGTGATGCTTGGTATGGAAGGTGATGCTTGCTATGGTGAAGGTGATGCTTGCAATGGTGAAGGTGATGCTTGCTATGGTGAAGGTGATGCTTGGTATGGTGAAGGTGATGCTTGCTATGGTGAAGGTGATGCTTGGTATGGTGAAGGTGATGCTTGGTATGGTGAAGGCGATGCTTGGTATGGTGAAGGTGATGCTTGGTATGGTGAAGGTGATGCTTGGTATGGTGAAGGTGATGCTTGGTATGGTGAAGGTGATGCTTGCTATGGTGAAGGTGATGCTTGCTATGGTGAAGGTGATGCTTGCTATGGTGAAGGTGATGCTTGCTATGGTGAAGGTGATGCTTCCTATGGTGAAGGTGATGCTGCTATGGTGAAGGTGATGCTTGCTATGGTGAAGGTGATGCTTGCTATGGTGAAGGTGATGCTTGCTATGGTGAAGGTGATGCTTGCTATGGTGGAGGTGATGCTTGCTATGGTGGAGGTGATGCTTGCTATGGTTGAGGTGATGCTTGCTATGGTGGAGGTGATGCTTGCTATGGTGGAGGTGATGCTTGGTATGGTGGAGGTGATGCTTGCTATGGTGGAGGTGATGCTTGCTATGGTGGAGGTGATGCTTGCTATGGTGGAGGTGATGCTTGCTATGGTGGAGGTGATGCTTGCTATGGTGGAGGTGATGCTTGCTATGGTGAAGGTGATGCTTGCTATGGTGAAGGTGATGCTTGCTATGGTGAAGGTGATGCTTGCTATGGTGAAGGTGATGCTTGCTATGGTGAAGGTGATGCTTGCTATGGTGAAGGTGATGCTTGCTATGGTGAAGGTGATGCTTGCTTTGGTGAAGGTGATGCTTGCTATGGTGAAGGTGATGCTTGCTATGGTGAAGGTGATGCTTGCTATGGTGAAGGTGATGCTTGCTATGGTGAAGGTGATGCTTGCTATGGTGAAGGTGATGCTTGGTATGTTGAAGGTGATGCTTGGTATGGTGAAGGTGATGCTTGGTATGGTGAAGGTGTTGCTTGGTATGGTGAAGGTGTTGCTTGGTATGTTGAAGGTGATGCTTGGTATGGTGAAGGTGTTGCTTGGTATGGTGATGGTGATGCTTGGTATGGTGAAGGTGATGCTTGGTATGGTGAAGGTGATGCTTGGTATGGTGAAGGTGATGCTTGCTATGGTGAAGGTGATGCTTGCTATGGTGAAGGTGATGCTTGCTATGGTGAAGGTGATGCTTGCTATCGTGAAGGTGATGCTTGCTATGGTGAAGGTGATGCTTGCTATGGTGAAGGTGATGCTTGCTATGGTGGAGGTAATGCTTGCTATGGCGGAGGTGATGCTTGCTATGGTGGAGGTGATGCTTGCTATGGTGGAGGTGATGCTTGCTATGGTGGAGGTGATGCTTGCTATGGTAGAGGTGATGCTTGCTATGGTGGAGGTGATGCTTGCTATGGTGAAGGTGATACTTGCTATGGTGAAGGTGATGCTTGCTATGGTGAAGGTGATGCTTGCTATGGTGAATGTGATGCTTGCTACGGTGAAGGTGATGCTTGCTATGGTGAAGGTGATGCTTGCTATGGTGAAGGTGATGCTTGCTATGGTGAAGGTGATGCTTGGTATGGTGAAGGTGATGCTTGCTATGGTGAAGGTGATGCTTGCTATGGTGAAGGTGATGCTTGCTATGGTGAAGGTGATACTTGGTATGGTGAAGGTGATACTTGGTATGGTGAAGGTGATCCTTGGTATGGTGAAGGTGATGCTTGCTATGGTGAAGGTGATGCTTGGTATGGTGAATGTGATGCTTGGTATGGTGAAGATGATGCTTGCTATGGTGAAGGTGATGCTTGCTATGGTGGAGGTAATGCTTGCTATGGTGAAGGTGATGCTTGCTATGGTGAAGGTGATGCTTGCTATGGTGAAGGTGATGCTTGCTATGGTGAAGGTGATGCTTGCTATGGTGAAGGTGATGCTTGCTATGGTGAAGGTGATGCTTGCTATGGTGAAGGTGATGCTTGCTATGGTGAAGGTGATGCTTGCTATGGTGAAGGTGATGCTTGCTATGGTGAAGGTGATGCTTGCTATGGTGGAGGTGATGCTTGCTATGGTGAAGGTGATGCTTGCTATGGTGAAGGTGATGCTTGCTATGGTGGAGGTGATGCTTGCTATGGTGAAGGTGATGCTTGCTATGGTGAAGGTGCTGCTTGCTATGGTGAAGGTGATGCTTGCTATGGTGAAGGTGATGCTTGCTATGGTGAAGGTGATGCTTGCTATGGTGGAGGTGATGCTTGCTATGGTGGAGGTGATGCTTGCTATGGTGGAGGTGATGCTTGCTATGGTGGAGGTGATGCTTGCTATGGTGGAGGTGATGCTTGCTATGGTGGAGATGATGCTTGCTATGGTGGAGGTGAAGCTTGCTATGGTGGAGGTGATGCTTGCTATGGTGGAGGTGATGCTTGCTATGGTGAAGGTGATGCTTGCTATGGTGAAGGTGATGCTTGCTATGGTGGAGGTAATGCTTGCTATGATGAAGGTGATGCTTGCTATGGTGGAGGTAATGCTTGCTATGGTGAAGGTGATGCTTGCTATGGTGGAGGTGATGCTTGCTATGGTGGAGGTGATGCTTGGTATGGTGAAGGTGATACTTGGTATGGTGAAGGTGATACTTGGTATGGTGAAGGTGATACTTGGTATGGTGAAGGTGATGCTTGCTATGGTGAAGGTGATGCTTGCTATGGTGAAGGTGATGCTTGCTATGGTGAAGGTGATGCTTGCTATCGTGAAGGTGATGCTTGCTATGGTGAAGGTGATGCTTGCTATGGTGGAGGTGATGCTTGCTATGGTGGAGATGATGCTTGCTATGGTGGAGGTGAAGCTTGCTATGGTGGAGGTGATGCTTGCTATGGTGGAGGTGATGCTTGCTATGGTGGAGGTGATGCTTGCTATGGTGGAGGTGATGCTTGCTATGGTGGAGGTGATGCTTGCTATGGTGAAGGTGATGCTTGCTATGGTGAAGGTGATGCTTGCTATGGTGAAGGTGATGCTTGCTATGGTGAAGGTGATGCTTGCTTTGGTGGAGGTGATGCTTGCTATGGTGGAGGTGATGCTTGCTATGGTGAAGTTGATGCTTGCTATGGTGAAGGTGATGCTTGCTATGGTGAAGGTGATGCTTGGTATGTTGAAGGTGATGCTTCGTATGGTGAAGGTGATGCTTGGTATGGCGAAGGTGATGCTTGGTATGGTGAAGATGATGCTTGGTATGTTGAAGGTGATGCTTGGTATAGTGAAGGTGATGCTTGGTATGGTGAAGATGTTGCTTGGTATGGTGAAGGTGTTGCTTGGTATGGTGAAGGTGATGCTTGGTATGTTGAAGGTGTTGCTTGGTATGGTGAAGGTGATGCTTGGTATCGTGAAGGTGATGCTTGGTATGGTGAAGGTGATGCTTGGTATGGTGAAGGTGATGCTTGGTATGGTGAAGGTGATGCTTGGTATGGTGAAGGTGATGCTTGGTATGGTGAAGGTGATGCTTGGTACGGTGAAGGTGATACTTGGTACGGTGAAGGTGATGCTTGGTACGGTGAAGGTGATGCTTGGTACGGTGAAGGTGATACTTGGTACGGTGAAGGTGATACTTGGTACGGTGAAGGTGATGCTTGGTACGGTGAAGGTGATGCTTGGTACGGTGAAGGTGATGCTTGGTACGGTGAAGGTGATGCTTAGTACGGTGAAGGTGATGCTTGGTACGGTGAAGGTGATGCTTGCTATGGTGAAGGTGATGCTTGCTATGGTGAAGGTGATGCTTGCTATGGTGAAGGTGATGCTTGCTATGGCGAAGGTGATGCTTGCTATGGCGAAGGTGATGCTTGCTATGGCGAAGGTGATGCTTGCTAGGTGAAGGTGATGCTTGCTATGGTGAAGGTGATGCTTGCTATGGTGAAGGTGATGCTTGCTATGGTGAAGGTGATGCTTGCTAGGTGAAGGTGATGCTTGCTATGGTGAAGGTGATGCTTGCTATGGTGAAGGTGATGCTTGCTATGGTGAAGGTGATGCTTGCTATGGTGAAGGTGATGCTTGCTGTGGTGAAGGTGATGCTTGCTGTGGTGAAGGTGATGCTTGCTGTGGTGAAGGTGATGCTTGCTGTGGTGAAGGTGAGGCTTGCTATGGTGAAGGTGACGCTTGCTGTGGTGAAGGTGACGCTTGCTGTGGTGAAGGTGACGCTTGCTATGGTGAAGGTGACGCTTGCTGTGGTGAAGGTGATGCTTGCTGTGGTGAAGGTGATGCTTGCTATGGTGAAGGTGATGCTTGCTATGGTGAAGGTGATGCTTGCTATGGTGAAGGTGATGCTTGCTATGGTGAAGGTGATGCTTGCTGTGGTGAAGGTGATGCTTGCTGTGGTGAAGGTGACGCTTGCTATGGTGAAGGTGATGCTTGCTATGGTGAAGGTGATGCTTGCTATGGTGAAGGTGATGCTTGCTATGGTGAAGGTGATGCTTGCTATGGTGAAGGTGATGCTTGCTATGGTGAAGGTGATGCTTGCTATGGTGAAGGTGATGCTTGCTATGGTGAAGGTGATGCTTGCTATGGTGAAGGTGATGCTTGGTATGGTGAAGGTGATACTTGGTATGGTGAAGGTGATACTTGGTATGGTGAAGGTGATACTTGGTATGGTGAAGGTGATACTTGGTATGGTGAAGGTGATACTTGGTACGGTGAAGGTGATACTTGGTACGGTGAAGGTGATACTTGGTACGGTGAAGGTGATACTTGGTACGGTGAAGGTGATACTTGGTACGGTGAAGGTGATACTTGGTACGGTGAAGGTGATACTTGGTACGGTGAAGGTGATGCTTGGTACGGTGAAGGTGATGCTTGGTACGGTGAAGGTGATGCTTGGTACGGTGAAGGTGATGCTTGGTACGGTGAAGGTGATGCTTGCTATGGTGAAGGTGATGCTTGCTATGGTGAAGGTGATGCTTGCTATGGTGAAGGTGATGCTTGCTATGGTGAAGGTGATGCTTGGTATGGTGAAGGTGATGCTTGGTATGGTGAAGGCGATGCTTGGTATGGTGAAGGTGATGCTTGCTATGGTGAAGGTGATGCTTGCTATGGTGAAGGTGATGCTTGCTATGGTTAAGGTGATGCTTGCTATGGTGAAGGTGATGCTTGGTATGGTGAAGGTGATGCTTGGTATGGTGAAGGTGATGCTTGCTATGGTGAAGGTGATGCTTGCAATGGTGAAGGTGATGCTTGCTATGGTGAAGGTGATGCTTGGTATGGTGAAGGTGATGCTTGCTATGGTGAAGGTGATGCTTGGTATGGTGAAGGTGATGCTTGGTATGGTGAAGGCGATGCTTGGTATGGTGAAGGTGATGCTTGGTATGGTGAAGGTGATGCTTGGTATGGTGAAGGTGATGCTTGGTATGGTGAAGGTGATGCTTGGTATGGTGAAGGTGATGCTTGCTATGGTGAAGGTGATGCTTGGTATGGTGAATGTGATGCTTGGTATGGTGAAGATGATGCTTGCTATGGTGAAGGTGATGCTTGCTATGGTGGAGGTAATGCTTGCTATGGTGAAGGTGATGCTTGCTATGGTGAAGGTGATGCTTGCTATGGTGAAGGTGATGCTTGCTATGGTGAAGGTGATGCTTGCTATGGTGAAGGTGATGCTTGCTATGGTGAAGGTGATGCTTGCTATGGTGAAGGTGATGCTTGCTATGGTGAAGGTGATGCTTGCTATGGTGAAGGTGATGCTTGCTATGGTGAAGGTGATGCTTGCTATGGTGGAGGTGATGCTTGCTATGGTGAAGGTGATGCTTGCTATGGTGAAGGTGATGCTTGCTATGGTGGAGGTGATGCTTGCTATGGTGAAGGTGATGCTTGCTATGGTGAAGGTGCTGCTTGCTATGGTGAAGGTGATGCTTGCTATGGTGAAGGTGATGCTTGCTATGGTGAAGGTGATGCTTGCTATGGTGGAGGTGATGCTTGCTATGGTGGAGGTGATGCTTGCTATGGTGAAGGTGATGCTTGCTATGGTGAAGGTGATGCTTGCTATGGTGGAGGTGATGCTTGCTATGGTGAAGGTGATGCTTGCTATGGTGAAGGTGATGCTTGCTATGGTGAAGGTGATGCTTGCTATGGTGGAGGTGATGCTTGCTATGGTGAAGGTGATGCTTGCTATGGTGAAGGTGATGCTTGCTATGGTGGAGGTAATGCTTGCTATGGTGAAGGTGATGCTTGCTATGGTGGAGGTAATGCTTGCTATGGTGAAGGTGATGCTTGCTATGGTGGAGGTGATGCTTGCTATGGTGGAGGTGATGCTTGGTATGGTGAAGGTGATACTTGGTATGGTGAAGGTGATACTTGGTATAGTGAAGGTGATACTTGGTATGGTGAAGGTGATGCTTGCTATGGTGAAGGTGATGCTTGCTATGGTGAAGGTGATGCTTGCTATGGTGAAGGTGATGCTTGCTATCGTGAAGGTGATGCTTGCTATGGTGAAGGTGATGCTTGCTATGGTGAAGGTGATGCTTGCTATGGTGAAGGTGATGCTTGCTATGGTGGAGGTAATGCTTGCTATGGTGAAGGTGATGCTTGCTATGGTGAAGGTGATGCTTGCTATTGTGAAAGTGATGCTTGCTATGGTGAAGGTGATGCTTGCTATGGTGAAGGTGATGCTTGCTATGGTGAAGGTGATGCTTGCTATGGTGAAGGTGATGCTTGCTATGGTGAAGGTGATGCTTGCTATGGTGAAGGTGATGCTTGCTATGGTGAAGGTGATTCTTGCTATGGTGGAGGTGATGCTTGCTATGGTGAAGGTGATGCTTGCTATGGTGAAGGTGCTGCTTGCTATGGTGAAGGTGATGCTTGCTATGGTGAAGGTGATGCTTGCTATGGTGGAGGTGATGCTTGCTATGGTGGAGGTGATGCTTGCTATGGTGGAGGTGATGCTTGCTATGGTGGAGGTGATGCTTGCTATGGTGGAGATGATGCTTGCTATGGTGGAGGTGAAGCTTGCTATGGTGGAGGTGATGCTTGCTATGGTGGAGGTATGCTTGCTATGGTGGAGGTGATGCTTGCTATGGTGGAGGTGATGCTTGCTATGGTGGAGGTGATGCTTGCTATGGTGAAGGTGATGCTTGCTATGGTGAAGGTGATGCTTGCTATGGTGAAGGTGATGCTTGCTATGGTGAAGGTGATGCTTGCTTTGGTGGAGGTGATGCTTGCTATGGTGGAGGTGATGCTTGCTATGGTGAAGTTGATGCTTGCTATGGTGAAGGTGATGCTTGCTATGGTGAAGGTGATGCTTGGTATGTTGAAGGTGATGCTTCGTATGGTGAAGGTGATGCTTGGTATGGCGAAGGTGATGCTTGGTATGGTGAAGATGATGCTTGGTATGTTGAAGGTGATGCTTGCTATGGTGAAGGTGACGCTTGCTGTGGTGAAGGTGATGCTTGCTATGGTGAAGGTGACGCTTGCTGTGGTGAAGGTGACGCTTGCTGTGGTGAAGGTGATGCTTGCTATGGTGAAGGTGATGCTTGCTATGGTGAAGGTGATGCTTGCTATGGTGAAGGTGATGCTTGCTGTGGTGAAGGTGATGCTTGCTGTGGTGAAGGTGACGCTTGCTGTGGTGAAGGTGACGCTTGCTATGGTGAAGGTGATGCTTGCTATGGTGAAGGTGATGCTTGCTATGGTGAAGGTGATGCTTGCTATGGTGAAGGTGATGCTTGCTATGGTGAAGGTGATGCTTGCTATGGTGAAGGTGATGCTTGCTATGGTGAAGGTGATGCTTGCTATGGTGAAGGTGATGCTTGCTATGGTGAAGGTGATGCTTGGTATGGTGAAGGTGATACTTGGTATGGTGAAGGTGATACTTGGTATGGTGAAGGTGATACTTGGTATGGTGAAGGTGATACTTGGTATGGTGAAGGTGATACTTGGTATGGTGAAGGTGATACTTGGTACGGTGAAGGTGATACTTGGTACGGTGAAGGTGATACTTGGTACGGTGAAGGTGATACTTGGTACGGTGAAGGTGATACTTGGTACGGTGAAGGTGATGCTTGGTACGGTGAAGGTGATGCTTGGTACGGTGAAGGTGATGCTTGGTACGGTGAAGGTGATGCTTGGTACGGTGAAGGTGATGCTTGCTATGGTGAAGGTGATGCTTGCTATGGTGAAGGTGATGCTTGCTATGGTGAAGGTGATGCTTGCTATGGTGAAGGTGATGCTTGCTATGGTGAAGGTGATGCTTGCTATGGTGAAGGTGATGCTTGCTATGGTGAAGGTGATGCTGCTATGGTGAAGGTGATGCTTGCTATGGTGAAGGTGATGCTTGCTATGGTTAAGGTGATGCTTGCTATGGTGAAGGTGATGCTTGGTATGGTGAAGGTGATGCTTGGTATGGTGAAGGTGATGCTTGGTATGGAAGGTGATGCTTGCTATGGTGAAGGTGATGCTTGCAATGGTGAAGGTGATGCTTGCTATGGTGAAGGTGATGCTTGGTATGGTGAAGGTGATGCTTGCTATGGTGAAGGTGATGCTTGGTATGGTGAAGGTGATGCTTGGTATGGTGAAGGCGATGCTTGGTATGGTGAAGGTGATGCTTGGTATGGTGAAGGTGATGCTTGGTATGGTGAAGGTGATGCTTGGTATGGTGAAGGTGATGCTTGCTATGGTGAAGGTGATGCTTGCTATGGTGAAGGTGATGCTTGCTATGGTGAAGGTGATGCTTGCTATGGTGAAGGTGATGCTTGCTATGGTGAAGGTGATGCTGCTATGGTGAAGGTGATGCTTGCTATGGTGAAGGTGATGCTTGCTATGGTGAAGGTGATGCTTGCTATGGTGAAGGTGATGCTTGCTATGGTGGAGGTGATGCTTGCTATGGTGGAGGTGATGCTTGCTATGGTTGAGGTGATGCTTGCTATGGTGGAGGTGTTGCTTGCTATGGTGGAGGTGATGCTTGGTATGGTGGAGGTGATGCTTGCTATGGTGGAGGTGATGCTTGCTATGGTGGAGGTGATGCTTGCTATGGTGGAGGTGATGCTTGCTATGGTGGAGGTGATGCTTGCTATGGTGAAGGTGATGCTTGCTATGGTGAAGGTGATGCTTGCTATGGTGAAGGTGATGCTTGCTATGGTGAAGGTGATGCTTGCTATGGTGAAGGTGATGCTTGCTATGGTGAAGGTGATGCTTGCTTTGGTGAAGGTGATGCTTGCTATGGTGAAGGTGATGCTTGCTATGGTGAAGGTGATGCTTGCTATGGTGAAGGTGATGCTTGCTATGGTGAAGGTGATGCTTGCTATGGTGAAGGTGATGCTTGGTATGTTGAAGGTGACGCTTGGTATGGTGAAGGTGATGCTTGGTATGGTGAAGGTGTTGCTTGGTATGGTGAAGGTGTTGCTTGGTATGTTGAAGGTGATGCTTGGTATGGTGAAGGTGTTGCTTGGTATGGTGATGGTGATGCTTGGTATGGTGAAGGTGATGCTTGGTATGGTGAAGGTGATGCTTGGTATGGTGAAGGTGATGCTTGCTATGGTGAAGGTGATGCTTGCTATGGTGAAGGTGATGCTTGCTATGGTGAAGGTGATGCTTGCTATCGTGAAGGTGATGCTTGCTATGGTGAAGGTGATGCTTGCTATGGTGAAGGTGATGCTTGCTATGGTGAAGGTGATGCTTGCTATGGTGGAGGTAATGCTTGCTATGGTGGAGGTGATGCTTGCTATGGTGGAGGTGATGCTTGCTATGGTGGAGGTGATGCTTGCTATGGTGGAGGTGATGCTTGCTATGGTAGAGGTGATGCTTGCTATGGTGGAGGTGATGCTTGCTATGGTGAAGGTGATACTTGCTATGGTGAAGGTGATGCTTGCTATGGTGAAGGTGATGCTTGCTATGGTGAAGGTGATGCTTGCTACGGTGAAGGTGATGCTTGCTATGGTGAAGGTGATGCTTGCTATGGTGAAGGTGATGCTTGCTATGGTGAAGGTGATGCTTGCTATGGTGAAGGTGATGCTTGGTATGGTGAAGGTGATGCTTGCTATGGTGAAGGTGATGCTTGCTATGGTGAAGGTGATGCTTGCTATGGTGAAGGTGATACTTGGTATGGTGAAGGTGATACTTGGTATGGTGAAGGTGATACTTGGTATGGTGAAGGTGATGCTTGCTATGGTGAAGGTGATGCTTGGTATGGTGAATGTGATGCTTGGTATGGTGAAGATGATGCTTGCTATGGTGAAGGTGATGCTTGCTATGGTGGAGGTAATGCTTGCTATGGTGAAGGTGATGCTTGCTATGGTGAAAGTGATGCTTGCTATGATGAAGGTGATGCTTGCTATGGTGAAGGTGATGCTTGCTATGGTGAAGGTGATGCTTGCTATGGTGAAGGTGATGCTTGCTATGGTGGAGGTAATGCTTGCTATGGTGAAGGTGATGCTTGCTATGGTGGAGGTGATGCTTGCTATGGTGGAGGTGATGCTTGCTATGGTGGAGGTGATGCTTGCTATGGTGGAGGTGATGCTTGGTATGGTGAAGGTGATACTTGGTATGGTGAAGGTGATACTTGGTATGGTGAAGG
The DNA here is from genome assembly GCF_055824585.1 of Amblyomma mixtum. NCBI lineage: Eukaryota > Metazoa > Arthropoda > Arachnida > Ixodida > Ixodidae > Amblyomma > Amblyomma mixtum. The sequence goes on from NW_028317684.1 coordinate 1,786,928, forward strand.
TGATACTTGGTATGGTGAAGGTGATGCTTGCTATGGTGAAGGTGATGCTTGCTATGGTGAAGGTGATGCTTGCTATGGTGAAGGTGATGCTTGCTATGGTGGAGGTGATGCTTGCTATGGTGGAGATGATGCTTGCTATGGTGGAGGTGAAGCTTGCTATGGTGGAGGTGATGCTTGCTATGGTGGAGGTGATGCTTGCTATGGTGGAGGTGATGCTTGCTATGGTGGAGGTGATGCTTGCTATGGTGGAGGTGATGCTTGCTATGGTGAAGGTGATGCTTGCTATGGTGAAGGTGATGCTTGCTATGGTGAAGGTGATGCTTGCTATGGTGAAGGTGATGCTTGCTTTGGTGGAGGTGATGCTTGCTATGGTGGAGGTGATGCTTGCTATGGTGAAGTTGATGCTTGCTATGGTGAAGGTGATGCTTGCTATGGTGAAGGTGATGCTTGGTATGTTGAAGGTGATGCTTCATATGGTGAAGGTGATGCTTGGTATGGCGAAGGTGATGCTTGGTATGGTGAAGATGATGCTTGGTATGTTGAAGGTGATGCTTGGTATAGTGAAGGTGATGCTTGGTATGGTGAAGGTGTTGCTTGGTATGGTGAAGGTGTTGCTTGGTATGGTGAAGGTGATGCTTGGTATGTTGAAGGTGTTGCTTGGTATGGTGAAGGTGATGCTTGGTATGGTGAAGGTGATGCTAGGTATGGTGAAGGTGATGCTTGGTATGGTGAAGGTGATGCTTGGTATGGTGAAGGTGATGCTTGGTATGGTGAAGGTGATGCTTGGTATGGTGAAGGTGATGCTTGGTACGGTGAAGGTGATACTTGGTACGGTGAAGGTGATGCTTGGTACGGTGAAGGTGATGCTTGGTACGGTGAAGGTGATACTTGGTACGGTGAAGGTGATACTTGGTACGGTGAAGGTGATACTTGGTACGGTGAAGGTGATACTTGGTACGGTGAAGGTGATGCTTGGTACGGTGAAGGTGATGCTTGGTACGGTGAAGGTGATGCTTGGTACGGTGAAGGTGATGCTTGGTACGGTGAAGGTGATGCTTGCTATGGTGAAGGTGATGCTTGCTATGGTGAAGGTGATGCTTGCTATGGTGAAGGTGATGCTTGCTATGGTGAAGGTGATGCTTGCTATGGTGAAGGTGATGCTTGCTATGGTGAAGGTGATGCTTGCTATGGTGAAGGTGATGCTGCTATGGTGAAGGTGATGCTTGCTATGGTGAAGGTGATGCTTGCTATGGTTAAGGTGATGCTTGCTATGGTGAAGGTGATGCTTGGTATGGTGAAGGTGATGCTTGGTATGGTGAAGGTGATGCTTGGTATGGAAGGTGATGCTTGCTATGGTGAAGGTGATGCTTGCAGTGGTGAAGGTGATGCTTGCTATGGTGAAGGTGATGCTTGGTATGGTGAAGGTGATGCTTGCTATGGTGAAGGTGATGCTTGGTATGGTGAAGGTGATGCTTGGTATGGTGAAGGCGATGCTTGGTATGGTGAAGGTGATGCTTGGTATGGTGAAGGTGATGCTTGGTATGGTGAAGGTGATGCTTGGTATGGTGAAGGTGATGCTTGCTATGGTGAAGGTGATGCTTGCTATGGTGAAGGTGATGCTTGCTATGGTGAAGGTGATGCTTGCTATGGTGAAGGTGATGCTTGCTATGGTGAAGGTGATGCTGCTATGGTGAAGGTGATGCTTGCTATGGTGAAGGTGATGCTTGCTATGGTGAAGGTGATGCTTGCTATGGTGGAGGTGATGCTTGCTATGGTGGAGGTGATGCTTGCTATGGTGGAGGTGATGCTTGCTATGGTTGAGGTGATGCTTGCTATGGTGGAGGTGATGCTTGCTATGGTGGAGGTGATGCTTGGTATGGTGGAGGTGATGCTTGCTATGGTGGAGGTGATGCTTGCTATGGTGGAGGTGATGCTTGCTATGGTGGAGGTGATGCTTGCTATGGTGGAGGTGATGCTTGCTATGGTGAAGGTGATGCTTGCTATGGTGAAGGTGATGCTTGCTATGGTGAAGGTGATGCTTGCTATGGTGAAGGTGATGCTTGCTATGGTGAAGGTGATGCTTGCTATGGTGAAGGTGATGCTTGCTATGGTGAAGGTGATGCTTGCTTTGGTGAAGGTGATGCTTGCTATGGTGAAGGTGATGCTTGCTATGGTGAAGGTGATGCTTGCTATGGTGAAGGTGATGCTTGCTATGGTGAAGGTGATGCTTGCTATGGTGAAGGTGATGCTTGGTATGTTGAAGGTGACGCTTGGTATGGTGAAGGTGATGCTTGGTATGGTGAAGGTGTTGCTTGGTATGGTGAAGGTGTTGCTTGGTATGTTGAAGGTGATGCTTGGTATGGTGAAGGTGTTGCTTGGTATGGTGATGGTGATGCTTGGTATGGTGAAGGTGATGCTTGGTATGGTGAAGGTGATGCTTGGTATGGTGAAGGTGATGCTTGCTATGGTGAAGGTGATGCTTGCTATGGTGAAGGTGATGCTTGCTATGGTGAAGGTGATGCTTGCTATGGTGAAGGTGATGCTTGCTATGGTGAAGGTGATGCTTGCTATGGTGAAGGTGATGCTTGCTATGGTGGAGGTGATGCTTGCTATGGTGGAGGTGATGCTTGCTATGGTGGAGGTGATGCTTGCTATGGTGGAGGTGATGCTTGCTATGGTAGAGGTGATGCTTGCTATGGTGGAGGTGATGCTTGCTATGGTGAAGGTGATACTTGCTATGGTGAAGGTGATGCTTGCTATGGTGAAGGTGATGCTTGCTATGGTGAAGGTGATGCTTGCTATGGTGAAGGTGATGCTTGCTATGGTGAAGGTGATGCTTGCTATGGTGAAGGTGATGCTTGCTATGGTGAAGGTGATGCTTGCTATGGTGAAGGTGATGCTTGGTATGGTGAAGGTGATGCTTGCTATGGTGAAGGTGATGCTTGCTATGGTGAAGGTGATGCTTGCTATGGTGAAGGTGATACTTGGTATGGTGAAGGTGATACTTGGTATGGTGAAGGTGATACTTGGTATGGTGAAGGTGATGCTTGCTATGGTGAAGGTGATGCTTGGTATGGTGAATGTGATGCTTGGTATGGTGAAGATGATGCTTGCTATGGTGAAGGTGATGCTTGCTATGGTGGAGGTAATGCTTGCTATGGTGAAGGTGATGCTTGCTATGGTGAAAGTGATGCTTGCTATGATGAAGGTGATGCTTGCTATGGTGAAGGTGATGCTTGCTATGGTGAAGGTGATGCTTGCTATGGTGAAGGTGATGCTTGCTATGGTGGAGGTAATGCTTGCTATGGTGAAGGTGATGCTATGGTGGAGGTAATGCTTGCTATGGTGAAGGTGATGCTTGCTATGGTGGAGGTGATGCTTGCTATGGTGGAGGTGATGCTTGGTATGGTGAAGGTGATACTTGGTATGGTGAAGGTGATACTTGGTATGGTGAAGGTGATACTTGGTATGGTGAAGGTGATGCTTGCTATGGTGAAGGTGATGCTTGCTATGGTGAAGGTGATGCTTGCTATGGTGAAGGTGATGCTTGCTATCGTGAAGGTGATGCTTGCTATGGTGAAGGTGATGCTTGCTATGGTGGAGGTGATGCTTGCTATGGTGGAGATGATGCTTGCTATGGTGGAGGTGAAGCTTGCTATGGTGGAGGTGATGCTTGCTATGGTGGAGGTGATGCTTGCTATGGTGGAGGTGATGCTTGCTATGGTGGAGGTGATGCTTGCTATGGTGGAGGTGATGCTTGCTATGGTGAAGGTGATGCTTGCTATGGTGAAGGTGATGCTTGCTATGGTGAAGGTGATGCTTGCTATGGTGAAGGTGATGCTTGCTTTGGTGGAGGTGATGCTTGCTATGGTGGAGGTGATGCTTGCTATGGTGAAGTTGATGCTTGCTATGGTGAAGGTGATGCTTGCTATGGTGAAGGTGATGCTTGGTATGTTGAAGGTGATGCTTCATATGGTGAAGGTGATGCTTGGTATGGCGAAGGTGATGCTTGGTATGGTGAAGATGATGCTTGGTATGTTGAAGGTGATGCTTGGTATAGTGAAGGTGATGCTTGGTATGGTGAAGGTGTTGCTTGGTATGGTGAAGGTGTTGCTTGGTATGGTGAAGGTGATGCTTGGTATGTTGAAGGTGTTGCTTGGTATGGTGGAGGTGATGCTTGGTATGGTGAAGGTGATGCTAGGTATGGTGAAGGTGATGCTTGGTATGGTGAAGGTGATGCTTGGTATGGTGAAGGTGATGCTTGGTATGGTGAAGGTGATGCTTGGTATGGTGAAGGTGATGCTTGGTACGGTGAAGGTGATACTTGGTACGGTGAAGGTGATACTTGGTACGGTGAAGGTGATGCTTGGTACGGTGAAGGTGATGCTTGGTACGGTGAAGGTGATACTTGGTACGGTGAAGGTGATACTTGGTACGGTGAAGGTGATGCTTGGTACGGTGAAGGTGATGCTTGGTACGGTGAAGGTGATGCTTGGTACGGTGAAGGTGATGCTTAGTACGGTGAAGGTGATGCTTGGTACGGTGAAGGTGATGCTTGCTATGGTGAAGGTGATGCTTGCTATGGTGAAGGTGATGCTTGCTATGGTGAAGGTGATGCTTGCTATGGCGAAGGTGATGCTTGCTATGGCGAAGGTGATGCTTGCTATGGCGAAGGTGATGCTTGCTAGGTGAAGGTGATGCTTGCTATGGTGAAGGTGATGCTTGCTATGGTGAAGGTGATGCTTGCTATGGTGAAGGTGATGCTTGCTAGGTGAAGGTGATGCTTGCTATGGTGAAGGTGATGCTTGCTATGGTGAAGGTGATGCTTGCTATGGTGAAGGTGATGCTTGCTATGGTGAAGGTGATGCTTGCTGTGGTGAAGGTGATGCTTGCTGTGGTGAAGGTGATGCTTGCTGTGGTGAAGGTGATGCTTGCTGTGGTGAAGGTGATGCTTGCTGTGGTGAAGGTGAGGCTTGCTATGGTGAAGGTGACGCTTGCTGTGGTGAAGGTGACGCTTGCTGTGGTGAAGGTGACGCTTGCTATGGTGAAGGTGACGCTTGCTGTGGTGAAGGTGACGCTTGCTGTGGTGAAGGTGATGCTTGCTATGGTGAAGGTGATGCTTGCTATGGTGAAGGTGATGCTTGCTATGGTGAAGGTGATGCTTGCTATGGTGAAGGTGATGCTTGCTGTGGTGAAGGTGATGCTTGCTGTGGTGAAGGTGACGCTTGCTGTGGTGAAGGTGATGCTTGCTATGGTGAAGGTGATGCTTGGTATGGTGAAGGTGATGCTTGCTATGGTGAAGGTGATGCTTGCTATGGTGAAGGTGATGCTTGCTATGGTGAAGGTGATGCTTGGTATGGTGAAGGTGATGCTTGCTATGGTGAAGGTGATGCTTGCTATGGTGAAGGTGATGCTTGCTATGGTGAAGGTGATGCTTGCTATGGTGAAGGTGATGCTTGGTATGGTGAAGGTGATACTTGGTATGGTGAAGGTGATACTTGGTATGGTGAAGGTGATACTTGGTATGGTGAAGGTGATACTTGGTATGGTGAAGGTGATACTTGGTATGGTGAAGGTGATACTTGGTACGGTGAAGGTGATACTTGGTACGGTGAAGGTGATACTTGGTACGGTGAAGGTGATACTTGGTACGGTGAAGGTGATACTTGGTACGGTGAAGGTGATACTTGGTACGGTGAAGGTGATGCTTGGTACGGTGAAGGTGATGCTTGGTACGGTGAAGGTGATGCTTGGTACGGTGAAGGTGATGCTTGGTACGGTGAAGGTGATGCTTGCTATGGTGAAGGTGATGCTTGCTATGGTGAAGGTGATGCTTGCTATGGTGAAGGTGATGCTTGCTATGGTGAAGGTGATGCTTGCTATGGTGAAGGTGATGCTTGGTATGGTGAAGGTGATGCTTGGTATGGTGAAGGCGATGCTTGGTATGGTGAAGGTGATGCTTGCTATGGTGAAGGTGATGCTTGCTATGGTTAAGGTGATGCTTGCTATGGTGAAGGTGATGCTTGGTATGGTGAAGGTGATGCTTGGTATGGTGAAGGTGATGCTTGGTATGGAAGGTGATGCTTGCTATGGTGAAGGTGATGCTTGCAATGGTGAAGGTGATGCTTGCTATGGTGAAGGTGATGCTTGGTATGGTGAAGGTGATGCTTGCTATGGTGAAGGTGATGCTTGGTATGGTGAAGGTGATGCTTGGTATGGTGAAGGCGATGCTTGGTATGGTGAAGGTGATGCTTGGTATGGTGAAGGTGATGCTTGGTATGGTGAAGGTGATGCTTGGTATGGTGAAGGTGATGCTTGGTATGGTGAAGGTGATGCTTGCTATGGTGAAGGTGATGCTTGGTATGGTGAATGTGATGCTTGGTATGGTGAAGATGATGCTTGCTATTGTGAAGGTGATGCTTGCTATGGTGGAGGTAATGCTTGCTATGGTGAAGGTGATGCTTGCTATGGTGAAGGTGATGCTTGCTATGGTGAAGGTGATGCTTGCTATGGTGAAGGTGATGCTTGCTATGGTGAAGGTGATGCTTGCTATGGTGAAGGTGATGCTTGCTATGGTGAAGGTGATGCTTGCTATGGTGAAGGTGATGCTTGCTATGGTGGAGGTGATGCTTGCTATGGTGAAGGTGATGCTTGCTATGGTGAAGGTGATGCTTGCTATGGTGGAGGTGATGCTTGCTATGGTGAAGGTGATGCTTGCTATGGTGAAGGTGCTGCTTGCTATGGTGAAGGTGATGCTTGCTATGGTGAAGGTGATGCTTGCTATGGTGAAGGTGATGCTTGCTATGGTGGAGGTGATGCTTGCTATGGTGGAGGTGATGCTTGCTATGGTGGAGGTGATGCTTGCTATGGTGGAGGTGATGCTTGCTATGGTGATGATGCTTGCTATGGTGGAGGTGAAGCTTGCTATGGTGGAGGTGATGCTTGCTATGGTGGAGGTGATGCTTGCTATGGTGAAGGTGATGCTTGCTATGGTGAAGGTGATGCTTGCTATGGTGAAGGTGATACTTGGTATGGTGAAGGTGATGCTTGCTATGGTGAAGGTGATGCTTGCTATGGTGAAGGTGATGCTTGCTATGGTGAAGGTGATGCTTGCTATCGTGAAGGTGATGCTTGCTATGGTGAAGGTGATGCTTGCTATGGTGAAGGTGATGCTTGCTATGGTGAAGGTGATGCTTGCTATGGTGGAGGTAATGCTTGCTATGGTGAAGGTGATGCTTGCTATGGTGAAGGTGATGCTTGCTATTGTGAAGGTGATGCTTGCTATGGTGAAGGTGATGCTTGCTATGGTGAAGGTGATGCTTGCTATGGTGAAGGTGATGCTTGCTATGGTGAAGGTGATGCTTGCTATGGTGAAGGTGATGCTTGCTATGGTGAAGGTGATGCTTGCTATGGTGAAGGTGATGCTTGCTATGGTGGAGGTGATGCTTGCTATGGTGAAGGTGATGCTTGCTATGGTGAAGGTGCTGCTTGCTATGGTGAAGGTGATGCTTGCTATGGTGAAGGTGATGCTTGCTATGGTGGAGGGTGATGCTTGCTATGGTGGAGGTGATGCTTGCTATGGTGGAGGTGATGCTTGCTATGGTGGAGGTGATGCTTGCTATGGTGGAGATGATGCTTGCTATGGTGGAGGTGGAGCTTGCTATGGTGGAGGTGATGCTTGCTATGGTGGAGGTGATGCTTGCTATGGTGGAGGTGATGCTTGCTATGGTGGAGGTGATGCTTGCTATGGTGGAGGTGATGCTTGCTATGGTGAAGGTGATGCTTGCTATGGTGAAGGTGATGCTTGCTATGGTGAAGGTGATGCTTGCTATGGTGAAGGTGATGCTTGCTTTGGTGGAGGTGATGCTTGCTATGGTGGAGGTGATGCTTGCTATGGTGAAGTTGATGCTTGCTATGGTGAAGGTGATGCTTGCTATGGTGAAGGTGATGCTTGGTATGTTGAAGGTGATGCTTCGTATGGTGAAGGTGATGCTTGGTATGGCGAAGGTGATGCTTGGTATGGCGAAGATGATGCTTGGTATGTTGAAGGTGATGCTTGGTATAGTGAAGGTGATGCTTGGTATGGTGAAGGTGTTGCTTGGTATGGTGAAGGTGTTGCTTGGTATGGTGAAGGTGATGCTTGGTATGGTGAAGGTGTTGCTTGGTATGGTGAAGGTGATGCTTGGTATGGTGAAGGTGATGCTTGGTATGGTGAAGGTGATGCTTGGTATGGTGAAGGTGATGCTTGGTATGGTGAAGGTGATGCTTGGTATGGTGAAGGTGAGCTTGGTACGGTGAAGGTGATACTTGGTACGGTGAAGGTGATACTTGGTACGGTGAAGGTGATGCTTGGTACGGTGAAGGTGATACTTGGTACGGTGAAGGTGATACTTGGTACGGTGAAGGTGATACTTGGTACGGTGAAGGTGATGCTTGGTACGGTGAAGGTGATGCTTGGTACGGTGAAGGTGATGCTTGGTACGGTGAAGGTGATGCTTGGTACGGTGAAGGTGATGCTTGGTACGGTGAAGGTGATGCTTGGTACGGTGAAGGTGATGCTTGGTACGGTGAAGGTGATGCTTGCTATGGTGAAGGTGATGCTTGCTATGGTGAAGGTGATGCTTGCTATGGCGAAGGTGATGCTTGCTATGGCGAAGGTGATGCTTGCTATGGCGAAGGTGATGCTTGCTAGGTGAAGGTGATTCTTGCTATGGTGAAGGTGATGCTTGCTATGGTGAAGGTGATGCTTGCTATGGTGAAGGTGATGCTTGCTATGGTGAAGGTGATGCTTGCTGTGGTGAAGGTGATGCTTGCTGTGGTGAAGGTGATGCTTGCTGTGGTGAAGGTGATGCTTGCTGTGGTGAAGGTGAGGCTTGCTATGGTGAAGGTGACGCTTGCTGTGGTGAAGGTGACGCTTGCTGTGGTGAAGGTGACGCTTGCTATGGTGAAGGTGACGCTTGCTGTGGTGAAGGTGACGCTTGCTGTGGTGAAGGTGATGCTTGCTATGGTGAAGGTGATGCTTGCTATGGTGAAGGTGATGCTTGCTATGGTGAAGGTGATGCTTGCTATGGTGAAGGTGATGCTTGCTGTGGTGAAGGTGATGCTTGCTGTGGTGAAGGTGACGCTTGCTGTGGTGAAGGTGATGCTTGCTATGGTGAAGGTGATGCTTGCTATGGTGAAGGTGATGCTTGCTATGGTGAAGGTGATGCTTGCTATGGTGAAGGTGATGCTTGCTATGGTGAAGGTGATGCTTGGTATGGTGAAGGTGATGCTTGCTATGGTGAAGGTGATGCTTGCTATGGTGAAGGTGATGCTTGCTATGGTGAAGGTGATGCTTGCTATGGTGAAGGTGATGCTTGGTATGGTGAAGGTGATACTTGGTATGGTGAAGGTGATACTTGGTATGGTGAAGGTGATACTTGGTATGGTGAAGGTGATACTTGGTATGGTGAAGGTGATACTTGGTATGGTGAAGGTGATACTTGGTACGGTGAAGGTGATACTTGGTACGGTGAAGGTGATACTTGGTACGGTGAAGGTGATACTTGGTACGGTGAAGGTGATACTTGGTACGGTGAAGGTGATGCTTGGTACGGTGAAGGTGATGCTTGGTACGGTGAAGGTGATGCTTGGTACGGTGAAGGTGATGCTTGGTACGGTGAAGGTGATGCTTGGTACGGTGAAGGTGATGCTTGCTATGGTGAAGGTGATGCTTGCTATGGCGAAGGTGATGCTTGCTATGGCGAAGGTGATGCTTGCTATGGCGAAGGTGATGCTTGCTATGGCGAAGGTGATGCTTGCTAGGTGAAGGTGATGCTTGCTATGGTGAAGGTGACGCTTGCTGTGGTGAAGGTGACGCTTGCTGTGGTGAAGGTGACGCTTGCTGTGGTGAAGGTTACGCTTGCTATGGTGAAGGTGACGCTTGCTGTGGTGAAGGTGATGCTTGCTGTGGTGAAGGTGATGCTTGCTATGGTGAAGGTGATGCTTGCTAAGGTGAAGGTGATGCTTGCTATGGTGAAGGTGATGCTTGCTGTGGTGAAGGTGATGCTTGCTGTGGTGAAGGTGACGCTTGCTGTGGTGAAGGTGATGCTTGCTGTGGTGAAGGTGATGCTTGCTATGGTGAAGGTGATGCTTGCTATGGTGAAGGTGATGCTTGCTATGGTGAAGGTGATGCTTGCTATGGTGAAGGTGATGCTTGCTATGGTGAAGGTGATGCTTGCTATGGTGAAGGTGATGCTTGGTATGGTGAAGGTGATACTTGGTATGGTGAAGGTGATACTTGGTATGGTGAAGGTGATACTTGGTATGGTGAAGGTGATACTTGGTACGGTGAAGGTGATACTTGGTACGGTGAAGGTGATACTTGGTACGGTGAAGGTGATACTTGGTACGGTGAAGGTGATACTTGGTACGGTGAAGGTGATACTTGGTACGGTGAAGGTGATACTTGGTACGGTGAAGGTGATGCTTGGTACGGTGAAGGTGATGCTTGGTACGGTGAAGGTGATGCTTGGTACGGTGAAGGTGATGCTTGGTACGGTGAAGGTGATGCTTGGTACGGTGAAGGTGATGCTTGCTATGGTGAATGTGATGCTTGGTATGGTGAAGATGATGCTTGCTATGGTGAAGGTGATGCTTGCTATGGTGGAGGTAATGCTTGCTATGGTGAAGGTGATGCTTGCTATGGTGAAGGTGATGCTTGCTATGGTGAAGGTGATGCTTGCTATGGTGAAGGTGATGCTTGCTATGGTGAAGGTGATGCTTGCTATGGTGAAGGTGATGCTTGCTATGGTGAAGGTGATGCTTGCTATGGTGAAGGTGATGCTTGCTATGGTGGAGGTGATGCTTGCTATGGTGAAGGTGATGCTTGCTATGGTGAAGGTGATGCTTGCTATGGTGGAGGTGATGCTTGCTATGGTGAAGGTGATGCTTGCTATGGTGAAGGTGCTGCTTGCTATGGTGAAGGTGATGCTTGCTATGGTGAAGGTGATGCTTGCTATGTTGAAGGTGATGCTTGCTATGGTGAAGGTGATGCTTGCTATGGTGGAGGTGATGCTTGCTATGGTGAAGGTGATGCTTGCTGTGGTGAAGGTGAGGCTTGCTATGGTGAAGGTGACGCTTGCTGTGGTGAAGGTGACGCTTGCTGTGGTGAAGGTGACGCTTGCTATGGTGAAGGTGACGCTTGCTGTGGTGAAGGTGACGCTTGCTGTGGTGAAGGTGATGCTTGCTATGGTGAAGGTGATGCTTGCTATGGTGAAGGTGATGCTTGCTATGGTGAAGGTGATGCTTGCTGTGGTGAAGGTGATGCTTGCTGTGGTGAAGGTGACGCTTGCTGTGGTGAAGGTGACGCTTGCTATGGTGAAGGTGACGCTTGCTATGGTGAAGGTGATGCTTGCTATGGTGAAGGTGATGCTTGCTATGGTGAAGGTGATGCTTGCTATGGTGAAGGTGATGCTTGGTATGGTGAAGGTGATGCTTGCTATGGTGAAGGTGATGCTTGCTATGGTGAAGGTGATGCTTGCTATGGTGAAGGTGATGCTTGCTATGGTGAAGGTGATGCTTGCTATGGTGAAGGTGATGCTTGCTATGGTGAAGGTGATGCTTGCTTTGGTGGAGGTGATGCTTGCTATGGTGGAGGTGATGCTTGCTATGGTGAAGTTGATGCTTGCTATGGTGAAGGTGATGCTTGCTATGGTGAAGGTGATGCTTGGTATGTTGAAGGTGATGCTTCGTATGGTGAAGGTGATGCTTGGTATGGCGAAGGTGATGCTTGGTATGGTGAAGATGATGCTTGGTATGTTGAAGGTGATGCTTGGTATAGTGAAGGTGATGCTTGGTATGGTGAAGGTGTTGCTTGGTATGGTGAAGGTGTTGCTTGGTATGGTGAAGGTGATGCTTGGTATGTTGAAGGTGTTGCTTGGTATGGTGAAGGTGATGCTTGGTATGGTGAAGGTGATGCTTGGTATGGTGAAGGTGATGCTTGGTATGGTGAAGGTGATGCTTGGTATGGTGAAGGTGATGCTTGGTATGGTGAAGGTGATGCTTGGTACGGTGAAGGTGATACTTGGTACGGTGAAGGTGATACTTGGTACGGTGAAGGTGATGCTTGCTACGGTGAAGGTGATACTTGGTACGGTGAAGGTGATACTTGGTACGGTGAAGGTGATACTTGGTACGGTGAAGGTGATGCTTGGTACGGTGAAGGTGATGCTTGGTACGGTGAAGGTGATGCTTGGTACGGTGAAGGTGATGCTTAGTACGGTGAAGGTGATGCTTGGTACGGTGAAGGTGATGCTTGCTATGGTGAAGGTGATGCTTGCTATGGTGAAGGTGATGCTTGCTATGGCGAAGGTGATGCTTGCTATGGCGAAGGTGATGCTTGCTATGGCGAAGGTGATGCTTGCTAGGTGAAGGTGATGCTTGCTATGGTGAAGGTGATGCTTGCTATGGTGAAGGTGATGCTTGCTAGGTGAAGGTGATGCTTGCTATGGTGAAGGTGATGCTTGCTATGGTGAAGGTGATGCTTGCTATGGTGAAGGTGATGCTTGCTATGGTGAAGGTGATGCTTGCTGTGGTGAAGGTGATGCTTGCTGTGGTGAAGGTGATGCTTGCTGTGGTGAAGGTGATGCTTGCTGTGGTGAAGGTGATGCTTGCTGTGGTGAAGGTGAGGCTTGCTATGGTGAAGGTGACGCTTGCTGTGGTGAAGGTGACGCTTGCTATGGTGAAGGTGACGCTTGCTGTGGTGAAGGTGACGCTTGCTGTGGTGAAGGTGATGCTTGCTATGGTGAAGGTGATGCTTGCTATGGTGAAGGTGATGCTTGCTATGGTGAAGGTGATGCTTGCTATGGTGAAGGTGATGCTTGCTGTGGTGAAGGTGATGCTTGCTGTGGTGAAGGTGACGCTTGCTGTGGTGAAGGTGATGCTTGCTATGGTGAAGGTGATGCTTGGTATGGTGAAGGTGATGCTTGCTATGGTGAAGGTGATGCTTGCTATGGTGAAGGTGATGCTTGCTATGGTGAAGGTGATGCTTGGTATGGTGAAGGTGATGCTTGCTATGGTGAAGGTGATGCTTGCTATGGTGAAGGTGATGCTTGCTATGGTGAAGGTGATGCTTGCTATGGTGAAGGTGATGCTTGGTATGGTGAAGGTGATACTTGGTATGGTGAAGGTGATACTTGGTATGGTGAAGGTGATACTTGGTATGGTGAAGGTGATACTTGGTATGGTGAAGGTGATACTTGGTATGGTGAAGGTGATACTTGGTACGGTGAAGGTGATACTTGGTACGGTGAAGGTGATACTTGGTACGGTGAAGGTGATACTTGGTGCGGTGAAGGTGATACTTGGTACGGTGAAGGTGATACTTGGTACGGTGAAGGTGATGCTTGGTACGGTGAAGGTGATGCTTGGTACGGTGAAGGTGATGCTTGGTACGGTGAAGGTGATGCTTGGTACGGTGAAGGTGATGCTTGCTATGGTGAAGGTGATGCTTGCTATGGTGAAGGTGATGCTTGCTATGGTGAAGGTGATGCTTGCTATGGTGAAGGTGATGCTTGCTATGGTGAAGGTGATGCTTGGTATGGTGAAGGTGATGCTTGGTATGGTGAAGGCGATGCTTGGTATGGTGAAGGTGATGCTTGCTATGGTGAAGGTGATGCTTGCTATGGTTAAGGTGATGCTTGCTATGGTGAAGGTGATGCTTGCTATGGTGAAGGTGATGCTTGGTATGGTGAAGGTGAAGCTTGGTATGGTGAAGGTGATGCTTGGTATGGAAGGTGATGCTTGCTATGGTGAAGGTGATGCTTGCAATGGTGAAGGTGATGCTTGCTATGGTGAAGGTGATGCTTGGTATGGTGAAGGTGATGCTTGCTATGGTGAAGGTGATGCTTGGTATGGTGAAGGTGATGCTTGGTATGGTGAAGGCGATGCTTGGTATGGTGAAGGTGATGCTTGGTATGGTGAAGGTGATGCTTGGTATGGTGAAGGTGATGCTTGGTATGGTGAAGGTGATGCTTGCTATGGTGAAGGTGATGCTTGGTATGGTGAATGTGATGCTTGGTATGGTGAAGATGATGCTTGCTATGGTGAAGGTGATGCTTGCTATGGTGGAGGTAATGCTTGCTATGGTGAAGGTGATGCTTGCTATGGTGAAGGTGATGCTTGCTATGGTGAAGGTGATGCTTGCTATGGTGAAGGTGATGCTTGCTATGGTGAAGGTGATGCTTGCTATGGTGAAGGTGATGCTTGCTATGGTGAAGGTGATGCTTGCTATGGTGAAGGTGATGCTTGCTATGGTGGAGGTGATGCTTGCTATGGTGAAGGTGATGCTTGCTATGGTGAAGGTGATGCTTGCTATGGTGGAGGTGATGCTTGCTATGGTGAAGGTGATGCTTGCTATGGTGAAGGTGCTGCTTGCTATGGTGAAGGTGATGCTTGCTATGGTGAAGGTGATGCTTGCTATGGTGAAGGTGATGCTTGCTATGGTGGAGGTGATGCTTGCTATGGTGGAGGTGATGCTTGCTATGGTAGAGGTGATGCTTGCTATGGTGGAGGTGATGCTTGCTATGGTGGAGATGATGCTTGCTATGGTGGAGGTGAAGCTTGCTATGGTGGAGGTGATGCTTGCTATGGTGGAGGTGATGCTTGCTATGGTGAAGGTGATGCTTGCTATGGTGAAGGTGATGCTTGCTATGGTGAAGGTGATGCTTGCTATGGTGGAGGTAATGCTTGCTATGGTGAAGGCGATGCTTGCTATGGTGGAGGTAATGCTTGCTATGGTGAAGGTGATGCTTGCTATGGTGGAGGTGATGCTTGCTATGGTGGAGGTGATGCTTGGTATGGTGAAGGTGATACTTGGTATGGTGAAGGTGATACTTGGTATGGTGAAGGTGATACTTGGTATGGTGAAGGTGATGCTTGCTATGGTGAAGGTGATGCTTGCTATGGTGAAGGTGATGCTTGCTATCGTGAAGGTGATGCTTGCTATGGTGAAGGTGATGCTTGCTATGGTGAAGGTGATGCTTGCTATGGCGAAGGTGATGCTTGCTATGGTGGAGGTAATGCTTGCTATGGTGAAGGTGATGCTTGCTATGGTGAAGGTGATGCTTGCTATGGTGAAGGTGATGCTTGCTATGGTGAAGGTGATGCTTGCTATGGTGAAGGTGATGCTTGCTATGGTGAAGGTGATGCTTGCTATGGTGAAGGTGATGCTTGCTATGGTGAAGGTGATGCTTGCTATGGTGAAGGTGATGCTTGCTATGGTGGAGGTGATGCTTGCTATGGTGGAGGTGATGCTTGCTATGGTGAAGGTGATGCTTGCTATGGTGAAGGTGCTGCTTGCTATGGTGAAGGTGATGCTTGCTATGGTGAAGGTGATGCTTGCTATGGTGGAGGTGATGCTTGCTATGGTGGAGGTGATGCTTGCTATGGTGGAGGTGATGCTTGCTATGGTGGA
Source organism: Amblyomma mixtum (assembly GCF_055824585.1). NCBI lineage: Eukaryota > Metazoa > Arthropoda > Arachnida > Ixodida > Ixodidae > Amblyomma > Amblyomma mixtum. The sequence continues at coordinate 1,802,382 of NW_028317684.1, forward strand.
GGTGATGCTTGCTATGGTGGAGATGATGCTTGCTATGGTGGAGGTGAAGCTTGCTATGGTGGAGGTGATGCTTGCTATGGTGGAGGTGATGCTTGCTATGGTGGAGGTGATGCTTGCTATGGTGGAGGTGATGCTTGCTATGGTGAAGGTGATGCTTGCTATGGTGAAGGTGATGCTTGCTATGGTGAAGGTGATGCTTGCTATGGTGAAGGTGATGCTTGCTTTGGTGGAGGTGATGCTTGCTATGGTGGAGGTGATGCTTGCTATGGTGAAGTTGATGCTTGCTATGGTGAAGGTGATGCTTGCTATGGTGAAGGTGATGCTTGGTATGTTGAAGGTGATGCTTCGTATGGTGAAGGTGATGCTTGGTATGGCGAAGGTGATGCTTGGTATGGTGAAGATGATGCTTGGTATGTTGAAGGTGATGCTTGGTATAGTGAAGGTGATGCTTGGTATGGTGAAGGTGTTGCTTGGTATGGTGAAGGTGTTGCTTGGTATGGTGAAGGTGATGCTTGGTATGTTGAAGGTGTTGCTTGGTATGGTGAAGGTGATGCTTGGTATGGTGAAGGTGATGCTTGGTATGGTGAAGGTGATGCTTGGTATGGTGAAGGTGATGCTTGGTATGGTGAAGGTGATGCTTGGTATGGTGAAGGTGATGCTTGGTATGGTGAAGGTGAGCTTGGTACGGTGAAGGTGATACTTGGTACGGTGAAGGTGATACTTGGTACGGTGAAGGTGATGCTTGGTACGGTGAAGGTGATACTTGGTACGGTGAAGGTGATACTTGGTACGGTGAAGGTGATACTTGGTACGGTGAAGGTGATACTTGGTACGGTGAAGGTGATGCTTGGTACGGTGAAGGTGATGCTTGGTACGGTGAAGGTGATGCTTGGTACGGTGAAGGTGATGCTTAGTACGGTGAAGGTGATGCTTGGTACGGTGAAGGTGATGCTTGCCATGGTGAAGGTGATGCTTGCTATGGTGAAGGTGATGCTTGCTATGGCGAAGGTGATGCTTGCTATGGCGAAGGTGATGCTTGCTATGGCGAAGGTGATGCTTGCTAGGTGAAGGTGATGCTTGCTATGGTGAAGGTGATGCTTGCTATGGTGAAGGTGATGCTTGCTATGGTGAAGGTGATGCTTGCTGTGGTGAAGGTGATGCTTGCTGTGGTGAAGGTGATGCTTGCTGTGGTGAAGGTGATGCTTGCTGTGGTGAAGGTGATGCTTGCTGTGGTGAAGGTGAGGCTTGCTATGGTGAAGGTGACGCTTGCTGTGGTGAAGGTGACGCTTGCTGTGGTGAAGGTGACGCTTGCTATGGTGAAGGTGACGCTTGCTGTGGTGAAGGTGACGCTTGCTGTGGTGAAGGTGATGCTTGCTATGGTGAAGGTGATGCTTGCTATGGTGAAGGTGATGCTTGCTATGGTGAAGGTGATGCTTGCTATGGTGAAGGTGATGCTTGCTGTGGTGAAGGTGATGCTTGCTGTGGTGAAGGTGACGCTTGCTGTGGTGAAGGTGATGCTTGCTATGGTGAAGGTGATGCTTGCTATGGTGAAGGTGATGCTTGCTATGGTGAAGGTGATGCTTGCTATGGTGAAGGTGATGCTTGCTATGGTGAAGGTGATGCTTGGTATGGTGAAGGTGATGCTTGCTATGGTGAAGGTGATGCTTGCTATGGTGAAGGTGATGCTTGCTATGGTGAAGGTGATGCTTGCTATGGTGAAGGTGATGCTTGGTATGGTGAAGGTGATACTTGGTATGGTGAAGGTGATACTTGGTATGGTGAAGGTGATACTTGGTATGGTGAAGGTGATACTTGGTATGGTGAAGGTGATACTTGGTATGGTGAAGGTGATACTTGGTACGGTGAAGGTGATACTTGGTACGGTGAAGGTGATACTTGGTACGGTGAAGGTGATACTTGGTACGGTGAAGGTGATACTTGGTACGGTGAAGGTGATACTTGGTACGGTGAAGGTGATGCTTGGTACGGTGAAGGTGATGCTTGGTACGGTGAAGGTGATGCTTGGTACGGTGAAGGTGATGCTTGGTACGGTGAAGGTGATGCTTGGTACGGTGAAGGTGATGCTTGGTACGGTGAAGGTGATGCTTGCTATGGTGAAGGTGATGCTTGCTATGGCGAAGGTGATGCTTGCTATGGCGAAGGTGATGCTTGCTATGGCGAAGGTGATGCTTGCTAGGTGAAGGTGATGCTTGCTATGGTGAAGGTGAGGCTTGCTATGGTGAAGGTGACGCTTGCTGTGGTGAAGGTGACGCTTGCTGTGGTGAAGGTGACGCTTGCTATGGTGAAGGTGACGCTTGCTGTGGTGAAGGTGACGCTTGCTGTGGTGAAGGTGATGCTTGCTATGGTGAAGGTGATGCTTGCTATGGTGAAGGTGATGCTTGCTAAGGTGAAGGTGATGCTTGCTATGGTGAAGGTGATGCTTGCTGTGGTGAAGGTGATGCTTGCTGTGGTGAAGGTGACGCTTGCTGTGGTGAAGGTGACGCTTGCTATGGTGAAGGTGACGCTTGCTGTGGTGAAGGTGACGCTTGCTGTGGTGAAGGTGATGCTTGCTATGGTGAAGGTGATGCTTGCTATGGTGAAGGTGATGCTTGCTATGGTGAAGGTGATGCTTGCTATGGTGAAGGTGATGCTTGCTGTGGTGAAGGTGATGCTTGCTGTGGTGAAGGTGACGCTTGCTGTGGTGAAGGTGATGCTTGCTATGGTGAAGGTGATGCTTGCTATGGTGAAGGTGATGCTTGCTATGGTGAAGGTGATGCTTGCTATGGTGAAGGTGATGCTTGCTATGGTGAAGGTGATGCTTGGTACGGTGAAGGTGATGCTTGGTACGGTGAAGGTGATGCTTGGTACGGTGAAGGTGATGCTTGGTACGGTGAAGGTGATGCTTGGTACGGTGAAGGTGATGCTTGGTACGGTGAAGGTGATGCTTGCTATGGTGAAGGTGATGCTTGCTATGGCGAAGGTGATGCTTGCTATGGCGAAGGTGATGCTTGCTATGGCGAAGGTGATGCTTGCTAGGTGAAGGTGATGCTTGCTATGGTGAAGGTGAGGCTTGCTATGGTGAAGGTGACGCTTGCTGTGGTGAAGGTGACGCTTGCTGTGGTGAAGGTGACGCTTGCTATGGTGAAGGTGACGCTTGCTGTGGTGAAGGTGACGCTTGCTGTGGTGAAGGTGATGCTTGCTATGGTGAAGGTGATGCTTGCTATGGTGAAGGTGATGCTTGCTAAGGTGAAGGTGATGCTTGCTATGGTGAAGGTGATGCTTGCTGTGGTGAAGGTGATGCTTGCTGTGGTGAAGGTGACGCTTGCTGTGGTGAAGGTGACGCTTGCTATGGTGAAGGTGACGCTTGCTGTGGTGAAGGTGACGCTTGCTGTGGTGAAGGTGATGCTTGCTATGGTGAAGGTGATGCTTGCTATGGTGAAGGTGATGCTTGCTATGGTGAAGGTGATGCTTGCTATGGTGAAGGTGATGCTTGCTGTGGTGAAGGTGATGCTTGCTGTGGTGAAGGTGACGCTTGCTGTGGTGAAGGTGATGCTTGCTATGGTGAAGGTGATGCTTGCTATGGTGAAGGTGATGCTTGCTATGGTGAAGGTGATGCTTGCTATGGTGAAGGTGATGCTTGCTATGGTGAAGGTGATGCTTGGTATGGTGAAGGTGATGCTTGCTATGGTGAAGGTGATGCTTGCTATGGTGAAGGTGATGCTTGCTATGGTGAAGGTGATGCTTGCTATGGTGAAGGTGATGCTTGGTATGGTGAAGGTGATACTTGGTATGGTGAAGGTGATACTTGGTATGGTGAAGGTGATACTTGGTATGGTGAAGGTGATACTTGGTATGGTGAAGGTGATACTTGGTATGGTGAAGGTGATACTTGGTATGGTGAAGGTGATACTTGGTACGGTGAAGGTGATACTTGGTACGGTGAAGGTGATACTTGGTACGGTGAAGGTGATACTTGGTACGGTGAAGGTGATACTTGGTACGGTGAAGGTGATGCTTGGTACGGTGAAGGTGATGCTTGGTACGGTGAAGGTGATGCTTGGTACGGTGAAGGTGATGCTTGGTACGGTGAAGGTGATGCTTGGTACGGTGAAGGTGATGCTTGGTACGGTGAAGGTGATGCTTGCTATGGTGAAGGTGATGCTTGCTATGGCGAAGGTGATGCTTGCTATGGCGAAGGTGATGCTTGCTATGGCGAAGGTGATGCTTGCTAGGTGAAGGTGATGCTTGCTATGGTGAAGGTGAGGCTTGCTATGGTGAAGGTGACGCTTGCTGTGGTGAAGGTGACGCTTGCTGTGGTGAAGGTGACGCTTGCTATGGTGAAGGTGACGCTTGCTGTGGTGAAGGTGACGCTTGCTGTGGTGAAGGTGATGCTTGCTATGGTGAAGGTGATGCTTGCTATGGTGAAGGTGATGCTTGCTAAGGTGAAGGTGATGCTTGCTATGGTGAAGGTGATGCTTGCTGTGGTGAAGGTGATGCTTGCTGTGGTGAAGGTGACGCTTGCTGTGGTGAAGGTGATGCTTGCTATGGTGAAGGTGATGCTTGCTATGGTGAAGGTGATGCTTGCTTTGGTGAAGGTGATGCTTGCTATGGTGAAGGTGATGCTTGCTATGGTGAAGGTGATGCTTGGTATGGTGAAGGTGATGCTTGCTATGGTGAAGGTGATGCTTGCTATGGTGAAGGTGATGCTTGCTATGGTGAAGGTGATGCTTGCTATGGTGAAGGTGATGTTGGTATGGTGAAGGTGATACTTAGTATGGTGAAGGTGATACTTGGTATGGTGAAGGTGATACTTGGTATGGTGAAGGTGATACTTGGTATGGTGAAGGTGATACTTGGTATGGTGAAGGTGATACTTGGTACGGTGAAGGTGATACTTGGTACGGTGAAGGTGATACTTGGTACGGTGAAGGTGATACTTGGTACGGTGAAGGTGATACTTGGTACGGTGAAGGTGATACTTGGTACGGTGAAGGTGATGCTTGGTACGGTGAAGGTGATGCTTGGTACGGTGAAGGTGATGCTTGGTACGGTGAAGGTGATGCTTGGTACGGTGAAGGTGATGCTTGCTATGGTGAAGGTGATGCTTGCTATGGTGAAGGTGATGCTTGCTATGGTGAAGGTGATGCTTGCTATGGTGAAGGTGATGCTTGCTATGGTGAAGGTGATGCTTGGTATGGTGAAGGTGATGCTTGGTATGGTGAAGGCGATGCTTGGTATGGTGAAGGTGATGCTTGCTATGGTGAAGGTGATGCTTGCTATGGTTAAGGTGATGCTTGCTATGGTGAAGGTGATGCTTGGTATGGTGAAGGTGATGCTTGGTATGGTGAAGGTGATGCTTGGTATGGAAGGTGATGCTTGCTATGGTGAAGGTGATGCTTGCAATGGTGAAGGTGATGCTTGCTATGGTGAAGGTGATGCTTGGTATGGTGAAGGTGATGCTTGCTATGGTGAAGGTGATGCTTGGTATGGTGAAGGTGATGCTTGGTATGGTGAAGGCGATGCTTGGTATGGTGAAGGTGATGCTTGGTATGGTGAAGGTGATGCTTGGTATGGTGAAGGTGATGCTTGGTATGGTGAAGGTGATGCTTGGTATGGTGAAGGTGATGCTTGCTATGGTGAAGGTGATGCTTGGTATGGTGAATGTGATGCTTGGTATGGTGAAGATGATGCTTGCTATGGTGAAGGTGATGCTTGCTATGGTGGAGGTAATGCTTGCTATGGTGAAGGTGATGCTTGCTATGGTGAAGGTGATGCTTGCTATGGTGAAGGTGATGCTTGCTATGGCGAAGGTGATGCTTGCTATGGTGAAGGTGATGCTTGCTATGGTGAAGGTGATGCTTGCTATGGTGAAGGTGATGCTTGCTATGGTGAAGGTGATGCTTGCTATGGTGAAGGTGATGCTTGCTATGGTGGAGGTGATGCTTGCTATGGTGAAGGTGATGCTTGCTATGGTGAAGGTGATGCTTGCTATGGTGGAGGTGATGCTTGCTATGGTGAAGGTGATGCTTGCTATGGTGAAGGTGCTGCTTGCTATGGTGAAGGTGATGCTTGCTATGGTGAAGGTGATGCTTGCTATGTTGAAGGTGATGCTTGCTATGGTGAAGGTGATGCTTGCTATGGTGGAGGTGATGCTTGCTATGGTGAAGGTGATGCTTGCTGTGGTGAAGGTGAGGCTTGCTATGGTGAAGGTGACGCTTGCTGTGGTGAAGGTGACGCTTGCTGTGGTGAAGGTGACGCTTGCTATGGTGAAGGTGACGCTTGCTGTGGTGAAGGTGACGCTTGCTGTGGTGAAGGTGATGCTTGCTATGGTGAAGGTGATGCTTGCTATGGTGAAGGTGATGCTTGCTATGGTGAAGGTGATGCTTGGTACGGTGAAGGTGATACTTGGTACGGTGAAGGTGATACTTGGTACGGTGAAGGTGATGCTTGGTACGGTGAAGGTGATACTTGGTACGGTGAAGGCGATGCTTGGTATGGTGAAGGTGATGCTTGCTATGGTGAAGGTGATGCTTGCTATGGTTAAGGTGATGCTTGCTATGGTGAAGGTGTTGCTTGGTATGGTGAAGGTGATGCTTGGTATAGTGAAGGTGATGCTTGGTTTGGTGAAGGTGATGCTTGGTATGGTGAAGGTGATGCTTGGTATGGTGAAGGTGATGCTTGGTATGGTGAAGGTGATGCTTGGTATGGTGAAGGTGATGCTTGGTACGGTGAAGGTGATACTTGGTACGGTGAAGGTGATACTTGGTACGGTGAAGGTGATGCTTGGTACGGTGAAGGTGATACTTGGTACGGTGAAGGTGATACTTGGTACGGTGAAGGTGATACTTGGTACGGTGAAGGTGATGCTTGGTACGGTGAAGGTGATGCTTGGTACGGTGAAGGTGATGCTTGGTACGGTGAAGGTGATGCTTAGTACGGTGAAGGTGATGCTTGGTACAGTGAAGGTGATGCTTGCTATGGTGAAGGTGATGCTTGCTATGGTGAAGGTGATGCTTGCTATGGTGAAGGTGATGCTTGCTATGGCGAAGGTGATGCTTGCTATGGCGAAGGTGATGCTTGCTATGGCGAAGGTGATGCTTGCTAGGTGAAGGTGATGCTTGCTATGGTGAAGGTGATGCTTGCTATGGTGAAGGTGATGCTTGCTAGGTGAAGGTGATGCTTGCTATGGTGAAGGTGATGCTTGCTATGGTGAAGGTGATGCTTGCTATGGTGAAGGTGATGCTTGCTATGGTGAAGGTGATGCTTGCTGTGGTGAAGGTGATGCTTGCTGTGGTGAAGGTGATGCTTGCTGTGGTGAAGGTGATGCTTGCTGTGGTGAAGGTGATGCTTGCTGTGGTGAAGGTGATGCTTGCTGTGGTGAAGGTGATGCTTGCTGTGGTGAAGGTGAGGCTTGCTATGGTGAAGGTGACGCTTGCTGTGGTGAAGGTGACGCTTGCTGTGGTGAAGGTGACGCTTGCTATGGTGAAGGTGACGCTTGCTGTGGTGAAGGTGACGCTTGCTGTGGTGAAGGTGATGCTTGCTATGGTGAAGGTGATGCTTGCTATGGTGAAGGTGATGCTTGCTATGGTGAAGGTGATGCTTGCTATGGTGAAGGTGATGCTTGCTGTGGTGAAGGTGATGCTTGCTGTGGTGAAGGTGACGCTTGCTGTGGTGAAGGTGATGCTTGCTATGGTGAAGGTGATGCTTGGTATGGTGAAGGTGATGCTTGCTATGGTGAAGGTGATGCTTGCTATGGTGAAGGTGATGCTTGCTATGGTGAAGGTGATGCTTGGTATGGTGAAGGTGATGCTTGCTATGGTGAAGGTGATGCTTGCTATGGTGAAGGTGATGCTTGCTATGGTGAAGGTGATGCTTGCTATGGTGAAGGTGATGCTTGGTATGGTGAAGGTGATACTTGGTATGGTGAAGGTGATACTTGGTATGGTGAAGGTGATACTTGGTATGGTGAAGGTGATACTTGGTATGGTGAAGGTGATACTTGGTATGGTGAAGGTGATACTTGGTACGGTGAAGGTGATACTTGGTACGGTGAAGGTGATACTTGGTACGGTGAAGGTGATACTTGGTGCGGTGAAGGTGATACTTGGTACGGTGAAGGTGATACTTGGTACGGTGAAGGTGATGCTTGGTACGGTGAAGGTGATGCTTGGTACGGTGAAGGTGATGCTTGGTACGGTGAAGGTGATGCTTGGTACGGTGAAGGTGATGCTTGCTATGGTGAAGGTGATGCTTGCTATGGTGAAGGTGATGCTTGCTATGGTGAAGGTGATGCTTGCTATGGTGAAGGTGATGCTTGCTATGGTGAAGGTGATGCTTGGTATGGTGAAGGCGATGCTTGGTATGGTGAAGGCGATGCTTGGTATGGTGAAGGTGATGCTTGCTATGGTGAAGGTGATGCTTGCTATGGTTAAGGTGATGCTTGCTATGGTGAAGGTGATGCTTGGTATGGTGAAGGTGATGCTTGGTATGGTGAAGGTGATGCTTGGTATGGAAGGTGATGCTTGCTATGGTGAAGGTGATGCTTGCAATGGTGAAGGTGATGCTTGCTATGGTGAAGGTGATGCTTGGTATGGTGAAGGTGATGCTTGCTATGGTGAAGGTGATGCTTGGTATGGTGAAGGCGATGCTTGGTATGGTGAAGGCGATGCTTGGTATGGTGAAGGTGATGCTTGGTATGGTGAAGGTGATGCTTGGTATGGTGAAGGTGATGCTTGGTATGGTGAAGGTGATGCTTGGTATGGTGAAGGTGATGCTTGCTATGGTGAAGGTGATGCTTGGTATGGTGAATGTGATGCTTGGTATGGTGAAGATGATGCTTGCTATGGTGAAGGTGATGCTTGCTATGGTGGAGGTAATGCTTGCTATGGTGAAGGTGATGCTTGCTATGGTGAAGGTGATGCTTGCTATGGTGAAGGTGATGCTTGCTATGGTGAAGGTGATGCTTGCTATGGTGAAGGTGATGCTTGCTATGGTGAAGGTGATGCTTGCTATGGTGAAGGTGATGCTTGCTATGGTGAAGGTGATGCTTGCTATGGTGGAGGTGATGCTTGCTATGGTGGAGGTGATGCTTGCTATGGTGGAGATGATGCTTGCTATGGTGGAGGTGAAGCTTGCTATGGTGGAGGTGATGCTTGCTATGGTGGAGGTGATGCTTGCTATGGTGAAGGTGATGCTTGCTATGGTGAAGGTGATGCTTGCTATGGTGAAGGTGATGCTTGCTATGGTGGAGGTAATGCTTGCTATGGTGAAGGTGATGCTTGCTATGGTGGAGGTAATGCTTGCTATGGTGAAGGTGATGCTTGCTATGGTGGAGGTGATGCTTGCTATGGTGGAGGTGATGCTTGGTATGGTGAAGGTGATACTTGGTATGGTGAAGGTGATACTTGGTATGGTGAAGGTGATACTTGGTATGGTGAAGGTGATGCTTGCTATGGTGAAGGTGATGCTTGCTATGGTGAAGGTGATGCTTGCTATGGTGAAGGTGATGCTTGCTATCGTGAAGGTGATGCTTGCTATGGTGAAGGTGATGCTTGCTATGGTGAAGGTGATGCTTGCTATGGTGAAGGTGATGCTTGCTATGGTGGAGGTAATGCTTGCTATGGTGAAGGTGATGCTTGCTATGGTGAAGGTGATGCTTGCTATTGTGAAGGTGATGCTTGCTATGGTGAAGGTGATGCTTGCTATGGTGAAGGTGATGCTTGCTATGGTGAAGGTGATGCTTGCTATGGTGAAGGTGATGCTTGCTATGGTGAAGGTGATGCTTGCTATGGTGAAGGTGATGCTTGCTATGGTGAAGGTGATTCTTGCTATGGTGGAGGTGATGCTTGCTATGGTGAAGGTGATGCTTGCTATGGTGAAGGTGCTGCTTGCTATGGTGAAGGTGATGCTTGCTATGGTGAAGGTGATGCTTGCTATGGTGGAGGTGATGCTTGCTATGGTGGAGGTGATGCTTGCTATGGTGGAGGTGATGCTTGCTATGGTGGAGGTGATGCTTGCTATGGTGGAGATGATGCTTGCTATGGTGGAGGTGAAGCTTGCTATGGTGGAGGTGATGCTTGCTATGGTGGAGGTGATGCTTGCTATGGTGGAGGTGATGCTTGCTATGGTGGAGGTGATGCTTGCTATGGTGGAGGTGATGCTTGCTATGGTGAAGGTGATGCTTGCTATGGTGAAGGTGATGCTTGCTATGGTGAAGGTGATGCTTGCTATGGTGAAGGTGATGCTTGCTTTGGTGGAGGTGATGCTTGCTATGGTGGAGGTGATGCTTGCTATGGTGAAGTTGATGCTTGCTATGGTGAAGGTGATGCTTGCTATGGTGAAGGTGATGCTTGGTATGTTGAAGGTGATGCTTCGTATGGCGAAGGTGATGCTTGGTATGGCGAAGGTGATGCTTGGTATGGTGAAGATGATGCTTGGTATGTTGAAGGTGACGCTTGCTATGGTGAAGGTGACGCTTGCTGTGGTGAAGGTGACGCTTGCTATGGTGAAGGTGACGCTTGCTGTGGTGAAGGTGACGCTTGCTGTGGTGAAGGTGATGCTTGCTATGGTGAAGGTGATGCTTGCTATGGTGAAGGTGATGCTTGCTATGGTGAAGGTGATGCTTGCTGTGGTGAAGGTGACGCTTGCTGTGGTGAAGGTGACGCTTGCTGTGGTGAAGGTGACGCTTGCTATGGTGAAGGTGATGCTTGCTATGGTGAAGGTGATGCTTGCTATGGTGAAGGTGATGCTTCGTATGGTGAAGGTGATGCTTGGTATGGCGAAGGTGATGCTTGGTATGGTGAAGATGATGCTTGGTATGTTGAAGGTGATGCTTGGTATAGTGAAGGTGATGCTTGGTATGGTGAAGGTGTTGCTTGGTATGGTGAAGGTGTTGCTTGGTATGGTGAAGGTGATGCTTGGTATGTTGAAGGTGTTGCTTGGTATGGTGAAGGTGATGCTTGGTATGGTGAAGGTGATGCTTGGTATGGTGAAGGTGATGCTTGGTATGGTGAAGGTGATGCTTGGTATGGTGAAGGTGATGCTTGGTATGGTGAAGGTGATGCTTGGTATGGTGAAGGTGATGCTTGGTACGGTGAAGGTGATACTTGGTACGGTGAAGGTGATACTTGGTACGGTGAAGGTGATGCTTGGTACGGTGAAGGTGATACTTGGTACGGTGAAGGTGATACTTGGTACGGTGAAGGTGATACTTGGTACGGTGAAGGTGATGCTTGGTACGGTGAAGGTGATGCTTGGTACGGTGAAGGTGATGCTTGGTACGGTGAAGGTGATGCTTAGTACGGTGAAGGTGATGCTTGGTACGGTGAAGGTGATGCTTGCTATGGTGAAGGTGATGCTTGCTATGGTGAAGGTGATGCTTGCTATGGTGAAGGTGATGCTTGCTATGGCGAAGGTGATGCTTGCTATGGCGAAGGTGATGCTTGCTATGGCGAAGGTGATGCTTGCTAGGTGAAGGTGATGCTTGCTATGGTGAAGGTGATGCTTGCTATGGTGAAGGTGATGCTTGCTAGGTGAAGGTGATGCTTGCTATGGTGAAGGTGATGCTTGCTATGGTGAAGGTGATGCTTGCTATGGTGAAGGTGATGCTTGCTATGGTGAAGGTGATGCTTGCTGTGGTGAAGGTGATGCTTGCTGTGGTGAAGGTGATGCTTGCTGTGGTGAAGGTGATGCTTGCTGTGGTGAAGGTGATGCTTGCTGTGGTGAAGGTGAGGCTTGCTATGGTGAAGGTGACGCTTGCTGTGGTGAAGGTGACGCTTGCTATGGTGAAGGTGACGCTTGCTGTGGTGAAGGTGACGCTTGCTGTGGTGAAGGTGATGCTTGCTATGGTGAAGGTGATGCTTGCTATGGTGAAGGTGATGCTTGCTATGGTGAAGGTGATGCTTGCTATGGTGAAGGTGATGCTTGCTGTGGTGAAGGTGATGCTTGCTGTGGTGAAGGTGACGCTTGCTGTGGTGAAGGTGATGCTTGCTATGGTGAAGGTGATGCTTGGTATGGTGAAGGTGATGCTTGCTATGGTGAAGGTGATGCTTGCTATGGTGAAGGTGATGCTTGCTATGGTGAAGGTGATGCTTGGTATGGTGAAGGTGATGCTTGCTATGGTGAAGGTGATGCTTGCTATGGTGAAGGTGATGCTTGCTATGGTGAAGGTGATGCTTGCTATGGTGAAGGTGATGCTTGGTATGGTGAAGGTGATACTTGGTATGGTGAAGGTGATACTTGGTATGGTGAAGGTGATACTTGGTATGGTGAAGGTGATACTTGGTATGGTGAAGGTGATACTTGGTATGGTGAAGGTGATACTTGGTACGGTGAAGGTGATACTTGGTACGGTGAAGGTGATACTTGGTACGGTGAAGGTGATACTTGGTGCGGTGAAGGTGATACTTGGTACGGTGAAGGTGATACTTGGTACGGTGAAGGTGATGCTTGGTACGGTGAAGGTGACGCTTGGTACGGTGAAGGTGATGCTTGGTACGGTGAAGGTGATGCTTGGTACGGTGAAGGTGATGCTTGCTATGGTGAAGGTGATGCTTGCTATGGTGAAGGTGATGCTTGCTATGGTGAAGGTGATGCTTGCTATGGTGAAGGTGATGCTTGCTATGGTGAAGGTGATGCTTGGTATGGTGAAGGTGATGCTTGGTATGGTGAAGGCGATGCTTGGTATGGTGAAGGTGATGCTTGCTATGGTGAAGGTGATGCTTGCTATGGTTAAGGTGATGCTTGCTATGGTGAAGGTGATGCTTGGTATGGTGAAGGTGATGCTTGGTATGGTGAAGGTGATGCTTGGTATGGAAGGTGATGCTTGCTATGGTGAAGGTGATGCTTGCAATGGTGAAGGTGATGCTTGCTATGGTGAAGGTGATGCTTGGTATGGTGAAGGTGATGCTTGCTATGGTGAAGGTGATGCTTGGTATGGTGAAGGTGATGCTTGGTATGGTGAAGGCGATGCTTGGTATGGTGAAGGTGATGCTTGGTATGGTGAAGGTGATGCTTGGTATGGTGAAGGTGATGCTTGGTATGGTGAAGGTGATGCTTGCTATGGTGAAGGTGATGCTTGGTATGGTGAATGTGATGCTTGGTATGGTGAAGATGATGCTTGCTATGGTGAAGGTGATGCTTGCTATGGTGGAGGTAATGCTTGCTATGGTGAAGGTGATGCTTGCTATGGTGAAGGTGATGCTTGCTATGGTGAAGGTGATGCTTGCTATGGTGAAGGTGATGCTTGCTATGGTGAAGGTGATGCTTGCTATGGTGAAGGTGATGCTTGCTATGGTGAAGGTGATGCTTGCTATGGTGAAGGTGATGCTTGCTATGGTGAAGGTGATGCTTGCTATGGTGGAGGTGATGCTTGCTATGGTGAAGGTGATGCTTGCTATGGTGAAGGTGATGCTTGCTATGGTGGAGGTGATGCTTGCTATGGTGAAGGTGATGCTTGCTATGGTGAAGGTGCTGCTTGCTATGGTGAAGGTGATGCTTGCTATGGTGAAGGTGATGCTTGCTATGGTGAAGGTGATGCTTGCTATGGTGAAGGTGATGCTTGCTATGGTGGAGGTGATGCTTGCTATGGTGGAGGTGATGCTTGCTATGGTGGAGGTGATGCTTGCTATGGTGGAGGTGATGCTTGCTATGGTGGAGATGATGCTTGCTATGGTGGAGGTGAAGCTTGCTATGGTGGAGGTGATGCTTGCTATGGTGGAGGTGATGCTTGCTATGGTGGAGGTGATGCTTGCTATGGTGGAGGTGATGCTTGCTATGGTGGAGGTGATGCTTGCTATGGTGAAGGTGATGCTTGCTATGGTGAAGGTGATGCTTGCTATGGTGAAGGTGATGCTTGCTATGGTGAAGGTGATGCTTGCTTTGGTGGAGGTGATGCTTGCTATGGTGGAGGTGATGCTTGCTATGGTGAAGTTGATGCTTGCTATGGTGAAGGTGATGCTTGCTATGGTGAAGGTGATGCTTGGTATGTTGAAGGTGATGCTTCGTATGGCGAAGGTGATGCTTGGTATGGCGAAGGTGATGCTTGGTATGGTGAAGATGATGCTTGGTATGTTGAAGGTGACGCTTGCTATGGTGAAGGTGACGCTTGCTGTGGTGAAGGTGACGCTTGCTATGGTGAAGGTGACGCTTGCTGTGGTGAAGGTGACGCTTGCTGTGGTGAAGGTGATGCTTGCTATGGTGAAGGTGATGCTTGCTATGGTGAAGGTGATGCTTGCTATGGTGAAGGTGATGCTTGCTGTGGTGAAGGTGACGCTTGCTGTGGTGAAGGTGACGCTTGCTGTGGTGAAGGTGACGCTTGCTATGGTGAAGGTGATGCTTGCTATGGTGAAGGTGATGCTTGCTATGGTGAAGGTGATGCTTCGTATGGTGAAGGTGATGCTTGGTATGGCGAAGGTGATGCTTGGTATGGTGAAGATGATGCTTGGTATGTTGAAGGTGATGCTTGGTATAGTGAAGGTGATGCTTGGTATGGTGAAGGTGTTGCTTGGTATGGTGAAGGTGTTGCTTGGTATGGTGAAGGTGATGCTTGGTATGTTGAAGGTGTTGCTTGGTATGGTGAAGGTGATGCTTGGTATGGTGAAGGTGATGCTTGGTATGGTGAAGGTGATGCTTGGTATGGTGAAGGTGATGCTTGGTATGGTGAAGGTGATGCTTGGTATGGTGAAGGTGATGCTTGGTATGGTGAAGGTGATGCTTGGTACGGTGAAGGTGATACTTGGTACGGTGAAGGTGATACTTGGTACGGTGAAGGTGATGCTTGGTACGGTGAAGGTGATACTTGGTACGGTGAAGGTGATACTTGGTACGGTGAAGGTGATACTTGGTACGGTGAAGGTGATGCTTGGTACGGTGAAGGTGATGCTTGGTACGGTGAAGGTGATGCTTGGTACGGTGAAGGTGATGCTTAGTACGGTGAAGGTGATGCTTGGTACGGTGAAGGTGATGCTTGCTATGGTGAAGGTGATGCTTGCTATGGTGAAGGTGATGCTTGCTATGGTGAAGGTGATGCTTGCTATGGCGAAGGTGATGCTTGCTATGGCGAAGGTGATGCTTGCTATGGCGAAGGTGATGCTTGCTAGGTGAAGGTGATGCTTGCTATGGTGAAGGTGATGCTTGCTATGGTGAAGGTGATGCTTGCTAGGTGAAGGTGATGCTTGCTATGGTGAAGGTGATGCTTGCTATGGTGAAGGTGATGCTTGCTATGGTGAAGGTGATGCTTGCTATGGTGAAGGTGATGCTTGCTGTGGTGAAGGTGATGCTTGCTGTGGTGAAGGTGATGCTTGCTGTGGTGAAGGTGATGCTTGCTGTGGTGAAGGTGATGCTTGCTGTGGTGAAGGTGAGGCTTGCTATGGTGAAGGTGACGCTTGCTGTGGTGAAGGTGACGCTTGCTATGGTGAAGGTGACGCTTGCTGTGGTGAAGGTGACGCTTGCTGTGGTGAAGGTGATGCTTGCTATGGTGAAGGTGATGCTTGCTATGGTGAAGGTGATGCTTGCTATGGTGAAGGTGATGCTTGCTATGGTGAAGGTGATGCTTGCTGTGGTGAAGGTGATGCTTGCTGTGGTGAAGGTGACGCTTGCTGTGGTGAAGGTGATGCTTGCTATGGTGAAGGTGATGCTTGGTATGGTGAAGGTGATGCTTGCTATGGTGAAGGTGATGCTTGCTATGGTGAAGGTGATGCTTGCTATGGTGAAGGTGATGCTTGGTATGGTGAAGGTGATGCTTGCTATGGTGAAGGTGATGCTTGCTATGGTGAAGGTGATGCTTGCTATGGTGAAGGTGATGCTTGCTATGGTGAAGGTGATGCTTGGTATGGTGAAGGTGATACTTGGTATGGTGAAGGTGATACTTGGTATGGTGAAGGTGATACTTGGTATGGTGAAGGTGATACTTGGTATGGTGAAGGTGATACTTGGTACGGTGAAGGTGATACTTGGTACGGTGAAGGTGATACTTGGTACGGTGAAGGTGATACTTGGTGCGGTGAAGGTGATACTTGGTACGGTGAAGGTGATACTTGGTACGGTGAAGGTGATGCTTGGTACGGTGAAGGTGACGCTTGGTACGGTGAAGGTGATGCTTGGTACGGTGAAGGTGATGCTTGCTATGGTGAAGGTGATGCTTGCTATGGTGAAGGTGATGCTTGCTATGGTGAAGGTGATGCTTGCTATGGTGAAGGTGATGCTTGCTATGGTGAAGGTGATGCTTGGTATGGTGAAGGTGATGCTTGGTATGGTGAAGGCGATGCTTGGTATGGTGAAGGTGATGCTTGCTATGGTGAAGGTGATGCTTGCTATGGTTAAGGTGATGCTTGCTATGGTGAAGGTGATGCTTGGTATGGTGAAGGTGATGCTTGGTATGGTGAAGGTGATGCTTGGTATGGAAGGTGATGCTTGCTATGGTGAAGGTGATGCTTGCAATGGTGAAGGTGATGCTTGCTATGGTGAAGGTGATGCTTGGTATGGTGAAGGTGATGCTTGCTATGGTGAAGGTGATGCTTGGTATGGTGAAGGTGATGCTTGGTATGGTGAAGGCGATGCTTGGTATGGTGAAGGTGATGCTTGGTATGGTGAAGGTGATGCTTGGTATGGTGAAGGTGATGCTTGGTATGGTGAAGGTGATGCTTGCTATGGTGAAGGTGATGCTTGGTATGGTGAATGTGATGCTTGGTATGGTGAAGATGATGCTTGCTATGGTGAAGGTGATGCTTGCTATGGTGGAGGTAATGCTTGCTATGGTGAAGGTGATGCTTGCTATGGTGAAGGTGATGCTTGCTATGGTGAAGGTGATGCTTGCTATGGTGAAGGTGATGCTTGCTATGGTGAAGGTGATGCTTGCTATGGTGAAGGTGATGCTTGCTATGGTGAAGGTGATGCTTGCTATGGTGAAGGTGATGCTTGCTATGGTGAAGGTGATGCTTGCTATGGTGGAGGTGATGCTTGCTATGGTGAAGGTGATGCTTGCTATGGTGAAGGTGATGCTTGCTATGGTGGAGGTGATGCTTGCTATGGTGAAGGTGATGCTTGCTATGGTGAAGGTGCTGCTTGCTATGGTGAAGGTGATGCTTGCTATGGTGAAGGTGATGCTTGCTATGGTGAAGGTGATGCTTGCTATGGTGGAGGTGATGCTTGCTATGGTGGAGGTGATGCTTGCTATGGTAGAGGTGATGCTTGCTATGGTGGAGGTGATGCTTGCTATGGTGGAGATGATGCTTGCTATGGTGGAGGTGAAGCTTGCTATGGTGGAGGTGATGCTTGCTATGGTGGAGGTGATGCTTGCTATGGTGAAGGTGATGCTTGCTATGGTGAAGGTGATGCTTGCTATGGTGAAGGTGATGCTTGCTATGGTGGAGGTAATGCTTGCTATGGTGAAGGTGATGCTTGCTATGGTGGAGGTAATGCTTGCTATGGTGAAGGTGATGCTTGCTATGGTGGAGGTGATGCTTGCTATGGTGGAGGTGATGCTTGGTATGGTGAAGGTGATACTTGGTATGGTGAAGGTGATACTTGGTATGGTGAAGGTGATACTTGGTATGGTGAAGGTGATGCTTGCTATGGTGAAGGTGATGCTTGCTATGGTGAAGGTGATGCTTGCTATGGTGAAGGTGATGCTTGCTATGGTGAAGGTGATGCTTGCTATGGCGAAGGTGATGCTTGCTATGGTGGAGGTAATGCTTGCTATGGTGAAGGTGATGCTTGCTATGGTGAAGGTGATGCTTGCTATTGTGAAGGTGATGCTTGCTATGGTGAAGGTGATGCTTGCTATGGTGAAGGTGATGCTTGCTATGGTGAAGGTGATGCTTGCTATGGTGAAGGTGATGCTTGCTATGGTGAAGGTGATGCTTGCTATGGTGAAGGTGATGCTTGCTGTGGTGAAGGTGATGCTTGCTGTGGTGAAGGTGATGCTTGCTGTGGTGAAGGTGATGCTTGCTGTGGTGAAGGTGATGCTTGCTGTGGTGAAGGTGAGGCTTGCTATGGTGAAGGTGACGCTTGCTGTGGTGAAGGTGACGCTTGCTGTGGTGAAGGTGACGCTTGCTATGGTGAAGGTGACGCTTGCTGTGGTGAAGGTGACGCTTGCTGTGGTGAAGGTGATGCTTGCTATGGTGAAGGTGATGCTTGCTATGGTGAAGGTGATGCTTGCTATGGTGAAGGTGATGCTTGCTATGGTGAAGGTGATGCTTGCTGTGGTGAAGGTGATGCTTGCTGTGGTGAAGGTGACGCTTGCTGTGGTGAAGGTGATGCTTGCTATGGTGAAGGTGATGCTTGCTATGGTGAAGGTGATGCTTGCTATGGTGAAGGTGATGCTTGCTATGGTGAAGGTGATGCTTGCTATGGTGAAGGTGATGCTTGGTATGGTGAAGGTGATGCTTGCTATGGTGAAGGTGATGCTTGCTATGGTGAAGGTGATGCTTGCTATGGTGAAGGTGATGCTTGCTATGGTGAAGGTGATGCTTGGTATGGTGAAGGTGATACTTGGTATGGTGAAGGTGATACTTGGTATGGTGAAGGTGATACTTGGTATGGTGAAGGTGATACTTGGTATGGTGAAGGTGATACTTGGTATGGTGAAGGTGATACTTGGTACGGTGAAGGTGATACTTGGTACGGTGAAGGTGATACTTGGTACGGTGAAGGTGATACTTGGTACGGTGAAGGTGATACTTGGTACGGTGAAGGTGATACTTGGTACGGTGAAGGTGATGCTTGGTACGGTGAAGGTGATGCTTGGTACGGTGAAGGTGATGCTTGGTACGGTGAAGGTGATGCTTGGTACGGTGAAGGTGATGCTTGGTACGGTGAAGGTGATGCTTGGTACGGTGAAGGTGATGCTTGCTATGGTGAAGGTGATGCTTGCTATGGCGAAGGTGATGCTTGCTATGGCGAAGGTGATGCTTGCTATGGCGAAGGTGATGCTTGCTAGGTGAAGGTGATGCTTGCTATGGTGAAGGTGAGGCTTGCTATGGTGAAGGTGACGCTTGCTGTGGTGAAGGTGACGCTTGCTGTGGTGAAGGTGACGCTTGCTATGGTGAAGGTGACGCTTGCTGTGGTGAAGGTGACGCTTGCTGTGGTGAAGGTGATGCTTGCTATGGTGAAGGTGATGCTTGCTATGGTGAAGGTGATGCTTGCTAAGGTGAAGGTGATGCTTGCTATGGTGAAGGTGATGCTTGCTGTGGTGAAGGTGATGCTTGCTGTGGTGAAGGTGACGCTTGCTGTGGTGAAGGTGACGCTTGCTATGGTGAAGGTGACGCTTGCTGTGGTGAAGGTGACGCTTGCTGTGGTGAAGGTGATGCTTGCTATGGTGAAGGTGATGCTTGCTATGGTGAAGGTGATGCTTGCTATGGTGAAGGTGATGCTTGCTATGGTGAAGGTGATGCTTGCTGTGGTGAAGGTGATGCTTGCTGTGGTGAAGGTGACGCTTGCTGTGGTGAAGGTGATGCTTGCTATGGTGAAGGTGATGCTTGCTATGGTGAAGGTGATGCTTGCTATGGTGAAGGTGATGCTTGCTATGGTGAAGGTGATGCTTGCTATGGTGAAGGTGATGCTTGGTACGGTGAAGGTGATGCTTGGTACGGTGAAGGTGATGCTTGGTACGGTGAAGGTGATGCTTGGTACGGTGAAGGTGATGCTTGGTACGGTGAAGGTGATGCTTGGTACGGTGAAGGTGATGCTTGCTATGGTGAAGGTGATGCTTGCTATGGCGAAGGTGATGCTTGCTATGGCGAAGGTGATGCTTGCTATGGCGAAGGTGATGCTTGCTAGGTGAAGGTGATGCTTGCTATGGTGAAGGTGAGGCTTGCTATGGTGAAGGTGACGCTTGCTGTGGTGAAGGTGACGCTTGCTGTGGTGAAGGTGACGCTTGCTATGGTGAAGGTGACGCTTGCTGTGGTGAAGGTGACGCTTGCTGTGGTGAAGGTGATGCTTGCTATGGTGAAGGTGATGCTTGCTATGGTGAAGGTGATGCTTGCTAAGGTGAAGGTGATGCTTGCTATGGTGAAGGTGATGCTTGCTGTGGTGAAGGTGATGCTTGCTGTGGTGAAGGTGACGCTTGCTGTGGTGAAGGTGACGCTTGCTATGGTGAAGGTGACGCTTGCTGTGGTGAAGGTGACGCTTGCTGTGGTGAAGGTGATGCTTGCTATGGTGAAGGTGATGCTTGCTATGGTGAAGGTGATGCTTGCTATGGTGAAGGTGATGCTTGCTATGGTGAAGGTGATGCTTGCTGTGGTGAAGGTGATGCTTGCTGTGGTGAAGGTGACGCTTGCTGTGGTGAAGGTGATGCTTGCTATGGTGAAGGTGATGCTTGCTATGGTGAAGGTGATGCTTGCTATGGTGAAGGTGATGCTTGCTATGGTGAAGGTGATGCTTGGTATGGTGAAGGTGATGCTTGCTATGGTGAAGGTGATGCTTGCTATGGTGAAGGTGATGCTTGCTATGGTGAAGGTGATGCTTGCTATGGTGAAGGTGATGCTTGCTATGGTGAAGGTGATGCTTGGTATGGTGAAGGTGATACTTGGTATGGTGAAGGTGATACTTGGTATGGTGAAGGTGATACTTGGTATGGTGAAGGTGATACTTGGTATGGTGAAGGTGATACTTGGTATGGTGAAGGTGATACTTGGTACGGTGAAGGTGATACTTGGTACGGTGAAGGTGATACTTGGTACGGTGAAGGTGATACTTGGTACGGTGAAGGTGATACTTGGTACGGTGAAGGTGATGCTTGGTACGGTGAAGGTGATGCTTGGTACGGTGAAGGTGATGCTTGGTACGGTGAAGGTGATGCTTGGTACGGTGAAGGTGATGCTTGGTACGGTGAAGGTGATGCTTGGTACGGTGAAGGTGATGCTTGCTATGGTGAAGGTGATGCTTGCTATGGCGAAGGTGATGCTTGCTATGGCGAAGGTGATGCTTGCTATGGCGAAGGTGATGCTTGCTAGGTGAAGGTGATGCTTGCTATGGTGAAGGTGAGGCTTGCTATGGTGAAGGTGACGCTTGCTGTGGTGAAGGTGACGCTTGCTGTGGTGAAGGTGACGCTTGCTATGGTGAAGGTGACGCTTGCTGTGGTGAAGGTGACGCTTGCTGTGGTGAAGGTGATGCTTGCTATGGTGAAGGTGATGCTTGCTATGGTGAAGGTGATGCTTGCTAAGGTGAAGGTGATGCTTGCTATGGTGAAGGTGATGCTTGCTGTGGTGAAGGTGATGCTTGCTGTGGTGAAGGTGACGCTTGCTGTGGTGAAGGTGATGCTTGCTATGGTGAAGGTGATGCTTGCTATGGTGAAGGTGATGCTTGCTATGGTGAAGGTGATGCTTGCTATGGTGAAGGTGATGCTTGCTATGGTGAAGGTGATGCTTGGTATGGTGAAGGTGATGCTTGCTATGGTGAAGGTGATGCTTGCTATGGTGAAGGTGATGCTTGCTATGGTGAAGGTGATGCTTGCTATGGTGAAGGTGATGTTGGTATGGTGAAGGTGATACTTAGTATGGTGAAGGTGATACTTGGTATGGTGAAGGTGATACTTGGTATGGTGAAGGTGATACTTGGTATGGTGAAGGTGATACTTGGTATGGTGAAGGTGATACTTGGTACGGTGAAGGTGATATTTGGTACGGTGAAGGTGATACTTGGTACAGTGAAGGTGATACTTGGTACGGTGAAGGTGATACTTGGTACGGTGAAGGTGATACTTGGTACGGTGAAGGTGATGCTTGGTACGGTGAAGGTGATGCTTGGTACGGTGAAGTTGATGCTTGGTACGGTGAAGGTGATGCTTGGTACGGTGAAGGTGATGCTTGCTATGGTGAAGGTGATGCTTGCTATGGTGAAGGTGATGCTTGCTATGGTGAAGGTGATGCTTGCTATGGTGAAGGTGATGCTTGCTATGGTGAAGGTGATGCTTGGTATGGTGAAGGTGATGCTTGGTATGGTGAAGGCGATGCTTGGTATGGTGAAGGTGATGCTTGCTATGGTGAAGGTGATGCTTGCTATGGTTAAGGTGATGCTTGCTATGGTGAAGGTGATGCTTGGTATGGTGAAGGTGATGCTTGGTATGGTGAAGGTGATGCTTGGTATGGAAGGTGATGCTTGCTATGGTGAAGGTGATGCTTGCAATGGTGAAGGTGATGCTTGCTATGGTGAAGGTGATGCTTGGTATGGTGAAGGTGATGCTTGCTATGGTGAAGGTGATGCTTGGTATGGTGAAGGTGATGCTTGGTATGGTGAAGGCGATGCTTGGTATGGTGAAGGTGATGCTTGGTATGGTGAAGGTGATGCTTGGTATGGTGAAGGTGATGCTTGGTATGGTGAAGGTGATGCTTGCTATGGTGAAGGTGATGCTTGGTATGGTGAATGTGATGCTTGGTATGGTGAAGATGATGCTTGCTATGGTGAAGGTGATGCTTGCTATGGTGGAGGTAATGCTTGCTATGGTGAAGGTGATGCTTGCTATGGTGAAGGTGATGCTTGCTATGGTGAAGGTGATGCTTGCTATGGCGAAGGTGATGCTTGCTATGGTGAAGGTGATGCTTGCTATGGTGAAGGTGATGCTTGCTATGGTGAAGGTGATGCTTGCTATGGTGAAGGTGATGCTTGCTATGGTGAAGGTGATGCTTGCTATGGTGGAGGTGATGCTTGCTATGGTGAAGGTGATGCTTGCTATGGTGAAGGTGATGCTTGCTATGGTGGAGGTGATGCTTGCTATGGTGAAGGTGATGCTTGCTATGGTGAAGGTGCTGCTTGCTATGGTGAAGGTGATGCTTGCTATGGTGAAGGTGATGCTTGCTATGTTGAAGGTGATGCTTGCTATGGTGAAGGTGATGCTTGCTATGGTGGAGGTGATGCTTGCTATGGTGAAGGTGATGCTTGCTGTGGTGAAGGTGAGGCTTGCTATGGTGAAGGTGACGCTTGCTGTGGTGAAGGTGACGCTTGCTGTGGTGAAGGTGACGCTTGCTATGGTGAAGGTGACGCTTGCTGTGGTGAAGGTGACGCTTGCTGTGGTGAAGGTGATGCTTGCTATGGTGAAGGTGATGCTTGCTATGGTGAAGGTGATGCTTGCTATGGTGAAGGTGATGCTTGCTGTGGTGAAGGTGATGCTTGCTGTGGTGAAGGTGACGCTTGCTATGGTGGAGGTGATGCTTGCTATGGTGAAGGTGATGCTTGCTATGGTGAAGGTGATGCTTGCTATGGTGAAGGTGATGCTTGCTATGGTG
This sequence comes from Amblyomma mixtum, assembly GCF_055824585.1. Taxonomy (NCBI): domain Eukaryota; kingdom Metazoa; phylum Arthropoda; class Arachnida; order Ixodida; family Ixodidae; genus Amblyomma; species Amblyomma mixtum. The sequence continues at coordinate 1,825,601 of NW_028317684.1, forward strand.
AAGGTGATGCTTGCTATGGTGAAGGTGATGCTTGCTATGGTGAAGGTGATGCTTGCTATGGTGAAGGTGATGCTTGCTATGGTGAAGGTGATGCTTGCTATGGTGAAGGTGATGCTTGCTATGGTGAAGGTGATGCTTGGTATGTTGAAGGTGACGCTTGGTATGTTGAAGGTGACGCTTGGTATGGTGAAGGTGACGCTTGGTATGGTGAAGGTGTTGCTTGGTATGGTGAAGGTGTTGCTTGGTATGTTGAAGGTGATGCTTGGTATGGTGAAGGTGTTGCTTGGTATGGTGATGGTGATGCTTGGTATGGTGAAGGTGATGCTTGGTATGGTGAAGGTGATGCTTGGTATGGTGAAGGTGATGCTTGCTATGGTGAAGGTGATGCTTGCTATGGTGAAGGTGATGCTTGCTATGGTGAAGGTGATGCTTGCTATCGTGAAGGTGATGCTTGCTATGGTGAAGGTGATGCTTGCTATGGTGAAGGTGATGCTTGCTATGGTGAAGGTGATGCTTGCTATGGTGGAGGTAATGCTTGCTATGGTGGAGGTGATGCTTGCTATGGTGGAGGTGATGCTTGCTATGGTGGAGGTGATGCTTGCTATGGTGGAGGTGATGCTTGCTATGGTAGAGGTGATGCTTGCTATGGTGGAGGTGATGCTTGCTATGGTGAAGGTGATACTTGCTATGGTGAAGGTGATGCTTGCTATGGTGAAGGTGATGCTTGCTATGGTGAAGGTGATGCTTGCTACGGTGAAGGTGATGCTTGCTACGGTGAAGGTGATGCTTGCTATGGTGAAGGTGATGCTTGCTATGGTGAAGGTGATGCTTGCTATGGTGAAGGTGATGCTTGGTATGGTGAAGGTGATGCTTGCTATGGTGAAGGTGATGCTTGCTATGGTGAAGGTGATGCTTGCTATGGTGAAGGTGATACTTGGTATGGTGAAGGTGATACTTGGTATGGTGAAGGTGATACTTGGTATGGTGAAGGTGATGCTTGCTATGGTGAAGGTGATGCTTGGTATGGTGAATGTGATGCTTGGTATGGTGAAGATGATGCTTGCTATGGTGAAGGTGATGCTTGCTATGGTGGAGGTAATGCTTGCTATGGTGAAGGTGATGCTTGCTATGGTGAAGGTGATGCTTGCTATGGTGAAGGTGATGCTTGCTATGGTGAAGGTGATGCTTGCTATGGTGAAGGTGATGCTTGCTATGGTGAAGGTGATGCTTGCTATGGTGGAGGTAATGCTTGCTATGGTGAAGGTGATGCTTGCTATGGTGGAGGTAATGCTTGCTATGGTGAAGGTGATGCTTGCTATGGTGGAGGTGATGCTTGCTATGGTGGAGGTGATGCTTGGTATGGTGAAGGTGATACTTGGTATGGTGAAGGTGATACTTGGTATGGTGAAGGTGATACTTGGTATGGTGAAGGTGATGCTTGCTATGGTGAAGGTGATGCTTGCTATGGTGAAGGTGATGGTTGCTATGGTGAAGGTGATGCTTGCTATCGTGAAGGTGATGCTTGCTATGGTGAAGGTGATGCTTGCTATGGTGGAGGTGATGCTTGCTATGGTGGAGATGATGCTTGCTATGGTGGAGGTGAAGCTTGCTATGGTGGAGGTGATGCTTGCTATGGTGGAGGTGATGCTTGCTATGGTGGAGGTGATGCTTGCTATGGTGGAGGTGATGCTTGCTATGGTGGAGGTGATGCTTGCTATGGTGAAGGTGATGCTTGCTATGGTGAAGGTGATGCTTGCTATGGTGAAGGTGATGCTTGCTATGGTGAAGGTGATGCTTGCTTTGGTGGAGGTGATGCTTGCTATGGTGGAGGTGATGCTTGCTATGGTGAAGTTGATGCTTGCTATGGTGAAGGTGATGCTTGCTATGGTGAAGGTGATGCTTGGTATGTTGAAGGTGATGCTTCGTATGGTGAAGGTGATGCTTGGTATGGCGAAGGTGATGCTTGGTATGGTGAAGATGATGCTTGGTATGTTGAAGGTGATGCTTGGTATAGTGAAGGTGATGCTTGGTATGGTGAAGGTGTTGCTTGGTATGGTGAAGGTGTTGCTTGGTATGGTGAAGGTGATGCTTGGTATGTTGAAGGTGTTGCTTGGTATGGTGAAGGTGATGCTTGGTATGGTGAAGGTGATGCTAGGTATGGTGAAGGTGATGCTTGGTATGGTGAAGGTGATGCTTGGTATGGTGAAGGTGATGCTTGGTATGGTGAAGGTGATGCTTGGTATGGTGAAGGTGATGCTTGGTACGGTGAAGGTGATGCTTGGTACGGTGAAGGTGATGCTTGGTACGGTGAAGGTGATGCTTGGTACGGTGAAGGTGATACTTGGTACGGTGAAGGTGATACTTGGTACGGTGAAGGTGATACTTGGTACGGTGAAGGTGATGCTTGGTACGGTGAAGGTGATGCTTGGTACGGTGAAGGTGATGCTTGGTACGGTGAAGGTGATGCTTAGTACGGTGAAGGTGATGCTTGGTACGGTGAAGGTGATGCTTGCTATGGTGAAGGTGATGCTTGCTATGGTGAAGGTGATGCTTGCTATGGTGAAGGTGATGCTTGCTATGGCGAAGGTGATGCTTGCTATGGCGAAGGTGATGCTTGCTATGGCGAAGGTGATGCTTGCTAGGTGAAGGTGATGCTTGCTATGGTGAAGGTGATGCTTGCTATGGTGAAGGTGATGCTTGCTATGGTGAAGGTGATGCTTGCTAGGTGAAGGTGATGCTTGCTATGGTGAAGGTGATGCTTGCTATGGTGAAGGTGATGCTTGCTATGGTGAAGGTGATGCTTGCTATGGTGAAGGTGATGCTTGCTGTGGTGAAGGTGATGCTTGCTGTGGTGAAGGTGATGCTTGCTGTGGTGAAGGTGATGCTTGCTGTGGTGAAGGTGATGCTTGCTGTGGTGAAGGTGAGGCTTGCTATGGTGAAGGTGACGCTTGCTGTGGTGAAGGTGACGCTTGCTGTGGTGAAGGTGACGCTTGCTATGGTGAAGGTGACGCTTGCTGTGGTGAAGGTGACGCTTGCTGTGGTGAAGGTGATGCTTGCTATGGTGAAGGTGATGCTTGCTATGGTGAAGGTGATGCTTGCTATGGTGAAGGTGATGCTTGCTATGGTGAAGGTGATGCTTGCTGTGGTGAAGGTGACGCTTGCTGTGGTGAAGGTGATGCTTGCTATGGTGAAGGTGATGCTTGGTATGGTGAAGGTGATGCTTGCTATGGTGAAGGTGATGCTTGCTATGGTGAAGGTGATGCTTGCTATGGTGAAGGTGATGCTTGGTATGGTGAAGGTGATGCTTGCTATGGTGAAGGTGATGCTTGCTATGGTGAAGGTGATGCTTGCTATGGTGAAGGTGATGCTTGCTATGGTGAAGGTGATGCTTGGTATGGTGAAGGTGATACTTGGTATGGTGAAGGTGATACTTGGTATGGTGAAGGTGATACTTGGTATGGTGAAGGTGATACTTGGTATGGTGAAGGTGATACTTGGTATGGTGAAGGTGATACTTGGTACGGTGAAGGTGATACTTGGTACGGTGAAGGTGATACTTGGTACGGTGAAGGTGATACTTGGTACGGTGAAGGTGATACTTGGTACGGTGAAGGTGATACTTGGTACGGTGAAGGTGATGCTTGGTACGGTGAAGGTGATGCTTGGTACGGTGAAGGTGATGCTTGGTACGGTGAAGGTGATGCTTGGTACGGTGAAGGTGATGCTTGCTATGGTGAAGGTGATGCTTGCTATGGTGAAGGTGATGCTTGCTATGGTGAAGGTGATGCTTGCTATGGTGAAGGTGATGCTTGCTATGGTGAAGGTGATGCTTGGTATGGTGAAGGTGATGCTTGGTATGGTGAAGGTGATGCTTGCTATGGTGAAGGTGATGCTTGCTATGGTTAAGGTGATGCTTGGTATGGTGAAGGTGATGCTTGGTATGGAAGGTGATGCTTGCTATGGTGAAGGTGATGCTTGCAATGGTGAAGGTGATGCTTGCTATGGTGAAGGTGATGCTTGGTATGGTGAAGGTGATGCTTGCTATGGTGAAGGTGATGCTTGGTATGGTGAAGGTGATGCTTGGTATGGTGAAGGCGATGCTTGGTATGGTGAAGGTGATGCTTGGTATGGTGAAGGTGATGCTTGGTATGGTGAAGGTGATGCTTGGTATGGTGAAGGTGATGCTTGGTATGGTGAAGGTGATGCTTGCTATGGTGAAGGTGATGCTTGGTATGGTGAATGTGATGCTTGGTATGGTGAAGATGATGCTTGCTATGGTGAAGGTGATGCTTGCTATGGTGGAGGTAATGCTTGCTATGGTGAAGGTGATGCTTGCTATGGTGAAGGTGATGCTTGCTATGGTGAAGGTGATGCTTGCTATGGTGAAGGTGATGCTTGCTGTGGTGAAGGTGATGCTTGCTATGGTGAAGGTGATGCTTGCTATGGTGAAGGTGATGCTTGCTATGGTGAAGGTGATGCTTGCTATGGTGAAGGTGATGCTTGCTATGGTGAAGGTGATGCTTGCTATGGTGGAGGTGATGCTTGCTATGGTGAAGGTGATGCTTGCTATGGTGAAGGTGATGCTTGCTATGGTGGAGGTGATGCTTGCTATGGTGAAGGTGATGCTTGCTATGGTGAAGGTGCTGCTTGCTATGGTGAAGGTGATGCTTGCTATGGTGAAGGTGATGCTTGCTATGGTGAAGGTGATGCTTGCTATGGTGGAGGTGATGCTTGCTATGGTGGAGGTGATGCTTGCTATGGTGGAGGTGATGCTTGCTATGGTGGAGGTGATGCTTGCTATGGTGGAGATGATGCTTGCTATGGTGGAGGTGAAGCTTGCTATGGTGGAGGTGATGCTTGCTATGGTGGAGGTGATGCTTGCTATGGTGAAGGTGATGCTTGCTATGGTGAAGGTGATGCTTGCTATGGTGAAGGTGATGCTTGCTATGGTGGAGGTAATGCTTGCTATGGTGAAGGTGATGCTTGCTATGGTGGAGGTAATGCTTGCTATGGTGAAGGTGATGCTTGCTATGGTGGAGGTGATGCTTGCTATGGTGGAGGTGATGCTTGGTATGGTGAAGGTGATACTTGGTATGGTGAAGGTGATACTTGGTATGGTGAAGGTGATACTTGGTATGGTGAAGGTGATGCTTGCTATGGTGAAGGTGATGCTTGCTATGGTGAAGGTGATGCTTGCTATGGTGAAGGTGATGCTTGCTATCGTGAAGGTGATGCTTGCTATGGTGAAGGTGATGCTTGCTATGGTGAAGGTGATGCTTGCTATGGTGAAGGTGATGCTTGCTATGGTGGAGGTAATGCTTGCTATGGTGAAGGTGATGCTTGCTATGGTGAAGGTGATGCTTGCTATTGTGAAGGTGATGCTTGCTATGGTGAAGGTGATGCTTGCTATGGTGAAGGTGATGCTTGCTATGGTGAAGGTGATGCTTGCTATGGTGAAGGTGATGCTTGCTATGGTGAAGGTGATGCTTGCTATGGTGAAGGTGATGCTTGCTATGGTGAAGGTGATGCTTGCTATGGTGGAGGTGATGCTTGCTATGGTGAAGGTGATGCTTGCTATGGTGAAGGTGCTGCTTGCTATGGTGAAGGTGATGCTTGCTATGGTGAAGGTGATGCTTGCTATGGTGGAGGTGATGCTTGCTATGGTGGAGGTGATGCTTGCTATGGTGGAGGTGATGCTTGCTATGGTGGAGATGATGCTTGCTATGGTGGAGGTGGAGCTTGCTATGGTGGAGGTGATGCTTGCTATGGTGGAGGTGATGCTTGCTATGGTGGAGGTGATGCTTGCTATGGTGGAGGTGATGCTTGCTATGGTGGAGGTGATGCTTGCTATGGTGAAGGTGATGCTTGCTATGGTGAAGGTGATGCTTGCTATGGTGAAGGTGATGCTTGCTATAGTGAAGGTGATGCTTGCTTTGGTGGAGGTGATGCTTGCTATGGTGGAGGTGATGCTTGCTATGGTGAAGTTGATGCTTGCTATGGTGAAGGTGATGCTTGCTATGGTGAAGGTGATGCTTGGTATGTTGAAGGTGATGCTTCGTATGGTGAAGGTGATGCTTGGTATGGCGAAGGTGATGCTTGGTATGGTGAAGATGATGCTTGGTATGTTGAAGGTGATGCTTGGTATAGTGAAGGTGATGCTTGGTATGGTGAAGGTGTTGCTTGGTATGGTGAAGGTGTTGCTTGGTATGGTGAAGGTGATGCTTGGTATGTTGAAGGTGTTGCTTGGTATGGTGAAGGTGATGCTTGGTATGGTGAAGGTGATGCTTGGTATGGTGAAGGTGATGCTTGGTATGGTGAAGGTGATGCTTGGTATGGTGAAGGTGATGCTTGGTATGGTGAAGGTGATGCTTGGTATGGTGAAGGTGAGCTTGGTACGGTGAAGGTGATACTTGGTACGGTGAAGGTGATACTTGGTACGGTGAAGGTGATGCTTGGTACGGTGAAGGTGATACTTGGTACGGTGAAGGTGATACTTGGTACGGTGAAGGTGATACTTGGTACGGTGAAGGTGATACTTGGTACGGTGAAGGTGATGCTTGGTACGGTGAAGGTGATGCTTGGTACGGTGAAGGTGATGCTTGGTACGGTGAAGGTGATGCTTAGTACGGTGAAGGTGATGCTTGGTACGGTGAAGGTGATGCTTGCTATGGTGAAGGTGATGCTTGCTATGGTGAAGGTGATGCTTGCTATGGTGAAGGTGATGCTTGCTATGGCGAAGGTGATGCTTGCTATGGCGAAGGTGATGCTTGCTATGGCGAAGGTGATGCTTGCTAGGTGAAGGTGATTCTTGCTATGGTGAAGGTGATGCTTGCTATGGTGAAGGTGATGCTTGCTATGGTGAAGGTGATGCTTGCTATGGTGAAGGTGATGCTTGCTGTGGTGAAGGTGATGCTTGCTGTGGTGAAGGTGATGCTTGCTGTGGTGAAGGTGATGCTTGCTGTGGTGAAGGTGATGCTTGCTGTGGTGAAGGTGAGGCTTGCTATGGTGAAGGTGACGCTTGCTGTGGTGAAGGTGACGCTTGCTGTGGTGAAGGTGACGCTTGCTATGGTGAAGGTGACGCTTGCTGTGGTGAAGGTGACGCTTGCTGTGGTGAAGGTGATGCTTGCTATGGTGAAGGTGATGCTTGCTATGGTGAAGGTGATGCTTGCTATGGTGAAGGTGATGCTTGCTATGGTGAAGGTGATGCTTGCTGTGGTGAAGGTGATGCTTGCTGTGGTGAAGGTGACGCTTGCTGTGGTGAAGGTGATGCTTGCTGTGGTGAAGGTGATGCTTGCTATGGTGAAGGTGATGCTTGCTATGGTGAAGGTGATGCTTGCTATGGTGAAGGTGATGCTTGCTATGGTGAAGGTGATGCTTGGTATGGTGAAGGTGATGCTTGCTATGGTGAAGGTGATGCTTGCTATGGTGAAGGTGATGCTTGCTATGGTGAAGGTGATGCTTGCTATGGTGAAGGTGATGCTTGGTATGGTGAAGGTGATACTTGGTATGGTGAAGGTGATACTTGGTATGGTGAAGGTGATACTTGGTATGGTGAAGGTGATACTTGGTATGGTGAAGGTGATACTTGGTATGGTGAAGGTGATACTTGGTACGGTGAAGGTGATACTTGGTACGGTGAAGGTGATACTTGGTACGGTGAAGGTGATACTTGGTATGGTGAAGGTGATACTTGGTACGGTGAAGGTGATACTTGGTACGGTGAAGGTGATGCTTGGTACGGTGAAGGTGATGCTTGGTACGGTGAAGGTGATGCTTGGTACGGTGAAGGTGATGCTTGGTACGGTGAAGGTGATGCTTGGTACGGTGAAGGTGATGCTTGCTATGGTGAAGGTGATGCTTGCTATGGCGAAGGTGATGCTTGCTATGGCGAAGGTGATGCTTGCTATGGCGAAGGTGATGCTTGCTATGGCGAAGGTGATGCTTGCTAGGTGAAGGTGATGCTTGCTATGGTGAAGGTGACGCTTGCTGTGGTGAAGGTGACGCTTGCTGTGGTGAAGGTGACGCTTGCTGTGGTGAAGGTGACGCTTGCTATGGTGAAGGTGACGCTTGCTGTGGTGAAGGTGACGCTTGCTGTGGTGAAGGTGATGCTTGCTATGGTGAAGGTGATGCTTGCTATGGTGAAGGTGATGCTTGCTAAGG